>NW_016813389.1:693328-699319 GCF_001698545.2 Rhinopithecus bieti
CCAGGATGGTCTCGATCTCCTGACCTCGTGATCCGCCCGTCTCGGCCTCCCAAAGTGCTGGGATTACAGGCTTGAGCCACCGCGCCCGGCCCCCAATTCATTCTTAATGATCCAGATTAAAGCTCTCTGATTTCTGCCAGTGGATTATTTATTTATTTATCTATCCCGGAAAATACGGTTTTTTTTTTTTTAATTCTAGTAACTACAAATAGGAAACTAGAGGGGGAGCCCCAGGCTGGGACAAACAATGGCTGCCCCCTCCTTGACATTACAGTGGAACAACGTGGCCCTTACATCCTTTATGGTCAATTCAGGCCCCACTCCTTCTTCTTCTGCTGCTGCAGTGTAGGGACCTCAAACTCCTCCTGCTTTGTTTCCTGTACCCCAAACGGGACTGTTGGATCTAGTGCAGGGACTAGGGAAGGAGAGGAAGGAAGAAAAGTGGGTGTGAACTCCATGGAGTGACAAAGACACAGGCTGGCTGGGAACATTTTTGAGACCAAGCACCCCCGCAGATGGCCGTACCTGCTGCTGCCAGGACAGTGGTGGAGTAGGGTGTGCTAGAATGAGATGGGGCTTGGGCTCCTTTTAACCTGGAAGTAGATGTATTTGTTCCATTTTCTGTAATCCAATAAAGTTTTGTTCATATCTATTACGGTTTTTTTTTTTTTTCTGAGACAGGGTCTCACTCTGTCGCCCAAGCTAGAATGCAGTGGCACCATCATGGCACACTGCAGCCTCAACATCCAGTGCTCAAGCGATCTCCCAGCTCAGCCTCCCTAGTAGCTGGGACTACAGGTACACGCCACTATGCCCAGTTAATTTTTTGTGTTTTTTGTATAGACTGAGTTTCGCCATGTGGCCAAGGCTGTCTTGAACTCCTGGGCTCAAGCCATTCATCTGCCTCGGCCTTTCAAAAACCTGGAATTACAAGTGTTAGCTACTGCACCCAGCCCTTTTTTTTTTTTTTTTTTTTTTGAGTTTTGCTTTTCTTGCACAGGCTGGAGTGCAATGGTGTGGTCTTAGCTCACTGCAACCTCCACCTCCCCAGTACAAGTGATTCTCCTGCCTCAGCCTCCTGAATAGCTGGCATTATAGGTGCCCGTCACCACGCCTGGCTAATTTTTTCTTGTATTTTTAGTAGAAACAGGGTTTCACCGTGTTGGCTAGGTTTGTCTTGAACTCCTGACCTCAGGTGATCAGACTTCCAAAGTTCTGGGATTACAGGCATGAGCCACCAGGCCCAGCCTGTTTAGCATATTCTTCCCCTGACCATCACAATGCCTCCTCCCCAAGCCCTTGATGTCTCCATTCAAAAGCCAACTCATTAGGGAAGTATTACCTTATTTTGTGTATTTTACTCAAAGCACTGATTACAATCACTGTTGCCTCACATATATTAGACACTCTATAAGTATTGTTTAAAAGAATGAATATGGTTCTGTGTGGCAATTGTTCTAAATATGTCAATTCCAGTATTTCATTTTTCTTTTTTTTAGACAGAGTCTTACTCTGTCGCCCATGCTGAGGTGAAATGTCGCGATCCTGGCTCACTTCAACCTCCGCCTTGTGGGTTCAAGCAATTCTCCAGTCTCAGCCTCCCAAATAGCTCGCTTTACAGGCGCCTGCCACCATACCCAACTAATTTTTGTATTATTAGCAGAGACGGGGTTTTACCATGTTAGCCAGGCTGGTCATGAACTCCTGACCTCAGGTGATCCACCCACCTCAGCCTCCCAATGTGCTGGGATTACAAGCGTGAGCCACCGCACCCCATCAGTATTTCATTTTTCAACATTATACATGCAGCAGCAATTCTGTTGAAAAAACATTAGCCAGGTGAGGTGGCTCACACCTGTAATCCCAGCACTTTGGAAGGCCAAGGGTGGAGGATCACTTGAGCTCAGGAGTTTGAGATCAGCCTGGGCAACATAGCAAGATCCCATTTTTTTTAACAAAATAAAATTAAAACAAGAAAATATAACACATAAACAGTTATTTGGGTAAAATTATAACTGTGAAATTCTTTTTTTTTTTCTTTTTCTATTTTTTTTTTTTTGGAGATAGAATGTCTCTCTGTCACCCAGTCTGGAGTGCATTGGTGCAATCTGGCTTCACTGCAACCTCTGCCTCCCGGGTTTAAACAATTATCCTGCCTCAGCCTCCTGAGTAGCTGGGATTACAGGCGCCCGCCACCATGATCAGCTAATTTGTGAATTTTTAGTAGAGACGGGATTTCACCATGTTGGTCAGGCTAGTCTCAACCTCCTGACTGCCCTCCTCGGCTTCCCAAAGTGCTAGGAATACAGGCATGAGCCACCATGCCGGCCCGGCCAAATCTGTGAATTTCAAAGTTACTCAGCTAGAGATGGGTCATGTTAATCTCACCGTTATATTTACCATGACCTTAAACTAGGGCTTTCTCTTAAAAAGTACTTAACATGTATTGAATAAAACAAATGTATTGGGGCCAGGAGCAGTGGTTCCCGCCTGTAATCCCAGTACATTAGGAGGCTGAGGCAGGTGGATCACCAGAGGTCAGGAGTTCAAGACCAGCCTGACCAATATGGTGAAACCTCCTCTCTACTAAAAATACAAACATTAGCCAGGCATGGTGGCACAAGCCCATAATCCCACCTACTTGGGAGGCTAAGGCAGGAAAATCGCTTGAACTCGGGAGGCAGAGGTTGCAGTGAGCCGAGATTGCACCACTACACTCCAGCCTGGGCGACAGAGTGAGACTCTGTGTCCAAAAAAAAAAAAAAAAAGGCTGGGCCCCGTGGCTCACACCTGTAATTCCAGCACTTTGGGAGGTCGAGGCAGGTGGATCATGAGATCAGGAGTTCGAGACCAGCCTGACCAACAGGGGGAAACCGTCTCTACTAAAAATACAAAAATTAGCCAGGCATGGTGGTGCGTGCCTGTAATCCCAGCTACTCAGGAGGCTGAGGCAGGAGAATCGCTTGAACCCAGGAGGTGGAGGTTGCAGTGAGCCTTGATGTTGCCACTGCACTCCAGCCTGGGAGACAGAGCAAGACTCCATCTCAAAAAAAATAGAAAAAAAAAAAAATGCGTTGGATCAATTGACAAATATTTCGGAAAAATAACTTTGGGAGCCTAAGGTGGGCAGATCACTTGAGGGTCAGCAGTTCGAGACCTGCCTGGCCAACATGGAGAAAACCCATCTCTACTAAAAATACAAAAGTTAGCTGGGCGTGGGCGTGGTGGCGGGCACCTGCAATTCCATCTATCTAGGAGGCTGAGGCATAAGAATCGCTTGAACCTGGGAGGTGGAGGTTGTAGTGAACCAAGATTGTGCCACTGCACTCCAGCCTTGGTGATAGAGTGAGACCCTGTCTCAGAAAAAAAAAAAAAAAAAAAAAAAAAAAAAAGCCAAAATACATCCACACGTCATACTACAAAATTAATTCAGGTTGTTTATAAACTGGAATGCTAAAAATGAAGGCAATGCCGGGCGTGGTGGCCCACGCCTGTAATCCCAGCACTTTGGGAGGCTAAGGTGGGCGGATCACTTGAGGTCAAGAGTTCAAGACTAGACTGACCAACATGATGAAACTCCATCTCTACAAAAAAACACAAAAATTAGCTGGGTGTGGTGAGTGACTATAATCCCAGCTACTCCGGAGGCTGAGGCAGGAGAATCTCTTGACCCCAGGAGGCGGAGGTTACAGTGACCTGAGATTGCACCACTGCATTCCAGCCTGGGCGACAGAGCAAGACTCCATCTCAAAAAAAAAAAAAAAAAAAAAAAAAAACAAGATAAGGGCTGGCATGGTGACTCATGCCTGTTATAATCCTAGCACTTTCGGGAGCTAAGGTGGATAGATCACTTGAGCCCAGAAGTTCAAGACCAGCCTGAGCAAAATGGCAAAAACCCTGTTGCTACGAAAATCAAAAATTAGGCCAGGCGCAGAGACTCACTCCTGTAATCCCAGCACTTTGGGAGGCAGAAGAGCGTGGATCATGAAGTCAGGAATTTGAGACCAGCCTGGCCAACACTGTGAAACCCCGTCTCTATGAAAAATACAAAAATTGGCCGGGCGCGGTGGCTCAAGCCTGTAATCCCAGCACTTTGGGAGGCCGAGACGGGCGGATCACGAGGTCAGGAGATCGAGACCATCCTGGCTAACACGGTGAAACCGTTTCTACTAAAAAAAATACAAAAAACTAGCCGGGCGAGGTGGCGGGCGCCTGTAGTCCCAGCTACTCGGGAGGCTGAGGCAGGAGAATGGCGTGAACCCGGGAGGCGGAGCTTGCAGTGAGCTGAGATCCGGCCACAGCACTCCAGCCTGGGTGACAGAGCGAGACTCCGTCTCAAAAAAAAAAAATTAACTAGGAGTGGTGACATGTGCCTTTACTGCCAGCTACTAGGCTAAGGTGGGAGGATAACCTGAGCCCTAGGAGGTCGAAGCTGCAGTAAACTGATTATTTATTTTTATTTTTTATTGAGATGCAGTCTCACACTGTCGCCTGGGATGGTGTGCAGTGGCGCAATCTCAGCTTGCTGCAACCTGTGCCTCCCGGTTTCAAGCGATTCTCCTGCCTCAGCCTCCCGAGTAGCTGGGACTACAGGCACGTGACACCACACCCGGCTAATTTTTGTATTTTTAGAAGAGACAGGGTTTCATTATGTTGGCCAGGCTGGTCTTGAACTCCTGACCTTGTGATCCGCCTGCCTCATCCTCTTTTTTTTTTTTTTTTTTTGAGACAGAGCCTTGCTCTGACGCCAGGCTGGAGTGCAATGGCTTCATCTCAGCTCACTGCAACCTCCGCCTCCCTAATTCAAGCGATTCTCCTGCCTCAGTTTCCCGAGTTACTGGGATTACAGGCATTCGCCACCACGCCCAGCTAATTTTTTTTTTCTTTCTTTCTTTTTTTTTTTTTGAGAGGGAGTCTCACTGTTGCCAGGCTGGAGTGCAGTGGCCGGATCTTGGTTCACTGCAACCTGCAACCTCCGCCTTCTGGGTTCAAGCGATTCTCCTGCCTTGGCCTCCCGAGTAGATGGGACTACAGGTGTGCACCACCATGCCCAGCCAATTTTTGTATTTGTAACAGAGAGGCGGTTTCACCATGTTCGCCAGGATGGTCTCCATCTCTTGACCTTGTAATCTGCCCGCCTCAGCCTCCCAAAGTGCTGGGATTACAGGTGTGAGCCACTGTGTCTGGCCACAACGCCCAGCTAATTTTTGCATTTTTAGTAGAGACGGGTTTCACAATTTTGGCCAGGATGGTCTCCATCTCCTGACCTTGTGATCCGCCCACCTTGGCATGAGCCACTGCATTTGGTTGTTAAGTCATGATTATTGTGCCATCGCACTCTAGCCCCAGCCTGGCTAACAGAGTGAGACCATTTAAAAAAAAAAAAAAAAAAAAGGCTGGGTGCGGTGGCTCACATCTGTAATCCCAGCACTTTAGGAGGCTGAGATGGGCGGATCATAAGGTCAGGAGTTTGAGACCAGCCTGGCCAACATGGCGAAATCCCATCTCTACTAAAAATACAAAAATTAGCAGGGCATGGTGGCATGCGCCTGTAATCCCAGCTACTCGGGAGGCTGAGGCAGGAGAATCACTTGAACCGGAGAGGCAGAGGTTGTAGTGAGCTGAGATTGTGCCATTGCATTCTAGCTTGGGTGACAAGAATGAAAATCTGTCTCAAAAAAAACAAATGGATTCCCAGGAAACCCCGTCTCTACTGAAAAATACAAAAAACTAGCCGGGCGAGGTGGCGGGCGCCTGTAGTCCCAGCTACTGGGGAGGCTGAGGCAGGAGAATGGCGTGAACCTGGGAGGTGGAGCTTGCAGTGAGCTGAGATCCGGCCACTGCACTCCAGCCTGGGCGACAGAGCGAGACTCCATCTCAAAAAAAAAAAAAAATTTAAAAAGAAGGTGCAGTGTGGTGGCTCACGCTTGCAGTCACAGCACTTCAGGAGGCTGAGGCGATCAGCTCACCTGAGGTCGGGAGTTCAAGACC
>NW_016813389.1:700128-723152 GCF_001698545.2 Rhinopithecus bieti
AATACAAAATTAGCTGGGTGTGGTGGCCCATGCCTGTACTCCCAGCTATTCAGAAAGCTGAAGCAGGAGAATTGCTTGAACCTGGGAGGAGGAGGTTGCAGTGAGCCGAGATCACACCACTGCACTCCAGCCTGGCAACAGAGTGAGACTCCATCTCAAACAAAAACAACAAAAAAAAAAAAAAAAAAAAAAAAAAAGAGAGAGAGAGAGAGAAACACGGCTGGGTGTGGTGGCTCAGTCCTGTAATCCCAGCACTTTGGGAGGCCGAGGCAGTGGATCACCCGAGGTCAGGAGTTGGAGACCAGCCAGCCTGAGCAACATGGTGAAACCCCGTCTCTACTAAAAATACAAAATTAGAGAGGCGTGGTGGCACATGCCTGTAATCCCAGCTACTTCGGAGGCTGAGGCAGGAGAATCGCTTGAACCTGGGAGGCAGAGGTTGCAGTGAGCCAAAACTGCACCATTGTACTCCAACCTGGGCAACAAAAGTGAAACTCCATCTCAAAAAAAAAAAAGAAACACTCCAAGAAAAAATTGTGCAAATTGACATGAATGGGCAGTTTACAAAAGCAGTAGCATCATCAGTCAAGAAGCACATGAAGAACTTCGGCTGGGCACAGTGAGGAGCACCTGTCCCAGCTACCAGAGAGGCTGAGGTCGGAGGGTCACTTGAGCCCAGGAGATCAAGACTACAGGGAGCTGTGATCCTGCACTCCCGCTTGGGCAATAGAGTGGGACCCTCTCTCTCTCTCTCTCTCTTTTTTTTTTTTTTTTTTTTTTTTTACGATAGAGTCTTCTTCTGTCACCCAAGCTGGAGTGAAGTGACTTGATCTCAGTTCACTGCAACCTCCGCCTCCTGGGTTTAAGCAATTCTCCTGCCTCAGCCTCCTGAGTAGTTGGGATTACAGGCACATGCACCAGGCCTGGCTAATTTTCTTTTTTCAAGACGGAATCTTGCTCTGTCACCAGGCCGGAGGGCAGTGGCTGATCTCGACTCACTGTAACCTCTGCCTCCCAGGTTGAAGTAATTCTCCTGCCTCAGCTTCCCAAGTTGCTGGGGCTACAGGTGCACGCCACCTCGCCCAACTAATTTTTGTATTTTTAGTAGAGACAGGGTTTCACCACGTTGGCCAGGATGGTCTTGATCTCTCGACCTTGTGATTCTCCAGGCCTGGCTAATTTTTATAGTTTCAGTAGAGACAGGGTTTAGCCATGTTGGCCAGGCTAGTCTCATACTCCTGACCTCAGGTGATGTGCCCCACCTCAACCTCCCAAAATGCTGGGATTATAGTTGTGAGCTACTGCACGCAGCCTAAGATCCTGTCTCTAAAAAAAAAAAAAAATGCCTGGCGTGGTGGCTCACACCTGTAATCCCAACACTTTGGGAGGCCAAGGCAGGCGGATCACGAGGTCAGGAGATCGTGACTTGAAGCTTGCAGTGAGCCGAAATGGGGCCCACTCCAGCCTGGGCGACAGAGCGAGACTCTGTCTCAAAAAAAAAACAAAAGTTTAATCTCATCAATAATACCTGCTGTGAGATAAAATTTTCCACCTACCAGGAGTGTCTATTCAGGGCAATTTAAATCTATGCTTCTGGGGAGAAAAAAAAAAAGGAAAAATATTTCCACCTGCCAAAATGGAAAGAAGCCAGGTTTAATGAAATATATTGAAATATACACAGACACTACCCAAGAGCAACTGGACAATTTGGGAACATGTTAAAAACCCTTTTTATTGGCCAGGCGTGGTGGTTCACGCCTGTAATCCCAGCACTTTGGGAGGCTGAGGCAGGCAGATCACGAGGTCAGGAGATGGAGACCATCCTGGCTAACATGGTGAAACCCCGTCCCTACTAAAAATACAAAAAATGAGTTGGGCGTGGTGGCGGGCACCGAGTCCCAGCTACTCGGGAGGCTAAGGCAGGAGAATGGCGTGAACCTGGGAGGTGGAGCTTGCAGTGAGCTGAGATCGCACCACTGCACTCCAGCTTGGGCTACAGAGCAAGACTCCGTTTAAAAAAAAAAAAAACTTTTTATTTTACATACTTTTTCACTTAACAATTGTAGTTCTAGCAACATACTCTAAGGAAACAAGCATGTATATGTGTCAGGACTAAGCTGCTCAGATTTTATCACAGAGTTGCTTATAATGATCAAACAGTAGTAGCGCTTAAATTTTCATCTTTGAGGCTTAAATAAATTATAGCACATTTACCCAACAAAAATAAGGCAGGATTAAAAAATGCTGTCAATAATAAAATGTTCTTATTTATACATAATGGCAAAAAGTTGTCAAAAAATTTGTTAATGGTTAAAAAATACAGTAAGAAAGTTGTTTTGTTTTTTGTTTGTTTTCGAGGAGTCTCACTCTGTTGCCCAGTCTGGAGTGCAGTGGTGCAATCTGGGCTTACTGCAACTTCTGCCTCCAGGACTCAAGGGATCCTCCCTCCTCAGCCTCCTGAATAGCTGAGACCACAGGTGCACGCCACCTCACTGGCTAATTTTTCTTTTTTTTTTCCGAGACGGAGTCTCGCTCTGTCACCCAGGCTGGAGTGCAGTGGTACGATCTCGGCTCACTGCAAGCTCCACCTCCCAGGTTCACACCATTCTCCTGACTCAGCCTCCCGAGTAGCTGGGACTATAGGCGCCCGCCACCAAGCCTGGCTAATTTTTTTGTATTTTTAGTAGAGACGGGGTTTCACCATGTTAGCAAGGATGGTCTCCATCTCCTGACCTTGTGGTCCGCCCGCCTCAGCCTCCCAAAGTGCTGGGATTACAGGCATGAACTACCGTGCCCAGCTGTGTTTTGTTTTCTTTTTAGAGATGGAGTTTCACTCTTGTCGCCCAGACTGGAGTGCAATGGCTCAATCTCGGCTCACCGCAACCTCTGTCTCCCAGGTTCAAGTAATTCTCCTGCCTCAGCCTCCTGAGTAGCTGGGATTACAGGCATGCGCCAGCCGCCTGGCTAATTTTTGTATTTTTAGTAGAAACGGGGTTTCTTCATGTTGGTCAGGCTGGTCTCGAACTCCCGCGTCCGAACTGCCAACCTCAGGTTATCCACCCACCTCACCCTCCCAAAAGCTGCTGGTAATTAGATAGGCATGAGCCACCGACACCTCGGTCATCGCTAGGCTAATTTTTTTGCTTTGTTTTTTTTTGTTGTTTTTTTTTGTTTTTTTTTTTGAGGACGGAGTCGTTTGCTCTGGCCCGCCCAGGCTGGGAGTGCAGTGGCGCTCTCAGCTCACTTCCAAGCCCCGCCTCCCGGGTTCACGGCCATTCTCCTGTCTCAGCCTCCTGAGTAGCTGGGACTACAGGCGCTGCCGCCTCGCTCGCTCCGGCTAGCTTTTTTGTCTTTTTTAGCTCCGAGCGGGGTTTCACTGCCTATTAGCCAGGGATGGTCTCGATCTCCTGACCTCGTGATCCGCCCGTCTCGCGCCTACCCAAAGTGCTGGGATTACGGGCTCTTGATCCACCGCGCCCGGCCTGCTTTGTTTTTTTTTTGACGATGGGAGTCTTGCTCTGCCCTGCCCCAGGCCTGGAAGTGCAGGGCGCACTGATCTCGGCTCACTGCAAGCTGTTCCTCCCGGGTTCACGCCATTCTCCTGCCTCAGCCTCCTGAGTTGCTGGGACTATAGGCGCCCACCACCATACCCGGCTAATTTTTTGTATTTTTAGTAGAGATGGAGGTTTCACCATGTTAGCCAGGATGGTCTTGATCTCCTGACCTCGTGATCTGCCTGCCTCAGCCTCCTAAAGTGCAGGGATTACAGGTGTGAGTTAACTAATTAAAAACACCTGGCCGTCACTAGGTAATTAAAAAAAAAAATTTTTGTCCTGGCGTGGTGGCTCACGCCTGTAATCCCACCACTTTGGGAGGCCAAGGCCAGTGGATCATAAGGTTAGGAGTTCAAGACTAGCTTGGCCAATATGGTGACACCCTTGTCTCTACTAAAAATACAAAAATTAGCTGGACGTGGTGGCACATGCCTGTAGTCACAGCTACTTGGGAGGCTGAGGCAGGAGAATTGCGTGAACCCAGGAGGCGGGGGTTGCAGTGAGCCGAGATCGCACCACTGTACTCCAGCCTGAGAGATAGATCGAGACTCCATCTCAAAAAAAAAATAAAAAATTTCTAGGCATGGAGTTAACCATGTTGTGCAGGCTGTTCTCAAACTCCTGGACTCAAGTAATCTGCCTGTCTCAGCCTCCTAACGTGCTGGGATCCAGGTGTGGGCCACCACGCCCAGCCAAAAACTTTTTAAGGAATACTGAGGAGCCAGAGCTCAGTGTGAGCGGCAAGGAAAGATAAATCTCTATGGTAGAGAAACTCTACCCAGGAGATTCCTGGGGCCCTGTCAGAGCTAGTCTCCCAGGGGACTCAGAGACCAACCTTGCTTCACTGTCAGCCTTCCTGAGCACTCTGTTGTCATGACACTAAGGCTATGTTGGTACAGGGAAGCCAGAAAGACAGGGGTTGGAATCTTGACCCTTCTACTCCTTGCCCTGTGATTTTAGGGCAAGTTATGTCTTTGAATCTTTGTTATTTATTTATTTATTTTTGAGATGGGGTATTGCTTTTCCAAGCCAGGGTGGAATGCAGTGGTGCGATCTCGGCTCACTGCAACCTCCACCTCCTGGGTTCCAGCGATTCTCCTGCTGCAGCCTCCCAAGTAGCTGGGATTATAGGCACGAGCCACCGAGCCTGGCGGAGCCTTGATTCTCCATTTGGTTTGATTCTCCCAACTGTAAATTAAGGGCATAATACTATCCTATCAAGATGGATGGGAGGATTCAAAAGGGTAATGCTTTGTTAGCGCCACATGTAGGTTCAGCTGATTCTCCACAAATGGTAGCTATCTACAGCCATCCTGAGCAGACAGGCGAACAGATAATGAAACAATACAATGTTTTGGAAAATTCTGGTTCCCAGAGGGAGCCTGGCCTCAGGGTTATGGAACATCTGGTACTCCCTGAGCCTGTCAACTTTTGGGTGGAGGGGAGGGACGACTTTTGCTTTGCCCCCAGCTGCCCTGTAGCCCCATTCTAGAACCAGGAAGACTTGCCACATTTGTCTAGTAACGCCCCTGGGTGTCTAGAAAGCTCAAACTTTAGAAGCTGGAGAGGAAAGGAAAGGTGGGCCAGGTCCAGCTACCCTGGAGGCTGAAGCAGGAGGATCACTTGAGTCTAGGAGTTCGAGACCAGTGTGGGAAATATAGCAAGACCCTGTCTCTACAAAAAAATACAAAAATTAACTGATTTGCTGGAGCACGCCTGTAGTCCTAGCTACTCAGGAGGCTGAGGAGGGAGGATCACTTAGAGCCTGGGAGGTGGAGGCTGCAGTAAGCTACGATCACACCACCGCATTCCAGCGTGGACGATAAACCGAGACCCTGTATCAATTTAAAAATAAAGAAAAAATATTAAAAAACAAATGAGGCCGGGCGCGGTGGCTCATGCCTGTAATCCCAGCACTTTGGGAGGCTGAGGCAGGCGAATTACAAGGTCAGGAGATCGAGACCATCCTGGCTAACTTGGTGAAACCCCGTCTCTACTAAAAATACAAAAAATTAGCCAGGCGTGGTGGCGGGCGCCTGTAGTCCCAGCTACTTGGGAGGCTGAGGCAGGAGAATGGCGTGAACCCGGGAGGCGGAGCTTGCAGTGAGCCAAGATCGCGCCACTGCACTCCAGCCTGCGCGACAGAGCCAGACTCTGTCTCAAAAAAAAAAAAACAAAAAACAAATGAACAGGCCAGGCACGGTGGCTCATGCCTGTGATCCCAGCATTTGGGAGGCCGAGGTGGGTGGATCACCTGAGGTCAGGAGTTCAAGATCGACCTGGCCAACATGGTGAAACCTCGTCTCTACTAAAAATACAATAAGTATCCAGGCATGCTAGTGGGTTCCTGTAATCCCAGCTACTCAGGAGGCTGAGGCAGGAGAATCGCTTGAATCTAGGAGGTGGAGGTTGCAGTGAGCCGAGATCCTGCCATTACACTCCAACCTGGGTGACAGAGGGAGACTCAGTCCAAACAAACAAACAGGAAAAGTGAGGTCTTATGTGTTTGAATTTTTTTTTTTTTTGAGATGGAATCTTGCTCTGTCACCCAGGCTGGAGTACAGTGGTGGTGTGATCTCGGCTCACTGCTACCTCTGCCTCCTGGGTTCAAGTGATTCTCCTACCTTAGCCTCCAGAGTAGCTGGGACTACAGGTACCTGTCACCACGCCAGGCTAATTTTTGTATTTTTTAGTAGAGATAAGGTTTTGCCATGTTGGCCAGGCTGATCTCAAACTCCTGACTTCAAGTAATCTGCCTGCCTCAGCCTCCCCAAGTGCTGGGATTACAGGCCTAAGCCACTATGGTTGGCCCCAGCTGTTTGTTTGTTTGTTTGAGATGCAGTCTAGCTCTTTTTTGCTCAGGCTGGAATGCAGTGGCACGATCTTGGCACTCACTGCAAGCTCCGCCCCCCCTGGATTCACGCCATTCTCCTGCCTCAAGCTCCCAAGTAGCTGGTACTACAGGCGCCCGCCACCATCCCCAGCTAATTTTTTGCATTTTTAGTAGAGATGGGGTTTCACCGTGTTAGCCAGGATGGTCTCAATCTCCTGACCTCGTGATCCGCCCACCTTGACCTCCCAAAGTGCTGGGATTACAGGCGTGAGCCACCGCGCCCAGCCAGTTTTATTTTTTTATTTTTTTATTTTTTTTTGAGACGGAGTCTTGCTCTGTCGCCCAGGCTGGAGTGCTGTGGCCAGATCTCAGCTCACTGCAAGCTCCGCCTCCTGGGTTTACGCCATTCTCCTGCCTCAGCCTCCCGAGTAGCTGGGACTACAGGTGACTGCCACCTTGCCCGGCTAGTTTTTTGTATTTTTTTTAGTAGAGACGGGGTTTCACCGTGTTAGCCAGGATGGTCTCAATCGCTTGACCTCGTGATCCGCCCGTCTCGGCCTCCCAAAGTGCTGGGATTACAGGCTTGAGCCACCGCGCCTGGCCCAGTTTTATTTTTCATGTCATATGTTCACAAAGGGCCAGATGCCATAGCTCACTTCTATGACTCTGTCTCGGAAAAAAAAAAAAAAAGTTCATAAGGCTCCAAATTCAAAATGCAGAGCAGAACTGGAGACCAGCTTGTCCAACATAGTGAAACTCTGTCTCTACTAAAAATACAATAAATTAGCCAGGCGTGGTGGCTTGTGCCTATATTCCCAGTTACTAGGGAGGCTGAGACACGAGAATTGCTTGAACTCAGGAGGCAGAGGTTGCAGTGAGCTGAGATCGCTCCACTGCACTCTAACCTAGGTAACAGAATGAGACTGTCTCCAAAGCAAAAACAAGAAAACAAAATGCACAGGCTAGGCACGGTGGCTCACACCTGTAATCCCCAGCACTTTGGGTATGCCGAGGTGGGTGGATCACCTGAGGTCTGGAGTTCAAAACCAGCCTGGCCAATATGGCGAAACCCCATCTCTACTAGAAAAAAAAAGGCCAGGCGCGGTGGCTCACGCCTGTAATGTCAGCACTTTGGGAGGCCAAGGTGGGCAGATCATGAAGTCAGAAGATCGAGACTATCCTGGCTAACATGGTGAAACCCCGTCTCTACTAAAAAAAAAATTAAAAAAAAAATAAATAAATAAAACAAAGAGGCAGGTATTATTATCCATTTTACAAATGTATACACTGAGACTTAGGCTTGATAGCAAGCACATCCCTGTGATGAGGTGATCCTCGGATCTGGTTCTCAATGGAACTTGGTTATTCTTTTCATGATCTTAGGCAAATCACTTCTCTCAGGCTCAGCTTGCCCTTTGTAAAATCAAGACACCTGTGACTTTCAAAAATGCATTAGAAGGAGCCCAGAGTCTCAGCAGCTCAAAAAGAAGAAAGGGAATCAATGAGGGACATGGGTGGTGATGGCACATCCTCCACCTTTTCTTCCACCAGAGAAAGCTCAGCTTTTTTAAGTATTGAGGTCATTGACTTATGACTAAGATTTATTTAGTTAAATTAAAGTACTTAATTAATTAATTTTTGAGGCAGGGTCTTTCTCTGTTTACCCGGTTGGAGTGCAGTAGAGCAATCATAACTCACAGTAGCCTCTACCTCCTGGGCTCAAGCCATCCTCCTTCCTCAGCCTCCTGAGTGGCTGGGACTAAAGTCACATGCCTTTATGTTTGGCTAAGTTTTTGTTTTTTTTGTGTATGTGTGTGTGTGTGAGAGATGGAGCCTTGCTCTGTCGCCCAGGCCGGAGTGCAGCGGCACGATCTTGGCTCACTGTGGCCTCTGCCTCCCGGTTTCCAGCGATTCTCCTGCCTCAGCCTAAGTAGTAGTAAAGGCTGCAGTGAGCCATGATGGCACCACTGCATTCCAGCCTGGGCAACAGGGAGGGAGACCCTATCTCAAAAAATGGATACACAGACACACATATATAAAATCTGGTAAACCTAAGATTCATGAATGAAATAACACTGGTGTAGCAAGCCCCATCCAGAAACTCAGCATTACCAGGAAACTAGAGTCCCCTAATGTCTCTTCCACATACCCTTATACCACAAGACTGTGAGCTTCTAATAGTACATACTAATTTGGCCTGTTTTAGTACTTTATTTCTTTCTCTTTTCTTTTTTTTGAGACGGAGTTTCGCTCTTGTTGCCCAGGCTGCAGTGCAATGGTGCGATTTCAGCTCACCACAAGTTCTGCCTCCCGGGTTCAAGCGATTTTCGTGCCTCAGCCTCCCCAGTAGCTGGGATTACAGGCATGCACCACCACACCCAGCTAATTTTTGTATTTTTAATAGAGACGGGGTTTTGTCATGTTGGCCAAACTGGTCTGAAACTCCTGAACTCATGTGATCCTCCTGCCTTGGCCTCCCAAAGTGCTCGGATTACAGGCGTGAGCCACGGTGCCAGGTCATTTATTATTATTATTATTATTATTATTATTATTACTATTATTATTTTGAGACGGAGTCTTGCTCTGTCACCCAGGCTGCAGTGCAGTGGCACATTCTCAGCTCAGCTGCAAGCTCCGCCTCCTGGGTTCACCCATTCTCCTGCTTCAAGCCTCCCGAGAGCTGGGATAAGGCGCCCGCCAACCAAACGCCTGGCTAATTTTTTGTATTTTTAGTAAGATGGGTTTCACGTGTTAGCCAGATGGTCTTAGATGTACTGACCTTGTGACTGCCCCGTCGCCTCCCAAGTGCTGGGTTACAGGCGTGAGTCACCATGCCTGGCCTATTATGATTATTTTTGAGACAGGGTCTCACCGTCACCCAGGCCGGTATGCAGTGGGGCAATCTCGGCTCACTGCAACCTCAGCCTCCTGGGTTCAAGCAATTCTCCTGCCTCAGCCTCCTGAGTAGCCGGGACTACAGGTGTGTGCCACCACTCCCGGTTAATTTTTGTATTTTTAGTAGAGACGGGGTTTCACCATGTTGGCCAGGCTAGTCTTAAACTCCTGACCTCAGGTGATCCACCTGCCTCGGCCTCCCAAAGTGCTGGGATTACAGGCCTGAGCCTCCACATCTGGCCCATTTACTTTCATTTCTTTGTAACATTCCTTTCCTTGAATGTCTCACAATGTATTCATTCCACCTTGTACAGACATTTGCATTGTTTCCAGTTTGTCTATTATGAACCTTGCTGCTGTGAACATTCTTGTACCAATATGTTATGTGTATGTGTTGGAGATGTAGCGAGGAGTACCATTGCTGGGTCACAAAGCATGCACACATTCAGCTTGGGTAGTCTTGGTATGCAGTTTTCCGCTGCAGTTGTACCAATCTACCTTCTGTTAGCACAACCTGCTGTTGTGCTTTTGTTTTTTGCCTTACTCATTTTTATGCACTGACAGACCCCCAATGACAGTGGCCTTTGCCACCCCAGACAAGTGGCTTTCTAAAAATTCTTCTGGGTTGGGCGTGGTGGCTCACACCTGTAATCCCAGTACTTTGGAGGCTGAAACAGGCAGATCACTTGAGGTCAGGGGTTCAACAACATGGTGAAACCCCATCTCTACTTAAAATACAAAAATCAGTCACGCGTGGTGGCAGGCACCTGTAACCCCAGCTACTCAGGAGGCTGAGGCAAGAGAACAGCTTGGGCCGGGCGCGGTGGCTCAAGCCTGTAATCCCAGCACTTTGGGAGGCCGAGACGGGCGGATCACGGGGTCAGGAGATCGAGACCATCCTGGCTTACCCGGTGAAACCCCGTCTCTACTAAAAAATACAAAAAAAACTAGCCGGGCGAGGTGGCGGGCGCCTGTAGTCCCAGCTACTCGGGAGGCTGAGGCAGGGGAATGGCGTGAACCCGGGAGGCGGAGCTTGCAGTGAGCTGAGATCTGGCCACTGCACTCCAGCCTGGGCGACAGAGGGAGACTCCGTCTCAAAAAAAAAAAAAAAAAAAAAAAAAAAGAGAACAGCTTGAACCTGGGAGGTGGAGGATGTGGTGAGCCAAGGATCATGGCACTGCACTCCAGCCTGGACGACAGAGTGAGACTCTTTCTATAAATAAATAAATAGTAAAAATTCTTGTGGTCTGGTGTGGTGGCTCGTGCTTGTAATACCAGCACTTTGGGAGGTTGAGGTGGGCAATTGGCTTGGGACCAGGAGTTGGAGATCAGCCTGGGCAACGTGGCCAAACCCTGTGCCTACTAAAAATACAAAAAATTAGCCAGGCACAGGACATCTATAGTCCCAGCTACTCAGGAGGCTGAGGTGGGAGGAACACCTGAGCCTGGGAAGTTGAGGCTGCAGTGAGCCATGATCACTAACGTATTTGAGCCTCGGTGACAGGATGGGACCTTGCCTTAAAAAAAAAAGTCTTGGCCAGGCGCGGTGGCTCAAGCCTGTAATCCCAGCACTTTGGGAGGCCGAGATGGGCGGATCACGAGGTCAGGAGATCGAGACCATCCTGGCTAACATGGTGAAACCCCGTCTCTACTAAAATACAAAAAACTAGCCGGGCGAGATGGCGGGCGCCTGTAGTCCCAGCTGCTCCGGAGGCTGAGGTGGAGCTTGCAGTGAGCTGAGATCTGGCCACTGCACTCCAGCCCCATCTCAAAAAAAAAAAAAAAAAGTCTTTTTTTTGAGACAGGGTCCCGCTCTGTCGCCTAGGCTGGAGTGCAGTGGCACGATCTCGGCTCACTACAACCTCCGCTTCCCAGGTTCAAGTGATTTTCCTGCTTCAGCCTCCCCAGTAGCTGGGATTCCAGGTGCCCGCCACCAAGCCCAGCTAAAATAAACCTCTTCTAATTCTTAACTTGTATCCCTTTCTGAAATAAGTGAAGAGTGAATAAATACTCCAAGTCTCCAAAGATTCCTGCTTTTCCCTCTTCCTTTATAATTCTTTCTTTTTTCTTTTTTTTCTTTTTCTTTTTTTTTTTTTAATGCAGGCATCTAATTCCTTTGTAATTCTTGATTGGGAAAACTTTTTTTTCAACATTAATCTATCCCTTCAAGCAGAGACAAGGGAGGTCAGGAAGGAGTTAGCTAGACCGGGCAGTGGGGGTATGGTTTACTGAGGAATGTTCCAAGCTTAGGTGAGGCAACAGCACGTGTTTAAATCTTCTGGAGGCCAAAGAGAAAAAAAAAAAAGAGGGTAAGTTCTCAGTAGGGACAGGCCTGTCTACCTGGGGGTTTGGGAACGAACTGGGGGATAGGCTGCAGGGGTTTCACATGAAACCAGGAGGTATAGAAAGCACAGGGCTGCTCTCAAGGAAGAACTTGCCCCCTCCCCCAAAGCCAAGAGTGCCCCTGCAGAGCGAGGCAGAGAGCAACTAAAAGAAATTTCTCCTGATTGGAGGGTGGGTGGGATGAGGCTGGGGGAGGGGGCTGGGGTGTGTGTCCCACTGTCATGTAAATATCCCTTCCAGGCAGGGCGGCTCCAGTGCAGATTTAAACCGCTGGCACCTGGGGCAGTCTCAGTGTTCAGCCTGCTTCCGGACGGGTGAGGAGACTCGTGGTCTGGTTCTAGGACTTCCCTAACAGCATGGCCCCTAAACGCCAGTCTCCACTCCTGCCTCAAAAGAAGAAACCAAGACCACCGCCTGCTCTGGGACCGGAGGAGACATCGGCCTCTGCAGGCTTGCCGAAGAAGGGAGGTATGTTTCTGCGCTAAGTTTTATTGGAGATTTAAGGGATTTGCAAGGATTGACTCTCTGATTTTTTCCCCCCCAATCCCTCTTGAGATGTGACCCCTAAGCGCCCCTGAAGGGTTTTAAGCCTGGGATGGTGGATTAAGTTTACGTGAAGAACCAGAAGAGACTAGACTGGGAGAACGGGAGTGCACGGGAGCTCATCCCTGCCCCCAAGTCAACACTGACCCCTGAGCTTGTCTCCCCAGCCTCCAAACTTCCTCCTCTGGGACTCCCTTTCTTGGCAAGGGGCACTGCCAGCCAGCCTGAGGCCCCTCCTTCACCCCCCACATCCAGTCAAATCCCCGATTCCTGGTGGTTCTACCTCAGTATCTCTCAGATCTGTCCACCTCTCTCTCTGTTCTTGCTGCCGACGGCGGCCCATAACTCTGGCCTGAATCTCTGCCACCTCCTCATCTTGGCTTCCAGCTTCCTCCTCCTCCCCTTCAGCCTGAGCATAGCCAATCACGTGGCCCACTCCCCGGCTTAAACCCCTCCCTTGCCCCCCCACATCCTCCAGGTGCTCAGAAACTTCTGGGGCCCGCCCACCCAGTCCCCACCGACCTCTCTGGGTTCACACTCCTGAGACTCCCCACCTGGAGGCCTCCCTCAAGGTGGTACCCTTCACCTTGACCTCCTGGGACTCTCTACCCTCTGACCTCGGGGCCTAGATACCCACATATCCTTTCCTCTCCTTACCTGTGTACCACCTCCAGCTCTCTGCTGGAAAGTCACTTCCTGCAGGCATTGTGTGAGCCTCAGCACTTGGGAGTTAGGAGTCCCAGAGTCACGCCGCCCCACCCTCTTGTCATTACATCGTAACCAGCAGTTTCATGCGTGCCCTGCTCCCCTTTAAACTCAGAGGTGAGGGCTGCATTTTGGGACACATAGCTGGAGCTGGATACACAGTTGACTGTTCCGGTGATCAGGTCTGGCTCCTAGGGGAGGGTTGTGGTGGAGCCTTCGTGGGCTGGGTGTGGATAGGCCCAGGGCCTGCAAGCAAGCGGGAAGCTTTGATTGGCTGAGGGCAGGCGACTCTTATGGAAGAAGCACTGATGAAGAGTCCTACCTCAGGGCTCACTGTGGACCCTTTTCTTCCACATGGGATGCAGAGACCTCCTGCCCAGCTTGAAACCTACCTTGCTGGGTGAGTCACATAAAACAACCTGTGCTTGTTTTCTCTTCTGTAAAATGGGATCCACAGTACCAATCTCCAGGCTTGCCGTGATTTGAAATCTAAGGGAAGCACTAGACAGCGCCTAGCACATCATCAGTGCTCTAGAGCGCACTTGTGCGCAGCAAAATGTGGATGAGTCTTCCTAGTCTCCTTCCAGTGAGCTTCCTGGGAGCATTAACAGGACTGGAAGGGATGGAAAGGTGTGAGGGGGTTCATCTAAACCCAAATAACAGCTCCTGCTGCTTAGTAGGCACTGATGGTGTGCCAGGAGCTGTGCCAAGCACTTCTCTATCCTGACAGCCGTGTGCTGTGGACATCCCAATTTTACAGATCAGAACAGGAGGCTCAAAGAGATGTGTGTGTTGTAGGGGGAGATGTTCCAGGCTCTGGAGATCTGTTGGTCTGTGCCTGGGACACTGCAGCGCTGTGGGGAATGCCAGCCTCTCTCTGTTCCAGCGTTTCTGGCGGTGGGGTTCTGTCCTCTTCAAAGGGAGCTGGGGGCCAGGCGCGGTGGCTCATGCTGTAATCCCAGCACTTTGGGAGGCTGAGGTGGGCAGATCACCTGAGGGCAGAAGTTTGAGACCAGCCTGGCCAACATGGCTAAACCCTATTTCTACCAAAGACAGTTAGCCAGGCGTGATGGTGCACGCCTGTAATCCCAGCTACTTGGGGGGCTGAGGCAGGAGAATTGCTTGAACTCCGGAGTGAGCAGTGAGCCGAGTTCGTGCCATTGCACTCCAGCCTGGGCGACAAGAACAACAACAACAAAAGAAAACAACCAGAGGGGCCAGGAAGGGGAGGAGAGAGGAGAGGGAGGAATTCTGAGTGAGGGGAGAGGCCAAGGAGAGAGAATGCAGAGCTACTGGCATTGGAGACGGGGAGAGAGCAGAGTCCTAAGAGTGGATGAATAACCTCTCAGTGTGCCCCCAGCTCGTCCGTGTTTACAGACACCCCTGGCCCTTTTGCTTTCTCTTTCTCTTCAACTTCCTAGTGTGCTCCTCACATTTATCTTGAGAAGCACTGTGTGGGGAAGGGCAGGAAAAGAGGGGCAGGGAGGGTTGGGAGGCTAGAAAGGGAAACTGAAAGCCCACTCCCCCGTCAGAAGGCATTACAGGGTTCCCTGGGACCCCTGCAGGTGCTTGGGAAACAGGCAGATCAGGCACTCAGGAGATGTTGTGGATCAGGAGTGACCCTGTGGGTCAGGCTTTGAGGATGGAAGCAGCAGCCCTTGGCATAGTGTTCTCAGACAGACTCAGCCCAGGAGTGGGTCGTGAAATCACTTTGGTGGGGTGTGCCCTGCATTTTAAATAGGAAATTAGAATCACACTACCCTTGGTAAGGGTAAGTTTTGGTTTGTGTGTGCTAGGTCATGATGTCAAAAGTACTTCTAACTGTTGGTCACTTTAAAAAGAATTGAGGCGGGGTGCAATGGCTCACTCTTGTAATCCCAGAGCTCTGGGAGGCTGAGGCTGAAGGATGGTTTGAGCTCAGGAGTTTGAGACCAGCCCGGGCAACATGGTGATACCTCGTCTGCACAAAAGAAAATAAAAAATTAGCCAGGCAAGGTGGCAGTGGCACTTGCCTGTGGTCCCAGCTACTCAGAAGGCTGAGGTGGAAGGATACCCAGAGCCCAGGAGGTCAAGGCTGCAGTGAGCCAAGGTTCTGGGCGACAGAGAGAGAGACCCTGTCTCATAATAATAATAATAATAATAATAATAATAAAAAAATAGAAAAACTGTTTTAAGGTAAGGGCTTTGTCCTTTGCTACTTGGTTTAGAATCGTGGTTCTGTCACTTGCAACAAAGTTTAGTTTATGCTGGGCACAGTGGGTGGCTCATGCCTGTAGTCCCAGCACTTTGGGAGGCTGAGGTGGGCAGATCACCTGAGGTCAGGAGTTTGAGACCAGCCTGGCCAACATGGTGAAACCCTGTCTCTACTAAAAAATACAAAAATTAGCTTGGTGTTGTAGTGGGCGCCTGTAATCCCAGATACTCAGGGGGCTAAGGCCCTCACTTAGCCTCCTGTCTAAGACATGCACTGTCTTGAACATAAAAGATGTTGCTTGAACTTTAAGAGATGATAGTGGGCTGGGCGCAGTGGCTCATGCCTGTAATCCCAGCACTTTGGGAGGCAGAGGCAGGCAGATCACCTGAGGTCAGGAGTTTGAGACCAGCCT
Organism: Rhinopithecus bieti; assembly: GCF_001698545.2. Lineage (NCBI taxonomy): Eukaryota > Metazoa > Chordata > Mammalia > Primates > Cercopithecidae > Rhinopithecus > Rhinopithecus bieti. The sequence continues at coordinate 715,608 of NW_016813389.1, forward strand.
GGCCAACATGATGAAAACCTCTCTACCAAAAATACAAAAATTAGCAGAGTGTGGTGACACACATCTGTAATCCCAGCAACTCAGGAGGCTGAGGCAGGAGAATCACTTGAACCCGGGAGGTGGAGGTTGCAGTGAGCTGAGATGGCGCCACTGCACTCCAGCCTGGAAGACAGAGTGAGTCTCAAAAAAAAAAAAAAGAGCCAATAGTAAAGTCTGAGTCTGGAAGGCAGAATTCCAACACCACGTTCTGGTTAAAAATGTCCAAAGAGAGATTTCAGGTATTTTTTGTTTTTGTTTTAGAGACAAGGTCTTGCTCTGTCACTCAGGCTTCAGTGCAGTGGCTGCATTGGGGCTCCCTGAAGACTAGTACTCCTGGGCCCAACGATATTCCTGCCTTGGTCTCTCAAAGTGTTGGGATAACAAGAGTGAGCCACTGCGTGGCCAGGATTTGAAACTGGTCAGCGTATCACTAAAATCAACAAATGGTGCTGGCCGGGAGCAGTGGCTCACGCCTGCAATCCCAGCACTTTGGGAGGGCGAGGTGGGTGGATCACCTCAGGTCAGTAGACCAGCGTGGCCAAGGTGGTGAAAATCCGTCTCTACTAAAAATACAAAAATTAGCCGGTCGTGGTGGCATGTGCCTGTGGCCCCGGTTACTCGGGAGGCCGAGGCAGGAGAATTGCTTGAACCCGGGAGGCGGAGCTTGCAGTGAGCCGAGATTGCGCCACTGCACTCCAGCCTGGGGGACAGAGCAAGACTACTACCATCTCAAAACAAACAAATGCTACTAATCAGGGTTTTCAGGCTTTTATGGTTCATGTCTTGGGGCGTTGGAGGGACAGAGTGCGGGGCATCCGCAATACTTGAAAAGTATTATTTAAACAAAATGCTTCAGCCCTCCTTAGTGGTTCAGAGCTTTGCCTCTCAAGTAGACCTTGTTGGCCCCTTTTATCTCTGGGAACAGAATACCGCCTATCGCATGGGGCTGTTGTGGGGCCTCGGTGAGATAACCGTGCCAGGCGCTGCTGAAAGTGGCACTTAACGCTGTGATTCTTGCAGGCACTGGGCACTGCGGAATAATGTGGTACGCCCTGCCTTCACAGGACTTCGAGTTTAATGTGGCTTCGGTGTCGTAACGTTTATCATTTCATAACAGAAACGGGTTCAGAGAGGAAGGGTGACTTGCTCAAGGGTACAAGCTTGCTGGGCAGGGCTTGGACTAAAACCCAGGAATGGCCCTGCGCGCGGACTACATAGCCTGGGGCTTCGCACACGAGCCCGAGTTTGAGTCCACTCGGCAGTTCCCCATCTGGCATCCAGGATGGGGTGCCCCCTGCTTTCTCCACGAAGTGGAAGGCGCCAAGAGGCCGGGCGGAATTCAGAGCCCCCACGCGAGGCCGGGCCTGTACTTTCGGGGTGGTGGGCGCCCCGCTGCCAGTGCCCAGCGGAGCAGGGAAGCCGCTCGCTCACCACGTGACGCGCCGGCCGCGGCACCCGCGGCCTCCGCGCGAGGCCCGCCCCGGCCCGCCGGCGGCCAGTGTCCTGCGGTCGGGACACCTGAGAGGGGAGAGCGGGGAGGGGAAGCGGCGCGGGGGGCGGGCCGTGCGTCGCCCGCGCGCCTTCCTCGGCTCTGCCCGGCCCTGTGTCTCCGCGCGCAGCTCGCCCCTCTCCCGCGCCAGGCAATGGCGCCGCGGCGCGAGCCCCGGGCACGGAGGCGGAGCATTCGCGCGGGGCCTGGCGCGCTGCGCCTGCGCCCTCCCTCGGCGCGTAGGGAGGAGGTGGAGGGAGGAGGCTGCTTCGGGGAGAGCTAGCAGCGAGCTGGCTGGGGCGACGAGGCGGAGTGAGGGAGCCGAGAGCCGCGCCGGCCGCCTCCCCCCCTCCGCTAACAGGAGCCGGCCGGGGCCGGGGCCCGGGACGCCGCCCAGCCCGTCCCTCGGCGTCAGGCCGCGAGGGCAGCGGCGCGAGCGACGAGGGGAGTAGGAGAGCGAGGGCGCCGGGAGGAGGCGGCCGGACCCGAGCGGGCGCCCGCGGTTGTGGGCGGTTGAGGGGAAGCCGCTGCCCGCCCCCTTCGCCTTCCCTTCTCTCCCCTCCCGCTTCCCCCCCGACGCGGAGCAGCACCATGTCGGCGCCGGCGGCCAACGTCAGTAAAAGGAGCTAACTCAACACGGAACGGGCACGAGACCTCAGTGAGAGCATGCGAGGCCCGGGGGCGGCCCGCCGCCTCTTCGCGCCCGCCGGCCGCAGCCGCCCGGCGGAGTCCGGGGCGCCTGGGGGGGGGCGCGGCTGCGGCCGGCTGTGGCCGCGGACTCGGCGCCCTTTTTTGTGACTCGGCCGGGCCGGGGCCTTGGGTGCGCCGCGGCGGCGCGGGCGCTGCGAGGCGGGGGCGCTGCGAGGCTGCTCGGCGCGGCGGAGGAGACCCACTCTTCTTTCCCCTCCTCGCTCTCTCCCCTCCCTCTCCGAGAAGCCTCTCTTTTATTGTGCTCGCCATGATGCCTCTGCATCCATCAGCCGCACGCCATCGCGCACATGTGCGCGGACGCGTGCCCCGGCCGACCTCTCGCCGGTTCCGCTTCGCGGCCCGGCCGCGGCGGCGCCCGGCCCCTCCCGAGGTGCCCGGCGTGGGGCTTCTGCCTGTGGAGCTGGGGCTGGGTGGGGGGCGCGGGGAGCACGCGGCCGGCCGCGCGCTGGGCCTTGGCCGGCCGGGAGGATGCTCTGGCCGGCCTGGGCGCACTCCCCACGTGGGGCGGCCGCCCCGTCGCACCAGCGTGCGGAGAAACCTGGCGCCGCGACCAGTGTATCGGGGGGCTTGGAAATGGCTAAGAAAGCTGGTCTCTGCCAAGGAGGCTCTCGGCAGGGGGGCTGCCAATCCCGGGATGGTTACCGGAAATGAACCGCGCGATCTGGCCCTTTCACACCCACTTAGCTTTGTAGGGGGGTTATAGTCTTTACAGGACAAAAGGGCACCTATTCCAGAGCACACCCCCTTTTTTTCCTCTCCCTTCTGTGCCTCACTGCTTTCTGATCTAATGTTTGCTCCCAGTAAGTGCTCCAAAGTCGTGTGGGGCCGTATCTGAGGTCCGCCCGCCTGAATTGGGTTGGAGGGGTTCCTGCTCTGAGAAGGTGAGGGCCAGTGTGTAGGATGGTGCCCGGTGCCTTTCCAGTCTTTGTAGGCGTGTCTGGTGTCTTCATTGTAATAGCAGAGTCGTCAACTTTCTATGAAAGGTAGTTTTACCTTGATAGGTGGTAGTCGTGGCCTAATTTGTATCATTGTCATGGCTTTAGTTTACATATTCTAGTTAGCAGCTGCTACTGTTCTCTTGCAAGTGTATAATGTGAAATAATAAACGTGAAGGCTTCTGAATAAGGTTATTCTGTATCTTTCATAGTAGAAACCTTAATGATTGGTCTGTTGTAGTGAAACTCTTTAAAAAGGCGCTATAGAAAACCAATTTCTGAGTAACCCAGCAGACAGCATGACTTGTGAATGGTCTTTTAATTAAATAGAAATTTGTCAGCTACAAGCATGAACATGTGGAACACTTACCTTTGTAGTAGGCGCTTTTGTTTTTGTTTTAATGGCTTTTAGAATATTATAGTATTGACATCTGGAAAACTAGGTGAATTTATCGTAGAATTAAGTTTTTTGCTCCTTTTTTTGCAGAAAAAGAACAGCAAGAAGCAATTGAACACATTGATGAAGTACAAAATGAAATAGACAGGTAACATTTTTCTTAATATACTTTGGATAAATTTTCTGAGATGTGTCTAATGGCCCCGTAATCATTGAAGCTGTGGTCAAACCTATCCACTGTCAAAGGGGAAATGATTCTAACTTGGTTGGAAATACTTACGTAGATTCAGTGTTTTTTGGTGAAGTGATTGTACGAAGTGTTTGATGAAAGTACATTGACCTTACAAAATTTGGGTTTGCTTTCAAAGACTAAAAATTGTCTGAATTGCAGTGTAGGTCTTCTGATAGTTTAGCAGTGTGGCATCAGTGGTTGCTCTAACTTGCCTTACAACTTTGTTACAGAATTAGCCACTTTATTTAGAAATTGTGCTTGAGGGAAACAATTGAAATGGGACTGGAAATAGAGTGGGTGAAGTAAATACACGCAATGTTACCAGAGTGTTGAGTTTGGGCACTCTTAATAGTTATTACTGAATGTTTATTGATAAATCAGACAAAATTGCCATCTTAGTTTTGATTTGAGTGTCTAAACTACGTGATAATGGTTGTTGTAATTTGGTATTATGCATGATTCCAAAGCTAGTAAGTAAATATACACATCTGTAATCTGAAGCAATTTTTTAATTTGTTAAATACTATCATTATCAACATCTCTTTTCATTTGCTTCAGACTTAATGAACAAGCCAGTGAGGAGATTTTGAAAGTAGAACAGAAATATAACAAACTCCGCCAACCATTTTTTCAGAAGAGGTCAGAATTGATCGCCAAAATCCCAAATTTTTGGGTAACAACATTTGTCAACCATCCACAAGGTATGTTTTGGACAGGGCATTATTAAAGGATAAATAGTGTTTGTTAGAATGGAGGAAGCTTGGTGAAGACTTAATCCAACATGCTGGGTCGCATGCAACAAAGACAGGCTGTGTGCAGTGGCTCACACCTGTAATCCCAGCACTTTGGGAGGCTGAGGTGGGCGGATCACTTGAGGTCAGGTTGGAAACCAGCTTGGCCAACACAGTGAAACCCTGTCTCTACTAAAAATACAAAAAAATATGTTGGGCGTGGTAGCGCACACCTGTAATCCCAACTACTCGATACTTGGGAGGCTGAGACAGGAGAATCGCTTGAACCCAGGAGGGGGAGGTTGCAGTGAGCCAAGATTGTGCGCCATTGCACTCCAGCCAGGGTGACAAGAGCCCCAGACAGTGTCTCAAAAAAAGAAAAGAAAAAAAACCTCAAAGACGGGAAAAGACTTGCAGCTACTGCTTTCTATTCTGTTTAGGAGAAGCTATATTCTAATTGCTTGATGAAAGATAGTGACAGTCTGACATTGAGCAATTGCACCAAAGATGCTAAGTTTGGAAAATTTTTAAAGGGATCAGTTAAATTGTTGTTAGTGTATACCTGTTGAAAATTCAACTGACCTGTAATTTTCTGGCCTAGTGTCTGCACTGCTTGGGGAGGAAGACGAAGAGGCACTGCATTATTTGACCAGAGTTGAAGTGACAGAATTTGAAGATATTAAATCAGGTTACAGAATAGATTTTGTAAGTATCTAACTTAATCTTGTTTGCCACTGTGGAATTTAATGTGAGCTTTGGTTGGACCTGTTCATATTTTCTGATCTTTCAATTTCAGTATTTTGATGAAAATCCTTACTTTGAAAATAAAGTTCTCTCCAAAGAATTTCATCTGAATGAGAGTGGTGATCCATCTTCAAAGTCCACCGAAATCAAATGGAAATCTGGAAAGGTATGCTTTGAGGAGTTATTTGACAAAAATGGCATTTTACCTATTTCACTTTAGTTTAAACCGCTTACAAGTGCTTGATACGTTGGTAATGTGGCTAAATAGAAAACCTTAAAATAAAAACGTTCCAGTGTGCTAAAGCCAAATATTAAAATAGTTTAGAGTTCTCATTAGATGTTACAGATGTAGGCAGGAAGATCTTGAGCCTAGGAGTTTACCTGGGCAACATAGACCCTTATCTTCAAAAAACAAACAACAAAAAAGAGAAAATCTAGCCCAAGTTTAAGAATTGAGAACTGGGGCCGGGCGTGGTGACTTATGCCTATAATCCCAGCACTTTGGGAGGCTTAGGTGGGCAGATCACAAGGTCAGGAGATAGAGACCATCCTGGCTAACCCGGTGAAACATGGTCTCTACTAAACATGGTCTCTACTAACATGGTCTCTACTAAAAGTACAAAAAAGTAGCTGGGCGTGGTGGCGAGCACCTGTAGTCCCAGCAACTCAGGAGGCTGAGGCAGGAGAATGGTGTGAACCTGGGAGGCGGAGCTTGCAGTGAGCTGAGATTGCGCCACTGCACTCCAGCCTGGGCAACAGCAAGACTGTGTCTCAAAAAAAAAAAAAGAGAACTGGACTAAATTTTTTGTTGTTGTTTCTGCAATGGTGACTGAGCTCTTCAAATGGCTTGCCATTTCTCAAAATCATTTACATCTGTATTTAGGTAGTAAGACATAATTTAGATATTTGCACTGTGTTGTGCTAGTGGCTGTTATACAGTGGAACAAATTTTATGGAAAGCCAAATTTAGTTGATATTATCTCTACCTGCTGTACAGTTCTATAATTGCTCTTAGGTAATAATAGTGTATATAGTATACTGCTTTTTTTTTTTGCTTAGCTTTCGGGGAAAATTTATTTTTTAAATTATAGGGAGTTTTGGTGTTATAGAGAGATTGTATCAAAAGCTCTTCCGGTATTCATTTAGGATTTGACGAAACGTTCAAGTCAAACGCAGAATAAAGCCAGCAGGAAGAGGCAGCATGAGGAACCAGAGAGCTTCTTTACCTGGTTTACTGACCATTCTGATGCAGGTGCTGATGAGTTAGGAGAGGTCATCAAAGATGATATTTGGCCAAACCCATTACAGTACTACTTGGTGAGTTGAAATACTCATTTATTCAAAGTTGGACTTGTCTCAGTTGTTTAAAAATGAGTCCTTACAAGTCCTTACACTGTGTTGTTTTTTTAAGGTTCCTGATATGGATGATGAAGAAGGAGAAGGAGAAGAAGATGATGATGATGATGAAGAGGAGGAAGGATTAGAAGATATTGATGAAGAAGGGGATGAGGATGAAGGTGAAGAAGATGAAGATGATGATGAAGGGGAGGAAGGAGAGGTAAAAGAAAATTTGGTTAACCCCGCAAAGACAACCTTTAAAGAATTCATCATGTTATTTTGGGGGTTGTATATATAGTGTGGTAGAACTGAGCAGAACTGATTGTGGAAAAAATAAGCCATTTTGTTGTTCAAGAATTAAGGAAATGTTTGATAATCATGTGGTACTAGTGTTTAACTAGTTGGGTTTTCTTTGGTTTTTTGTTTCTCTTTTTGGTTAGGCTTATGACCACCCAACTTGTTTTTCCCTAACCAGTACTTAAGCAGTATAGGCAGTGTAGCTGGCCAAATTCTGACATCTCTGAAATAAAGCTTCACATATTTTCGACAAATTGCACAATTGCTGAATAGTCAAATTAGGATAGGTTGGTTTTATTTTGGATTATTTTATCTGAAATGTGCCTGATTTGGTTAGAACTGAAAAGTTACTAATAAGCAACATCAACACGGGTGTTTCCTTCGAACGGATGCAGCTGACTTACAGGTTTAGAAACTGGAGTGCCCCCAGGGCATATGATCTGTGGGGTCCATTGTGGTCCATATGAAAGGAAGTCTCAGCATTAATTGTGAAGATTAACTGCCCACTTTTTCTTTCAGGAGGATGAAGGAGAAGACGACTAATAGAACACTGATGGATTCCAACCTTCCTTTTTTTAAATTTTCTCGAGTCCCTGGGAGCAAGTTGCAGTCTTTTTTTTTTTTTTTTTTTT
>NW_016813389.1:723693-738302 GCF_001698545.2 Rhinopithecus bieti
AAAAAATGGGGTTATAGAAGGTCAGCAAAGGGTGGGTTTGAGATGTTTGGGTGGGTTAAGTGGGCATTTTGACAACATGGCTTCTCCTTTGGCATGTTTAATTGTGATATTTGACAGACATCCTTGCAGTTTAAGATGACACTTTTAAAAATAAATTCTCTCCTAATGATGACTTGAGCCCTGCCACTCAATGGGAGAATCAGCAGAACCTGTAGGATCTTATTTGGAATTGACATTCTCTATTGTAATTTTGTTCCTGTTTATTTTTAAATTTTCTTTTTGTTTCACTGGAAAGGAAAGATGATGCTCAGTTTTAAATGTTAAAAGTGTACAAGTTGCTTTGTTACAATAAAACTAAATGTGTACACAAAGGATTTGATGCTTTTCTCTCAGCATAGGTATGCTTACTATGACCTTCCAGGTTTGACTTGTATAACATCACTGTCAAACTTTGTCACCCTAACTTCGTATTTTTTGATACGCACTTTGCAGGATGACCTCAGGGCTATGTGGATTGAGTAATGGGATTTGAATCAATGTATTAATATCTCCATAGCTGGGAAACGTGGGTTCAGTTTACCATTGGTTTCTGAAAGTGTTCACATCATTTGGGATACCAGATTGCTCAATACTTTTCTGGGTATACTGTGCCCTTGATTTTTATCTCCAAGTGGCAGTTTTTAAAATTGGCCTTTTACCTGGATATAAAATAATAGTGCCTGCCACCACCATCCAACAGACCTGGTGCTCTAATGCAAAGTTATACATGGGACAGTTGCTGGCATGTCTTCATTGGCTATATAAAATGTGGCCAAGAAGATAGGCTCTCAAGAGTAAGAAGTCTGTGATGGTTAGCAGTAACTGTCCCTGCTCTCTGGTATAAAGCTCTCAAATGTGACTGTGAATCTGGGTGGGATAAGGGACTCGGCTCTGTCTGCTCAATGCCATTGTGCAGAGAAGCACCCTAATGCATAAGCTTTTTAATGCTGTAAAATATAGTTGCTGAAATTAAATGCCACTTTTCAGAGGTGAATTAATGGACAGTCTGGTGAAATTCAAAAGCTTTTGATGTATAAAACTTGATAAATGGAACTATTCCATCAATAGGCAAAAGTGTAACAACCTATCTAGATGGATAGTATGTAATTTCTGCACAGGTCTCTGTTTAGTAAATACATCACTGTATACCGATCAGGAATCTTGCTCCAATAAAGGAACATAAAGATTTTTTTTGGACTGGGGTCATTCTCCTTGTTTTGTAGAGGAATGTTACTTGCTATTGGATTTAGAAATTGTATTTTTTTTGTCTTCACATCATTAGTGACTGGGGAAGCATGGGTTAGCGCTAATGGTATAACATTGGTTTAGAAAGCTTTGAGCTGGTCGGTGTACAAGTAAAGGATAAATTCAAATACCTTACTTGGATACAGTTTCTGAGAGAGCGAGTATAGCATTTTCATTTTGAAGTCTCAAAAGGAATTCTTCACTGGGAAGAAAATCCAGTAAGGTGGGTCCTGTTACCGCAGCTTGAGCTACACATGGTCAGCTGCAGTTCAGATATTTTGAGACTATACATTTACACGTGAATGTATACAGTTACAGTATGTAATAGTTGTCAAAATGGTCCTATACTGTTAACCTCTTAACTGCTTAATTTGGAAGTTAAGTTTTAGAGGCATGTGTAGGAAAAACTGTATGGGGTTTGGTACTCCTGTGGTTTCAGGCCGCCACTGGGGCATCTTAGAATGTATCTCCTTTGGGTAAGTGGGGCTATTGTAGTCATTTGAATCAGTATCCACAAGCCTGTGATACTTTTTCACAAACTTAACAGTGAAACTTCAACTAGTGGTTTTACATGCTGGTGAGATTCTAGGGCTGTCAGGTTATAGGTCACAAATAATGTTTCTTTATTTTGGGGAATGTCAAAAATTGGGAGCCCTTTTAAGGTAGTAGTTCACTCAACTACTGTTATCTCCTGAGGTGCTCCTAATGTCTATGAATCTGTAAGAGAACTAGGCTGTGAGAAAGTAAAATGGCAACCTTAATGTACCACAAAATTTACTACACAGTAGCCGGCATGCCTTGTGTCCAATTGCAAGACAAATTCTTGGGCTGGTCTTTAGTGTGTATTAGAAGGGGCTCAGCTCCTTTTCTCAAGGACATTTCAAAATAGAAGCTGGGCACAGTGGCGCATACCTGTAATCGCAGTACTTTGGGAGGCCCAGGCTGAAGCATCGTGTAAGTCCAGGAGCTCTAGGCCAACCTGGATGCCAGGGACATCCCATCACTACCATAAAAAAAAAAAGTGTGGTGGCACTAGGCTAATTCTAGCTACTTGAGAAGTGGGGGCAGGAGGATTGCCTTAGCCCAGGAGTTTGAGGCTGCACTGAGCTATGACTTTGCCACCGTGCTTCAGCCTGGGTCGCAGAGCAGCAGCAGTTTACTTTTTAATAGGCCTGAGGCAAAGGGCTGCAGAATAGCAAGGACTTTTAAAGTGGAGGGTGTGGGCCAACTGTAGTTGGTGACATTGTGTGCTCAGATTCTACCCAGACAAACCAAGATAAAAATGGACTGGTTGTAGGGCCAGGTGTGCTGTCTCAACGCCTGTAATCCCAGCACTTTGGGAGGCCGAGGTGGGGGGATCACGAGGTCAGAAGTTCGAGACCAGCCTGGCCAACATGGTGAAACCCCATCTCTACTAAAAGTACAAAAATTAGCCAGGCATGGTGGCATGAGCCTGTAATCCCAGCCACTTGGGAGACTGAGGTAGGAGAATTGTTTGAACCCAGGAGGTGGAGGTTGCAGTGAGCTGAGATCACGCCACTGCACTCCAGCCTGGGCGATAGATTGAGATGGTGTCTCAGAAAAAAACAAAAATTGACTGGTTGCAACACTGAGAAGGAAAAAGTTGTATGCGTGGAAGGGGAAAATGTTTCCTCATGCAGTCTGTTGACAAGTTTTAGGTTCCTTTCAGTTGAGTTACAATTTTTTGTTGTTGTTTTTTGAGACAGAGTTTTGCTCTTGTTGCCCAAGCTGGAGTGCAATGGCGTGATCTCGGCTCACAGCACCCTCTGCCTCCCCGGTTCAAACGATTCTGCCTCAACCTCCCGAGTAGCTGGGATTACGGGCATGCGCCACCACGCCAGGCTAATTTTGTATTTTTAGTAAAGACAGGGTTTCTCCATGTTGGTCAGGCTAGTCTTGAACTCCCGACCTCTGGTGATCCACCCGCCTCAGCCTCCCAAAGTGCTGGGATTACAGGCGTGAGCTGCCGCGCCCGGCAAGTTATAGTCTTTTAAAGGCCAACTGGCTAGAAAGTTGGTTTGCACTATTCACAGTCCACTGAATGCTGAACACTAATTTCCTAATTCCAGTCTTATGAAGTATTATCACCATCAGAAGTAAGATGCAGCTACCTGGTCAGACTCACCCAACAGTCCAGGACTTGGCTTCCCTGTGTAAACACTCCCCTGTGAAACACTACCCTGTGAAAAACACTCCCCAGGTTGGGCTTGGTGGACCACACCTGTAATCCCAGCACTTTGGGAGGCTGAGGCAGGTGCATCACGTGAGGTCAGGAGTTAGAGACTAGCCTGGCCAACAAGGTGAACCCCATCTCTACTAAAAATATAAAAAATTAGCTGGGTGTGGTGGCACGTGCCTGTAGTCCCAGCTACTCAGGAGGCTGAGGCATGAGAATCGCTTGGACCTGGGAGGTGGAGGTTGCAGTGAGCCAAAATTGGCACCACTGCACTCCAGCCTGGGTGACAGAGCAAGACTCTGTCTCAAAAAAAACAAAACCAAAACCAAAAAGCCACTTTCCAACCAAACTTGGAAAACCATCGAATGCAGCTTCCTGCCTGCACTGAGTGGATAAATGAGCCGGGAGTTGAGATGTGAGCACCCTCCTACGGAGAGTTAGATTACTCTTGGCTTCCAGAAGTAACATTTAGCCATCACGGCAAATACACTTTTTTTTTTTTTTTTTTTTTGAGACGGAGTCTCGCTCTGTCGTCCCAGCTGTAGTGCAGTTTCACGATCTCCACTCACTGCAAGCTCCGCCCCCCGGGTTCACACAATTCTCCTGCCTCAGCCTCCCGAGTAGCTGGGACTACAGGCGCCCGCCACCGCGCCCGGCTAATGTTTTGTATTTTTAGTAGAGACGGGGTTTCACTGTGAGCCAGGATGGTCTCGATCTCCTGACCTCGTGATCCGCCCGTCTCGGCCTCCCAAAGTGCTGGGATTACAGGTGTGGGCCACCACGCCTGGCCACAAATACACATTTTAAAGGGTTAATTAGCTGGCTGGACTGACTGCACCACTGGATAATTCCTAAAAGGTGGGGAAGCCTTGTTAGTTTGATTCCTGGGTTTTTGATCAGCTGAGGTGAGAAGCTGAGGGCTTTTTTACTCCTTTATTTTACTTTTTTAAGAGATGGTGTCTCACTATGTTAGCCAGGTTGGTCTTGCACTCTTAGGCCTCAAGCAATCCTCCTGCCTTATCAGCCTCCCAGAGTTCTAGGATTACAGGCATAAGCCACTAGGCTTGATCAACCTTCTTGCTTCTAAATGATGGATAATAGCATTTCTTTGACCCCCCATTTTATTTTATTTTATTTATTTTTCTCAAGACAGAATCTTGCTCTGTTGCCCAGGCTGGAGTGTAGTGGTGTGATCTTAGCTCGCTGCAACCTCTGCCTCCCAGGTTCAGGCGATTTGCCTGCCTCAGCCTCCCAAGTAGCTGGGACTACAGGTGTGTGCTACCAGCTACCACACCCAGCTAGTCTTTGTAATTTTTTATTTTTTATTTATTATTATTATTATTATTTTGAGATGGAGTTTCGCTCGTTGCCCAGGCTGGAGTGCAATGGCGCGATCTCGGCTCACAGCAACCTCTGCCTCCCAGGTTCAAGCCATTCTCCTGCCTCAGCCTCCAGAGTAGCTGGGATTACAGGCATGTGTCACCACGCCCGGCTAATTTTGAATTTTTAGTAGAGACGGGGATTTCTCCATGTTGGTCAGGCTGGTCTCGAACTCCGGACCTCAGGTGATCCACCCGCCTCGGCCTCCCAAAGTCCTGGGATTACAGGTGTGAGCTACCGCGCCCAGCTGTAATGTTTTATTTTATTCTTTTTTTGTTGTTGTTGAGATGGAGTTTTGTTCTTGTCACCCAGGCTGGAGTGTAGTGGCGTGACTGGCCCACTGCAACCTCCACCTCCCGGGTTCAAGCGATTCTCCTGCCTCAGCCTCCCTAGTAGCTGGAATTACAGGTGCCCACCACCACACCTAGCTATTTTTTTTTTTTTTTGTATTTTTAGTAGAGACGGGGCTTCACCATGTTGGCCAGGCTGGTCTTGAACTCCTGACCTTGTGATCTGCCTGCCTCAGCCTCCCAAAGTACTGGGATTACAGGCGTGAGCCACTGCGCCCGGCTAGCCTTTTAATTTTTTTAGTAGAGACAGGGTTTCATCATGTTGGCCAGGCTGGTCTTGAACTCCTGACCTTACGTGATCTGCTGTCCTCGGCTTCCCAAAGTGCTGGGATTACAGGCAAGAGCCACCAATGCCCAGCCAACCCCCATGTTAAAGAACCTACTATGTGCCAGGTGCTTGTGTTAATATCTAGACCTCAACAATTCTAATGTGTAAATGTCACGTTTGGCCTCTGATTATTAAATCTGGGCATGTTTCACAGAGCCAAGTTGCCTTTGCTTATATGTCAATGCCACTTGGTTGATTTCGCATAGCAGGACAACCCAGCATTGTCCATGGCTCAACCCATTTCACTTTTTTTCCAGTCCATTGTGAGGGAATTGATTAGTGCAAAGCACAACATGTGGCTTCCTTCAGTAAGAGCACCAGAGCCTGTCTGTTCCAAGTCACTGTCAGTACTTGACCCTTCATCACCTTTCCACCTCCTGGAGGACGCTCTTCCACAAAGTCCTGGCACAACCTCCCATAAACGCAGGATGCCAGGACGGGCTGAATGGCCTGCTATAGACTAGGCAGTGACCAGCACACCTCCCTTGGGCTGAGATAATGGCGGCTATTTCACCAGCTGTGTCTTTTCTAGCATGTGGATGGATGGGTTTTTTAGGGTAAAGCCCTAAAAAGTGGCACAGGCTGAACCAGCAAGCTCAGTCTGATTAAGAGATGGGCCCGGCCGGGCGCGGTGGCTCAAGCCTGTAATCCCAGCACTTTGGGAGGCCGAGACGGGCGGATCACGAGGTCAGGAGATCGAGACCATCCTGGCTAACACAGTGAACCCCCGTCTCTACTAAAAAAAATACAAAAACACTAGCCGGGCGAGGTAGCAGGCGCCTGTAGTCCCAGCTACTCGGGAGGCTGAGGCAGGAGAATGGCGTAAATCCGGGAGGCGGAGCTCTGCGGTGAGCTGAGATCTGGCCACTGCACTCCAACAAGCCTGGGCGTTACAGAGCGAGACTCCCGTCCAAAAAAAAAAAAAAAAAAAAAGAGATGGGCCAGAGAGGTCTAGTTGCATCTGTAATTTGTAATTTATCATAATTTTGGGTGAGGATTTACTTTTTCCACAAGTATACGTGTTTTTTTTGGTTGTTTGTTTGTTTGGTGGGTTTTTTTGTTTGTTTTTTGAGACCGAGTTTCGCTCTTGTTGCCCAGGCTGGAGTGCAACGGCATGATCTCAGCTCACCGCAACCTCTGCCTCCCACGTTCAAGCGATTCTCCTGCCTCAGCCTCCTGAGTAGCTGGGATTACAGGCATGCGCCACGACGACCGACTCATTTTTTGTATTTTTAGTAGAGATGGGGTTTCTCTGTGTTGTTCAAGCTGGTCTTGAACTCCCGACCACAGGTGATCCGCCCGCCTCAGCCTCCCAAACTTTTGGGATTACAGGCGTGAGCCACCGCGCCCGGCAGACGTTCTTTTTTAAAGCTTTTTTCTTTTTGAGATGGAGTCTCGGAGTCTCGCTCTGTCGCCCAGACTGGAGTGTAGTGGCAGGATCTCGGCTCACTGCAACCTCCGCTTACCGGGTACAAGCGATTCTCCTGCCTCAGCCTCCTGAGTAGCTGGGATTACAGGCGCCCGCCACCACGCCAGGCTAATTTTTGTATTTTTAGTAGAGACGGGGTTTCACCATGTTGGCCAGGCTGGCTTGAACTCCTGACCTCGTGATTCGTCCGCCTCGGCCTCCCAAACTGCTGGGATTACAGGCGTGAGCCACTGCGCCTGGCCTAGTATACGTTCTTGTAATGACTAATATCTCCTCTGGGCCACCCACTCCGAGAAGGGCAATTTTGGATTAGCCCACATTACACTAACAACATGCGAGACAAAGAGAGACTTGAAGGGCTTGGTCGAGGAGGCCCTGCGCGTTAGAGGCGGGAGCTAGGTTGTGGAGGGGCTCAAAATTAGAGGCGGCGGCCAGCTCTAAGGGCTGAACCCGGCTGGGCGACCCGGCGACCTTCAGGGGGCGCTGTCCCCCCCATCCCAGTCCCCAACTGGCCGGCTCCTGCCGGCGTGCGGCGGGGAAGGCCAGAGGACTGGGCGCCGGCGATGAACCTCCCGCGCGTCCAACCCGGGGGTGCGGCGCGGTCACGCCCAGCGGGAACTGCGGACGCCGAAGCCCGGGTGCTGGACCCGGAATCCTGTGGAATTTTGGATCCGAGGGAGGCGCTGGAGCGCGGGACCTCGGGCGTGGGGTCCGGGGCGCTGGACCGGCGCGGACGGGAGGCGGCGCTGGACCGGCGTGGACGGGAGGCGGTGCTGGCCCCGCGGGCCAGCGGGTCTCGGGAGGGGGCGCCCGATCCCGCGTCTCCAGCGCCGCTTCCCGGGAAGTTTCAAGTTTGAAAGTCCTGGCGGAGGGGCTGCGGCTTCCGGGACCGGAGTGGCGGAGAGGAGGGCCCCAAGCGGCCGGAGCGGCGCCATGGAGGAGGGGGCGCCGCGGCAGGTGAACGGCGCGGTAGGGGCCCGCGGGGCTGGTGGGGTGCGGGTAAGCCTCGGTCATCGCCCCGGAGCCCCTAACCGAGGCCACGTCCCCCAACCCGCCCCTCACCCGCGCCCCTTCCCTGCCCTTTCCCTGGCCCCGGCCCCGCGACGCCCTTGCAGAGCAGACCTGAGCTCCGGGTTCGGTTGTTCCTGGACCCTGCAGCGTCTCCAAATTAGCCCCCGGCTGAGCCGGAGCTTGTACCTCAACCAGCCCGTGAACGAGGACGGGCTGAGTCCGCAGTGTGCCCCACGAGGGTGGTCCCCAGAGTGTCCTTAAGTCGGTTCTCCGCGGTGGGGCTCCAAGGCCAACTGGAATTAGCCGGGATAGAAAGGGGGACCACATGGGCCTGGGGGGATTAGAATGTGCGCGCAACGCGGGGCGCAGTCTGTGCGCGCTTGGCAGTGGCGGGAGTCCCTCTCGCAGCACACGAGGCGCGAGGGGAGCGTGGATGAGAGGGGAGCGGCCTCCCCCGCCCCGGGGCGGGAACCTTTCGGTACGTATAGTGGGTTCTAGAACGTGGAGGGGGCCGGGTTTCCTGCCAGAGCTGGCAGTAGGTGCTGGTGCGCGTGGGCCGGGAGGACCGAGGCCGTGTCTGTCTGCTACTGGGGAAGGAGAAGTGGTGTCCTGCCCCGGAGCCAGTGGTGGGGAGGGGGGCATTTGCGGACAGGAGTGCGTCCCCGCAAAGAGCAGAAAGGAGGTGGCGTGTGTGTGTCCATGTTGGAGTTCCAACCCGGGGCAGACAGGACCATGGGGGTGTTTGGGGGTTCGTGTAGACTCCTTGAGTGCCCAAGCCAGTTGCTTAAGCCGCCTTCAGGATTGGGGCTTGGTCTGCCCCTTCCCACCCCCTTCCTCTGGAGGTCCCTCCGCCTGTTCCAGACGTAGCTTGTACACATTTTCCGATTTCCTGCGGGGCTCCGCCCTGCAGCGGCAGCTGGGTGACTCAGGACCCCGGTGGCCGGGCCCCCAGCTCCATGGGACCTTTGTTTGCTCCAGTCTTTGGCTCTGGCCCTGTGGCCTAGGGCGGTCAGAGGATTTCCTGAGCCTCGCCCTTGCCCTCTGACAGCTGGGCCAGCAGGCCCCGGCTGAGGTCTGGGGCGGGAGGAGGGGGGGTGGTCCCTGAGTCTGGGGTTGCGGCCCCTTCCACTGGGCTCAGGAGAAGATGGAACACAGAGAGGTAAGATGGGGTCCCTGCAAGAACCCGTGTTGCGGGGCATCGTGGTTTACCCTGGCCTGAGGTCACCTTTGGCACCGGTTGGTTTGAAATGCTGGCGGCTGGAAAGGAGGTGTTCCTGTTCCTGGCTCCAACCTGGGTGAAGCCGTGAGAAAGCTTTCTACTTCCTCCCAGGAGCTGAGCAGTGGCTGGGCACCCGGAGATCTCCCCAGTCCCTCTCTGTGCCTCCGCTTTGCTACCTGTGGCATTGGGACATTAGGGGAACAAGCCCTGGCTCCCAGGCCCCTGGCTGCTTTCTCATGTGGCTTTGTGTGAACCCCTACTCCGCGTTGAGCTTTTCTGGCTCCTGGACTCTACTTTGGATCCCAGACATAGAGCAGCCTGATTACCCAGGGCTGCCAGGGACAGCTGGGGTCTGAGAGGTGGTGGTCTCTCCTCTGTGTCTTGACTGTGGGCAAGTTACTTCACCTCTCTGGGCCTCAGTTTCCTCACTAGAAAACAGAGGTAATAGGCCATGCGTGGTGGCTCACACCTGTAATCCCAGCACTTTGGGAGGCTGAGGCGGGCAGATCACCTGAGGTTGGGAGTTCGAGACCAGCCTGACCAACATGGAGAAACCCCGTCTCTACTAAAAATACAAAGTTAGCCAGGGGTGGTGGCGTGTGCATGTAATCCCAGCTGCTCAGGAGGCTGAGGCAGGAGAATCGCTTGAACCCAGGAGGCAGAGGTTGTGGTGAACCGAGATGGTGCCACCGCACTCCATCCTGGGCAACAAGAACAAAACTCTGTCTCAAAAAAAAAAAAAAAAAGAAAAGAAAAGAAAAAGAAAAGAAAATGGGGGTAATGACCGCTGCTACCGGGTGGGGTTGCTGGGAGATGTGATGTGGTAATCTATACAAAGCTCTTAGAATAGAACCTGGCACCCGTTTACTGTGTGAACTATCCCCCCTGCCCCACCCTTCTCTAACGGGCAGAGAACAGGAGCTTGGCCTAGATGAGTGGCCTCGGAGTTTCCATCTGGCTCAGGCCTGAGCTCTAAAGGGAGAGAGGCTTCCCAAACCCTGTGCTTGTCAGTCCTGGGTGCCGTCCCTTCCTCCGCCTCCATCTGCAGTGAGCAGAGGCTGCTGGTGGCTGCTGCACCCCATGATTGCTTTCCACCCTCTGCTTTCCACCGGCCCTGCAGCCTGGGCCGAGCCAGTGGCCCCCGGAGGATGAGAAAGAGGCGATCCGGCGGGCCATCCAGAAGGAGCTGAAGATCAAGGAGGGGGTGGAGAACCTGCGGCGCGTGGCCACAGACCGCCGCCACTTGGGCCATGTGCAGCAGCTGCTGCAGTCCTCCAACCGCCGCCTGGAGCAGCTGCATGGAGAGCTGAGGGAGCTGCATGCCCGAATCCTGCTGCCCGGCCCTGGGCCTGACCCGGCTGGTGAGTGAGGAGCCAAGACCCCTCTGGACAGAAGGCTCCAGGCCGATATGGCCCCTGGCCTTGGCCCTGGCCACTGTGGCGAGACCACCTCATTTCCTGCCCATAGATCAGTCGGGGAAGGAGGAGAGGCCACAGTGGGGGTATCGGCCCTGAGTGAGGGACTTAGGTGCTCGATACCCCCGTGCACAGAGCCTGTGGCCTCAGGACCCCGGCCGTGGGCAGAGCAGCTCAGGGCTCGGCACCTAGAGGCTCTCCGGAGGCAGCTGCATGTGGAGCTGAAGGTGAAGCAGGGGGCTGAGAACATGACCCACACGTGTGCCAGTGGCACCCCCAAGGTAAGGCCCCACAGTTTGATGGCAGGGACACCCTGGCCCCTGGTCCGACAGGGAAATGCAACTCAGCCATTGAGCCTGTAAGGAGACACCATCCCAGCCTGCAGTCTGATGGGGAAAATATGACCCCAAACCCCAGCTGGGTGAGGAAGGCATGGCTGTAACCCCTAGTGTGACAGAGAAGGCCTTGCCCTGGTCTAATGGGATCCTATCTCAGCCCCAGTCCCAGCTCCCAGCATGATGTCAGGAACTGGGCCTCAGTATTTGTCTGACCAGAAGGCTTGGCTGTGGCCCTGATATGATGAGGGAGGCAGGACCTTAGCCTTAATCTAATGGGGGAGGCTTAGCTTAGCCCCTGCCCTGATCTAGTGGGAAAGGCATAGCTTAGCACCAGCCCTGATCTAATGGGAGAGGCTTAGCCCCTGCCCTGATCTGATGGGGAAGGCTTAGCTTAGCCCCTGCCCTGATCTGATGGGGGAGGCTTAGCTTAGCCCCTGCCCTGATCTAATGGGGAAGAGTTAGCACCAGCCCTGATCTGATGGGAGAGGCATGACCCCATCCCTGATACGAAAGGGGAAGCTTGACCGCAGCCCTTGTTGGTTTGATGAAAAAGCCTCCCCTGACCCACCAACTAGTCCAACAAAGGAGGTTTGACTCTAGTGTTTGGCCTACTGAGCGAGGTTTGACTTTAACCCTGTTCTGATGGGGGAGACCAGGCTTTGACTTTAACCCTGGTCTGATGGGGGAAGCTATGGCCCAGGCCTGCTCTGATGGGCTTGTGCCACGGCTCCATAGGAGAGGAAACTCCTGGCAGCTGCCCAGCAGATGCTGCGGGACAGCCAGCTGAAGGTGGCCCTGCTGCGGATGAAGATCAGCAGCCTGGAGGCCAGTGGGTCCCCGGAGCCAGGTGAGGCCTTGAGATACAGGGAGGGCGGAGCAGGGCAGAGCAGGGCCTGAGAGCTGCCCTCCTTCCCACAGGGCCTGAGCTGCTGGCGGAGGAGCTACAGCATCGACTGCACGTTGAGGCATCCGTGGCTGAGGGCGCCAAGAACGTGGTGAAACTGCTCAGTAGCCGGAGAACACAGGACCGCAAGGCGCTGGCCGAGGTCAGGTCCCAGCCCTGGCCCTCTCCTAGGGCCGGCTTCTTCCCATACCACCCTCCGCAGGGGCGTGAAGGGAGGGTGGCCGTGTAGAAGGAGGACTTCTCTGTCGAGACTTCATGCGGAAGGTGACTCTGGGTGACCTGGGCTGCTGCCCCCTGCCATATAACCCACAAACCTGGCTCTACCTTGTCCCCTCTGCAGGCCCAGGCCCAGCTACAGGAGTCCTCCCAGAAACTGGACCTCCTGCGGCTGGCCTTGGAGCAGCTGCTGGAGCAGCTCCCTCCTGCCCACCCTTTGCGCAGCAGAGTGGCCCGAGAGCTGCGAACTGCAGTGCCTGGATACCCCCAGCCTTCAGGGACACCTGTGAAGCCCACCGCCCTGACAGGTAGCCAGAAGTTCCTCCCACTTCAGAGCTCTCTTTCTTTTTTGGGGGAGACCCGGAAGCACAAATAACTTTGGGGAAGAGTTCAAGAGTTTCAGTCCTGCCCCACCAGCCACTAGCAGCATGACCTTGGGAAACTGACATTCCTTCTTCAAACCTCAGTTTATCCATCTGTAAAATGGGGATGATATAGCACCTACCTCATAGGGTTACTGTGTTGCACGTGATGTGCTAAGCACAGTGCCTAGCAGAGTCAGCACTCAGACAGTGTAGCTTGTATTTACATAAATAAGCAGAATAGTGCTTAAAGCACTGGTGTCAGGAAGCTCGCAGCCCTGCAAAGCTTGATACCCAGCACTGGGCAGCTTGGACTCTTAGAAAGTTTTCTAGGCTGGGCGCGGTGGCTTATACCGGTAATTCCAGCACTTTGGGAGGCCAAGGTGGGTGGATCATGAGGTCAGGAGTTCAAGACCAGCCTGGTCAAGATGGTGAAACACTGTCTCTACTAAAAATACAAAAATTAGCCAGGTGTGGTGGTGGGCTCCTGTAATCCTGGCTGCTTGGGAGGCTGAGGCAGAGAATTGCTTGAACCCCAGAGGCAGAGGTTGCAGTAAGCTGAGATTGCGCCACTGCACTCCACCCTGGGCGACAGGGCATGCCCTGTCATGACGCTCCACCTCACAGGTTCACACCATTCTCTAGCCTCAGCCTCCCGTGTAGCTGGGACTACAGGCGCCCGCCACCATGCTTTTTGTTTTTGTATTTTTAGTAGAGACGGGGTTTCACCGTGTTAGCCAGGATGGTCTCCATCACCTGACCTTGTGATCTGCCCGCCTCTGCCTCCCGAACTTCTGGGACAGGCGTGAGCCACCGCGCCCGGCCAAAAAAGTTAATTTTCTTATCTTGTACCGAGATCTGTCTCCTTGTAGCAGCAGCCAAATTGTAATCAGCAAATAATCTGACAGCATGGGCTTTGAAGCTGTATCCACCGAGATACAGTGTGAGCTGGAAAGGTCAGCGCCTACCTGCACAGAGCACTGCTACAGGGCCGACTGACCCCATTCCGTTGTGAGCAGAGCTGAGAAGAGGAAACGCAGGCTCTGGATGGAGCCCTCTCACCTGGCCTTGGGGAATCCAGGAATGTTTTCTTTTCTTTTTTTTGAGATGGAGTCTCGCACTGTCACCCAGACTGGAGTGCAGTGGTGTGATATCAGCTCACTGCATCCTCCGCCTCCTGGGTTCCAGCAATTCTCCTGCCTCAACTTCCCAAGTAGCTGGGATTACAGGCCTGCGCCACCATGTCTGGCTAATTTTTGTATTATTAGTAGAGACAGAGTTTCACCATGTTGGCCAGGCTGGTCTCGAACTCCTGACCTCCTGTGATCCACCTGCCTTGGCCTCCCAAAGTGCTGGGATTACAGGCGTGAGCCACCACACCCGGCCCAAGGAGTGTTTTCTAGAGGAGGTGGTGTCTTGGCCTTGAAGGACTTACACAGGAGTACTTATGGCCAAGTAGACAAGTTCAGAAATGCAGAAGAAATAGCTTGTTAAAAGGCCTAGAATTCAACTACTCAAGGCCACCCCATATCCTGTCTCCTGGCTAAACACCCCAGTTACTTGAGTTGTCCTTTTTTTTTTTTTTTGAGACAGAGTTTTGCTCTTATTGCCCAGGCTGGAGTGCAGTGGCGTGATCTTGGCTCACCACAACCTCTGCCTCCCAGGTTCAAGCGATTCTCCTGCCTCAGCCTCTCAAATAGCTGGGATTACAGGCATGTGCCACCACGCCTGGCTAATTTTTATATTTTTAGTAGAGATGGGATTTCTCCATGTCGGTCAGTCTGGTCTCGAACTTCTGACCTCAGGTGATCCTCCACCCACCTCAACCTCCCAATGTGCTGGGATTACAGGCGTGAGCCACCTCGCCCAGCCTCTTTTTTTTCTTTTTTTTTTTTTTGAGACAGAGTCTTACTTTGTCACCCAGGCTGGAGTGCAGTGGCATGATTTCAGCTCACTGCAAGCTTCGCCTCCCAGGTTCACGCCATTCTCCTGCCTCAGCCTCCCAAGTAGCTGGGACTACAGGCATCTGCCACTGCACCCGGCTAATTTTTTTGTATTTTTAGTAGAGACAGGGTTTCACCGTGGTCTCGATCTCCTGACCTCGTGATCCGCCCACCTCGACCTCCCAAAGTGCTGGGATTACAGGTGTGAGCCACCATGCCTGGCCTTTTTTTTT
>NW_016813389.1:739430-761386 GCF_001698545.2 Rhinopithecus bieti
TTTTTTTGAGATGGAGTCTTGCTTTGTCACCCAGGCTGGAGTGCAGTGGCATGATCTTGACTCACTGCAACCTCTGCCTCCCAGGTTCAAGCAATTCTCCTGCCTCAGCCTCCCAAGTAGTTGGGATAACAGGCGCCCACCACCACGCCTGGCTAATTGTATTTTTAGTAGAGATGGGGTTTCACCGTGTTGGCCAGGCTGGTCTCGAACTCCTGACCTCAGGTGATCCGCCTGCCTCAACCTCTCAAAGTGCTGGGATTACAGGTGTGAGCCACCGCACCTGGTCTCAAGTTTTTGTTTTTGTTTTGAGACAGTCTTGCTCTGTCACCCAGGCTGGAGTACAATGGCACAATATCAGCTCACTACCACCTCCGCCTCCTGGGTTCAAGCGATTCTCCTGCCTCAGCCACCCAGGTAGTTGGAATTACAGGTGCCCAACACCAGGCCCGGCTGATTTTTGTATTTTTAGTTAGGACGGGGTTTTGCCATGTTGGTCACGCTGGTCTTGAACTCCTGATCCCAGGTGATCTGCCCGCCTTGGCCTCCCAAAGTGTTGGGATTACAGGTGTGAGCCATCACGCCCGGCCGAGCTGTTCTTTCTAAGCTGATCTTTCTACCCTGGACCCCTGCCTTTGTTTACAAGTTCTCTCTGTCTGTAACCCCCAGGCCCAGACTCTCCCTAAATGATACTCTTGGGCCTACTTTGTGTCCTCAAAAGCTGCTAGATCCCCACTGCTTTCTCTGCCCTTTGAGAGACAAACCTCTAGTGACGTGACACATGAACTTACTCCGTTGACAAAACACGTTTCATATCCATTGAGGGAGGTGGGGCAGAGCTGGGACTCACCTCCACTGTTCAGATGGGGAAACTGAGGCCCAGGTAGCTGGTGGGTCCGGACAGGAAGCCAGGCTTCCCGCTCCCTGTCCCAAGCTCTTGTCCTTGCCACAGTGCTCTCCAGGCCCCAGCTCTGGGCAGCATCTCGTCATGTGCTGTGTCTCTGTGCAGCCTGGCTGAGGTCTGAGGTCTGAGGTCTGAGCCTATGTCCCTGCCGCTCCAGCCTATGGACGGGAGAGCCAGTTGCTCTGCCCTGGAAAGAGGTGGCTGCCACAGAGAAGCGTGCAGTCTGGGACAAGGTGGCTCCTCCCCTGGGAGTGGCCGGGTTGGAGGCCTCCCAGGGTGTCGTCAGGGTCCAAGGGCACCCTTCAGGGGCTCATGGTGCTTGGAAGCTGCAGGGCAGTCAGCAGGCTCCTGTCCAGGCACTCTAGGCTGCCACACTGAGTGAGGTTTCTCAGGTAGCTGCCCTGGCCTCAGGTGGGTAGGGTCTGGGTTCAGCCACCTCCTGGAGAGGGTGGCCTTCCTGGGGTCCCAGGACACCTTGGTGGTAGCAGTGGGAAGATGGCATCTGACAACACCCCCCGCCCACCCTCACCACAGGGACACTGCAGGTCCGTCTCCTGGGCTGTGAACAGTTGCTGGCAGCCGTGCCTGGACGCTCCCCGGCGGCTGCACTGGCTGGCAGCCCCTCCGAGGGCTGGCTTCGGACCAGAGCCAAGCAGCAGCGTGGCCGAGGCGAGCTTGCCAGTGAGTAGGGAAGGAGCTTCGGGGAGGGCAGGAGAGCCCTGCTTCAGGCCTGCCCTGAGCCCCAGCTCTGGCCCTGCAGGCGAGGTGCTGGCTGTGCTGAAGGTGGACAACCGCGTTGTGGGGCAGACGGGCTGGGGGCAGGTGGCGGAACAGTCCTGGGACCAGACCTTTGTCATCCCACTGGAGCGAGTAAGGCTGGCCTTTGTGTGGTCAGGGGTGACCTTGGGCTGCGGGGTGGAAGGCTGCCCAGGTCGGGGCTCGTTCTGCACCCCACCCTTCAGCCTGGCCTCCCCAATACAGGCCCGTGAGCTGGAGATTGGGGTGCATTGGCGGGACTGGCGGCAGCTATGTGGCGTGGCCTTCCTGAGACTTGAGGACTTCCTGGATAATGCCTGTCACCAGCTGTCCCTCAGCCTGGTACCACAGGGGCTGCTTTTTGCCCAGGTGCTCACCACCTCCGCCCTCTGACTTGGTGGGCCCTGGGGGCGTCAGGGCCGGGAAGGCCTTCAAGACTGATGCACTGCGTGTAGCCAGCCCTCGGAGGGGCTGCCAGCCAGGTGCAGAGATTGAGGACCAGAGAGGAGGTCTCCAAGAATAAGGACTCCTAGCCGCTCTCTCAGGGCTGCATCTGGAGGCCTGGGTCCTTGTCCTGACTGCCCTGCCTCAGGTGTGATCCTGGAAAAGTGCCTGTCCTCCCTGGGCCTCTGTTTCTCCACTAGTCTCAATGAGGACATTGAATCTGTTTCTCTGGGTCCTTCTGGCTCTTGCATCTGTTGACCCTGGGGGCTTGGGCTGTCATCCCAAGGGCAGAGGAGACGCCATGGCAGGTGAGATGGGAGGCGACTGGTCCACAACCCTGCCCCTACCCCTGCAGGTGACCTTCTGCGATCCTGTCATTGAGAGGCGGCCCCGGCTGCAGAGGCAGGAACGCATCTTCTCTAAACGCAGAGGTGTGGAGGGAATGGGGGCTATGTGTGAGGGAGCAGGGCTGGGGCCCCGGGACTAAGGTCCCCTTTTCTCCCAGGCCAGGACTTCCTGAGGGCTTCGCAGATGAACCTCAGCATGGCGGCCTGGGGGCGCCTCGTCATGAACCTGCTGCCCCCCTGCAGCTCCCCGAGCACGATCAGCCCCCACAAAGGGTGTCCTCGGACCCCAACAACATCACGAGAGGCCTCTGACCCTGCCACTCCCAGGTGAGGAGCCCCGTCGCCCTAGACTGCACCCTCCTCTGTGGCAGCTGCGGGGCTCCAGATCCAGGCAGTGTCTGTCTGTCTGTCTGTCCACATTGCTCAGCCCCCAACCCTCTGTCCATCTCACTTCAGGTTGGTGTGTCCATCCTGCCAGCTCTTACATCTGCCAGTGCTGGGCACTGTGTCTATTTTCTCCCTACAGTAATTTCTTGCCCAAGAAGACCCCCTTGGGTGAAGAGATGACACCCCCACCCAAGCCCCCGCGCCTCTACCTCCCCCAGGAGCCAACATTCGAGGAGATTCCGGTGAGGGGCTGGAAGGACTAGGGGCTCCTGGGGCTGGCTGGGCTTGGCGGGGTCACCCAGCTGTGGGGTGGCAGGCCTAAAGGGAAAGGAGAAGGAAGCCCAGCCCTGCCCTGAGCTCTTCTGTCCTCACAGCGCACCAAACGCCCCCATATGGAGCCTAGGACTCGACGTGGGCCGTCTCCACCAGCCTCCCCCACCAGGTACCCCCATCCTGCGCACCTTCGTGTTTGAGACGTTCGTCTGCTTGCTTGAACATTCGTTTATCCGTTCATACATTACTCCCTGGCTCCCTGGCACATGCGCTGGCTGGCTCTTGGGGTCTGATTTGCTAAACCCACATTATTGAGCTCCAGCTCTATGCCAGCTTCTAGGAGCCCTTCCTGCAGGGGTTTCTCGAGCCCATAGGTTGAGACAGCCCAGGACTGGGCATGGGAGGCTTGGGACGGCTCTGGGTAGGGACCCAGCCCTTGCCGTAGGGGACTCCCTATACCCTCTCTTTCTTTGCAGGAAACCCCCTCGGCTTCAGGACTTCCGCTGCTTAGCCGTGCTGGGCCGGGGACACTTTGGGAAGGTAGTGGGCTGAAGGGGGTGGTATGGGACAGGATTGGGGGCCTCATCACGTGAGCCGGGAGGAGCCGATCTGTGTGGGTGGTAAAGGCTCCCTGGTGCGGCCCACCTGGACCCCAACCTCTCTCTGGCCCCAGGTCCTCCTGGTCCAGTTCAAGGGGACGGGGAAATACTATGCCATCAAAGCGCTGAAGAAGCAGGAGGTGCTCAGCCGGGACGAGATAGACAGGTGTGTGAGGGCGCCACAGGGCACCCAGGATGGCTGGCCTGGGCTGTGGCATCCAGAGGGCAGCTGAAGTTTCCTGGGGTTTTGGAGAGGTGACCCCGTGGGGCCAGTCAACCCGCATTCTCTTTTGACACCTGCAGTTGTTAACTGTGTTTCCTTGGGCAGGTCCCTTCTTCTCTCTGTCAGTTTGCTCTACTGTAAAATGGGGGCATTGGTGACTGTGCACATTCAGAGCCCCTTGTGAGCCCCTGACATATAGAAACCTTCACTCTATGGCCAGGCATGGGAGTTCACTCCTGTAATCCCAGCACTTTGGAAGGCCGAGGCAGGCGGATCATGAGGTCAGGAGATCGAGACCATCCTGGCTAACACGGTGAAACCCTGTTTCTACTAAAAATACAAAAAATTAGCTGGGCATGGTGGCGGGCACCTGTAGTCCCAGCTACTCAGGAAGCTGAGGCAGGAGAATGGCGTTAACCCAGGAGGCAGAGCTTGCAGTGAGCCGAGATCGGGCCACTGCACTCCAGCCTGGGCGACAGTGCGAGACTCCATCTGAAAAAAAAAAAAAAAAAAGGTGGGGGACCTGGGCACAGTGGCTCATGCCTGTAATCCCGGCACTTCAGGAGGCCAAGGTGGGAGGATTGCTTGAGCCCAGGAGTTAGAGGCCAGCCTGGGCAACATGGCGAAACCCCCTCTCTACAAAAAATACAAAAATTAGCTGGGCATGATGGTGCACACGCAGCTACTTGTGAGGCTGTGGTGGGAGGATCACTTGAACCCCAGTGGCGGAGGTTGCAGTGAGCCGAGATCGTACCACATCACTCCAGCCTGGGCAACAAAGTGAGACCCTGTCTCAAAAAAAATAAAAAAAAGACTAGGCTCACTGGCTCACGCTTGTAATCCCAGCATTCTGGAAGGCCGAAGCAGGTGGATAACTTGAGGCCAAGAGGTAGAGACTAGCCTGGGCAACACGGCAAAACCCTGTGTCTACTAAAAATACAAAAATCAGCTGGGCATGGTGGCACACTCCTATAATCCCAGTTACTCAGGAGGCTGAGGCACGAAAATCACTTGAACCCAGGAGGCGGAGGTTGCAGTGAGCTGAGATCACACCACTGCACTCCAGACCAGGTGACAGCAAGACTCTGTCTCAAAAACAAACAAACAAAAAAACGAAAAGAAACCATCAGTCTACCAGTCTACACGCCTGGCACTTTGGCTGAGGGCCCAGTGAGCCAGGGGTGTTGTGCAAGGCGCAGGGCACAGCCCAGGGGAAGTTTTCCTTCCCTCTAATACTCTTGCTCTCTCCTGCAGCCTGTACTGCGAGAAGCGGATCCTGGAGGCCGTGGGCCGCACAGGGCACCCCTTCCTGCTCTCCCTCCTTGCCTGCTTCCAGACCTCCAGCCATGCCTGCTTTGTGACTGAGTTTGTGCCTGGTGGCGACCTCATGATGCAGATCCACGAGGATGTCTTCCCAGAGCCCCAGGCTCGGTGGGTTCCATCCCTCCTGCCTGCCTCTTCCAGCAAACTTTGCCTGGTTCCCTACACCCACTCTCTACATCCTGCTTTCCCCAAGTGCCCAACAGCAGAGGAGCAGGAGTCAGAGGCCTTGGTTTACATCCTGGCACCAACTGACAGCATTTATGACCCTGGGCATCAGCTTATGAAGCTGTGCATTAGTTTTTTTTTTTTTTTTTTGGAGATGGAGTTTCGCTCTTGTTGCCCAGGCTGGAGTGCAATGGCACGATCTCGCCTCACTGCAACCTCTGCCTCCCTGGTTCAAGCGATTCTCCTGCCTCAGCCTCTCAAGTAGCTGGGATTACAGGCATTCGCCACCATGCCTGTCTAATTTTGTATTTTTAGTAGAGATGGGGTTTCTCCATGTTGGTCAGGCTGGTCTGTAACTCCTGACCTCAGGTGATCTGCCCATCTCGGCCTCCCAAAGTGCTGAGATTACAGGCGTGAGCCACCACACCTGGTGAGTCTAAGATCTTTATTTGAAAAATAGGCACGATTGGCCAGGCTCCTGTAATCCCAGCACTTTGGGAGGCTGAGGAGGGTGGATCACCTGAGGTCAGGAGTTCATGACCAGCCTGACCAACATGGTAAAATCTTGTCTCTACTAAAAATACAAAAAATAGCTGGGCATGGTGGCACGTGCCTGTAATCCCAACTACTCGAGAGGCTGAGGCAGGAGAATCGCTTGAATCCAGGAGGTGGAGGTTGCAGTGAGCTGAGATCCTGCCACTTTACTGCAGTCTGGCGATGGCAAGACTCTGTCTAAAAAAAAAAAAAAAAAGGCCGGGCATGGTGGCTCGCGCCTGTAATCCCAGCACTTTGGGAGGTTGAGGCAGATGGATCACGAGGTCAACAGATCGAGACCATTCTGGACAACATGGTGAAACCCCGTCTCTACGAAAACTGAAAAAAAAAAAGAAAAGAAAATAGCTGGGTGTGGTGGCACGTGCCTGTAGTCCCAGCTACTTGGGAGGCTGAGGCAGGAGAATCGCTTGAACCCAGGAGGTGGAGGTTGCAGTGAGCCAAGATTGTGCCACTGCACTCCACCCTGGGTGACAGACTGAGACTCCATCTAAAAAAAAAAAAAAAAAAAAGGCATGATGAGTATCAACTGCAGGGACCAACACTTGGTCCCTGGCACCATTTAAGGGCCCAGGAAGCTGGAAATTGAGGTGACCTTGGGACTGTTAGAGCAGCCCCACTCTCAGCATGATGCTTGTCCCAGTCTCACTCATCTCTGACTGGCTGGGACATCCGGGATCCCCCAGCCATGGCCAGCCTGGTGCCTCCCTGCCCTGCCTCCGTGGTCTTGGGCCTGAGTTCTCCCATAACCACCCCTGCAGCTTCTACGTGGCTTGTGTTGTCCTGGGGCTGCAGTTCTTACATGAGAAGAAGATTATTTACAGGTGACTTTTGGCCCAGGGATGCCTGGGGGTGGGGATGGGGTGGGTGAGGACACAGACGCTGCCTCCCTCCTGCCTGGGCTGCTCCGGGGGCGGTTGCTGTTTCCTGGGTCTAAGCCCCCCTCATTCCCTTTGATCTGCACCCTTGCCCTCAGGGACCTGAAGTTGGATAACCTTCTGCTGGATGCCCAGGGATTCCTGAAGATCGCAGACTTTGGACTCTGCAAGGAAGGTGGGGGCTGCCCATTGGGATCCATAGCTCCAGCCTTGTTTACCCAGCCTGGCCAATAGGATGATGGGCACATGGCATCTCCCAGGAAATCTCACCCACGGATGCCCTGGTTCCACTGCTCCAGACCTCATTCCAGGGGACAGCTGGGCACACTGGCCCTTTCTTCCCAGCCCTAGAGGCTCGTATAGAGCCCCAGCCTGCACCTGGCCCGAGGGAGAGCCTATGGTCAGGGCTGGGAGAGGAGACTGAGTTCTGCCTCTTGTTTTTTTCTTTCTTTATTTTTTATCTTTTTTTTTTTTTTTTTTTTTTTTTTTGAGATGGAGTCTTGCTGTGCCGCCCAGGCTGGAGTGCAGTGGTGCAATCTCGGCTCACTGCAACCTCCACCTACTGGGTTCAAGCAATTCTCCTGCCTCAGCCTCCCAAGTAGCTGGGACTACAAGCGTGTGCCATCACGCCCGGCTAATTTTTGTATTTTTTTAGTAGAGATGGGGTTTCACTGTGTTAGCCAGGATGGTCTCGATCTGCTGACCTCATGATCCGCCCACTTTGGCCTCCCAAAGTGCTGAGATTACAGGCGTGAGCCACTGCACCTGGCTTCTTTTTGTTTTTTTGAGACGAAGTCTTGCCCTGTTGCCCAGGCTGGAGTGCAATGGCACGATCTCGGCTCACTGCCACCTCTGCCTCCAGGGTTCAAGAGATTCTCCCGCCTCAGCTTTCCAAGTAGCTGCAATTATAGGCACATGCCACCATGCCCCAGCTTATTTGCGGTATCTTTAGTTGAGACGGGGTTTTACCATGTTGGCCAGGCTGATCTCGAACTCCTGACCTCATGATCTGCCCGCCTCAGCCTCCCAAAGTGCTGGGATTACAGGTGTGAGCCACCATACCCGGCCGAGTTCTGCCTTCTGTGACCTTAGCTTGTGAGCTTGGCTCCGCATGCAGTCAAATGGCGTCATAACCATTCCGACCTCCTTGGGTACAGGGCAGGGCTTGGCACAGGCTCAGCTCCCTGGCTGAGGCTTGGCTGTTAAGGTTATTGTGAATAGGCCACACCAATCTGCTTTTGGTGTGCCTGTTGATTTGTAGGGATCGGCTTCGGGGACCGGACTAGCACCTTCTGCGGTACCCCGGAGTTCCTGGCTCCCGAGGTGCTGACCCAGGAGGCGTACACACGGGCTGTGGACTGGTGGGGGCTGGGCGTGCTGCTCTATGAGATGCTGGTGGGTGAGGTGAGTGCTGGAGTGTGCTGTCTGGGCCTCTGGGTTGGAGTGGGGTGGCCCGTGCATCCTGCTGAGCCCCCATCTCCATAGTGCCCTTTCCCAGGGGACACGGAGGAAGAGGTGTTTGACTGCATCGTTAACATGGACGCTCCCTACCCCGGCTTTCTGTCGGTGCAAGGGCTTGAGCTTATTCAGAAGGTAAGCACTGCAGGGTCTGGGTCTGGGCTGGATGGCTGCTCAAGACCCATGTGTCCTCCATCATGGGAAAGCAGACCCCTGCCACCCATCCGTAGAGCGCTCTGGGCCAGCGTGCTTGGGGCCTGTGGATGATGGCAGTGCCTGGAGCTGAATGACCTAAGTGAGCGCCTGTCCTATTGCCCAGCTCCTCCAGAAGTGCCCTGAGAAGCGCCTCGGGGCGGGTGAGCAGGATGCTGAGGAGATCAAGGTCCAGCCGTTCTTCAGGGTGAGTGGCTGGGGTGGTGGTGGTTCCCTGTGCCTGGCAGGGTAGGTGACATGGAGTGACTCATGGAGCTGCTGTTCCTGCCATCTCAGGCGCCTCTCCTTTTCCCCCAGACCACCAACTGGCAAGCCCTGCTCGCCCGCACCATCCAGCCCCCCTTTGTGCCCACCCTCTGTGGCCCTGCGGACCTGCGCTACTTTGAGGGCGAGTTCACAGGGCTGCCGCCTGCCCTGACCCCACCTGCACCCCACAGCCTCCTCACAGCCCGCCAACAGGCCGCCTTCCGGGACTTTGACTTTGTGTCAGAGCGATTCCTGGAGCCCTGAGGGCATCTCCTGGCACCTCTGTCCCCTTCCCCCACAGACTGCTAGAGCCTCTGCTTGCCTACCTGTGTGCCTTGCCTGGAGGTCCAGGCCTTGCCGGGTACTTATGAACCCTTGGGACTCGAGGTGGCAGCCATGGGGCCACTGTTGTGGGCTTTGCTCAGTGTCACTGGGCAAAGTGTGTCCCCTCCCCCTCCAGCTCGCCCTCCTCTGCCTCCCAGCGAGACCTGGCCCAGAAAGGGTGCCGCAGCAAGGAGTGATGTGGTTTGTCTTTTTAAGACTGGACTTGCTTTATAGACTATTAAATTTGTAAAAGTGTGCACTGGCAGTAGCCTGGGTGGGGCTGGGGTGGAGCCCGGGGTCTGCTTGGGCCTGAGCTGCCCACAGTTCCTTTTTTTCCCCTTTCTTCCTTGGAAGGCAGAACTGCCCACCGAGGCAGGGATCTGTCTGTCTTGAAGTTCAGTTCTGGGGCCTGGGAGGAGTGGGCAGAAGTGAGCGACCCCAGGCCCTCCAAGGACTGACCCTAGCTGGGGACAGGTCCCGTGATTTTCAGGCACAAGATAGTAGCCCAGCCTCCAGCAACCCTAAACAGCTGGGCTGCTGCCCTCCTCCTCCTCCTCAGCCCAGAGGGTCTCCCAGGACCCCGAGGGCCACCCACAGAAGAAGTGGGCCAGGTTGCGGGTCAGGCCTCGGTCGAAGGGGTTGCCGGGGCGCTGGCGGAGATAGGCGATGCGGTGTGAGGAGATGAATTCCCAGGTGGTGGTGTTGCTGGCCACCAGGTAGAGGTGCGAGGCGAGGAGCAGGCTGGCCACCAACGAGAAGAGGGACAGCAGCAGGAAGGTGGTGAACAGGAGCCCGCTGGATCGCAGCCACAGTCCCCAGGGCTGGAAGAACTGGAGGCCTGACCTGCAGTGCAGGGGACAGGGGCCTGGTGCTGGGGGAGGGCAGGGGAGCCCTTCCCTCCCTGTGCTGGATCCCTGGGAGTCCTGGCTCTGTCCACCCCGTGGGAGCATACATCCCACCCTCCCCCTATGCCCGGGCAGCAGCACCCACCATGCCAGGTACAGGCCCCAGAGAAGCACCACCAGCTGCAGTGCCAGGTAGACCACAAAGAGTGGGTGGTTGCGCTCCCCCACACAGTTCTCCATCCAGGGGCAGTGGTGGTCGTAGCGGCGGACGCAACGGCGGCACTCACGGCAGTGCCGAGCCCTCAGGGGCTGCTGTGGGCATGGAGGAGAGTGGAGGCTCAGTGCCAGCCCTGCTGTGAGCCCACCACTGAGGGCAGGAATCAGGGCCTGATGATGGAAGGCCTTCTTGGAGGAGGGGTGAGGCCCAGGCACTGGGGCAGGAGGAGGTCGAGGAGTCTCAGCTTTGGCCCAACCTCTCCCAAGTGAGTGTCCCTGCATCACTCACCAGCACCAGGCAGTATCTGCAGCGCCGAAGAGGGATGGCTGGAGGAACCATGGCTGTCTGCTCCTCTTTGAGCTCCTCCTGGAATGAGACAGGTGGCATTGGCGGGCAGCTCCCCTAGGGGCCGGCTTAGCTCTGGTTGTGGAGTTTAGGACCCATCCTGTGCAGAATGGAGGTGTGGGGTGTGGCGGAGCACCCTGGACTGAGGGTGGCTGTGTGATGTTTGCAAGTCTCTTCCTTCTCTGGGCCCCAGCAGTTTCCTCACTACTGTAGGATGGGGCTCTAGGGCTGGCAAGAGGATTCACTGAGCTGCCCCTACAAGAGCCTGCAGCACAGAGCCTGGCATGGAGACGTGCTGGCTGTTGAGTCCCTGTTGGTGAGAGTAGGGGCCCCTGGTTACCTGAGGCTGGGGCTGCACATTCACGTAGCCGGGGTCCATGAGTGACACAGCGAGGTAGAGCAGCAGGGAGCCCAGCACCAGGAGCAGGAAGGTGAGGGGCAGGAGCAGCTCCCCCTGCTCCTCCCATTGCCGCAGCTCTGGAGAGGCCGGGAGAGTACAGTGAGGCTGGGCCGGGTAGAACAGGAGTGAGTGGGGCTGGGTTGCAGTTGGAGGTGGGGAAGTGTGTTCCTGGCCGAGCAAAGACCTGGAGATGTTGGTTCCATGAGTGGTTGTGTGTGGCCAGCAGTTCTTCTGAACTTTATCTGGAGGGTCAGAGGGAACCATGGAAGGTTATAAGGCCAGATCTGTTTTGGAAAACCTCATTGCTAGAGAAATGGATCAGGAGAAGCCTAGGGGCAGAGAATCTGGCCAGGAGGAAGAAGAGGGGAGCTGCAAAGGCCTGGCAGGAAGTGAGAGAGGAAGGAATGGACAGAGGGGGCTGCTGGGTGAAGGGAGCCAGACCTGACTGGATGTGGGAGAGAGGGAGGAGGGGTCCTGTGTCTCTGGCTCTGCAATGGTGAGAGACTGGCCAGGTCTGAAATGCCTGAGAGAGATATGGGAGGGACGGTGCAGCTGGCAGGCTCAGATGCTGCAGAGGGGCATAAGAAAGGGTCCAGTGGCTTCAGCCCATGGTGGTGACAGGATTTTGGGGAGGTAGGGTGCAGGGCAAGGAATGAGGGGGCATGAGACCACCAGACAGCAGAGTGTAGACAAATCCCGCGTCCCTTGGTTGTAAGGGGGAGCAGAGAAGAAAGGGTGGCTTTTGAGGGGGGTTGTTTTCTGATAGGGAGACCTGAGCAAGTTTTTAGGCTAAAGGGTGAAGGTGGTGGAGGAGGTCTGAAGTCTTGGGAGGAAAACCAGCAGGGGCCCCAGTCCAGAAACTGAGGCTGGACCACCATGGAAGGAGGGCTGGGGGCTGCTGTGGATGACAGTGAGGGAGGCTGCCCGTGGCAGGTGAGGTGCTGGGTAGGGGGCTACTGAGGGGAATGAGGGAAATGGAGGTGGGTAGGTGGGTGTATCTGTGGGAAGATGGGAGACAGGCCTCACCCCGTGGTGTGTTCTCTTGCTTGAGGGGTTGCCTGGACTTGGGCAGCTAGTGACCATGGGGGTGTGGAGGGTGTGGGTGTGGACAGAATGCCAATCCTTGCATCTAGTTGAGCCTCCTAATCGTACGGATGGGAAGATTTGGGGTCAGTTCCTGGGAAGGAACTAGTGGGTCCCAGGATCAAGGGACATGGGGCTCAAGTCGGTCCTTGGATCTGGTGGGCACCGGCTGGGTCCTGGGATGGACAGGGCATTTGGCAAGGATCAGGAAGATGCTGGGATTAATCAGGAATCAACGGGGTATCAGGCGGAGAGCGGGTGGCTATTGGAATGATAGATGGGGAGGGGGCTTCAGGAGATGGCGGAGATCGGGCCAATCCCAGGATCTCCAGGGATTAGGCGGGAGACCCAGTGAGACCCGAAAGTCTGGGGAACCACGCGGGATCGGGTGGGTCCGGGGTCGCTCGGGGTCCGGCTCACCGGTATCGTGCAGGAAGAGCACCAGCGTGATCCCCCAGGTCAGCACGGTGTGCCCGGTCCGCACCAGGACCCCAGGGCTGAGGAGCGCCCAGGGGGCCATCGCCTCGGCCAGGGGCCCCACCCGGAAGAAGCGCCCAGAAGGGCGGGCCCTCCTAGGGAGGGGAACGCGGTCGCCCGGGGATTGGTGGATCTGGGCGCTGGGCCGGGCCGGACTGGATCAGGGAGTCTGCCTATTGGATGGCAGCTGCGGCCGAGTGGACCCTCAAGCCAACAGGTGCCTGAAGAGGCTGAGGGCGGGGCCGGCGCGCGCGCAGCTGGTAACTCCCCTAACTTCAGCCCCACCCGCCAGGTAACTTTTGAAAGACCAGGCGAGCGCGCGCACCTCCCCCGCGCTCCCCTGTGCCCGCCCTCGCAGCCTCGCGCATGCGCGTAGCTCCCTGGGCGCTTAAAAGATCCAGCGGTTTGCTGTGAGTCCGAGAGGCAAAATTGTGCCCATTTCGAAGATGTGATGACTAAGGTCTCCAGAGGGCCAGGGCTCACCCAAGGTTGGTCTGTGGTGACAGCTTTACCTCCCTGCTATTTATTCTCAGATATTGCAAACGGAGAGAAAAGTGGAGGTATGTGGTGCAGATTCTGACTATGGGTGATCCAACTTAGGCGGGAGTCAGAAATCCCAGCACTGCCCCTTCCTACCTGTGTGACCCTGGGCTAGTTACTGAGCCCTTCTGAGCTGTTTTCTGTCTCTATAAGGGGGATGACAATAGCGTCTCCATACCTAAGGTGTTTTGGGAGAATTAAATAATGGAAGGCGCCTTGTCTAGCACGGGCTGGTCTTGCCTCTCCTGCTGTGAGCCACCACCTACAGGCGGTGTTTGGGAGAATTAAATAATGGAAGCGCCTTGTCTAGCACGGGGCTGTCTTGCCTCTCCTGCTGTGAGCCACCACCTACAGGCGGACTTTCCCTGCCAGAGGCTTTAGGCTGTCCTCCTTCCCTGTGTCCCCAGGGCCTTCCCCACTCAGCCCTGCCTTTCCACAGCACCTCCCACTGATACCAGCATCCTCCTCCGCCTCCATCTGATTGGCCCCATCCCAGCTCCTCCAGGATACTCCTCTGACATCTGTTGTTCTTCTCAGCTCAACATCCTTTTTTTGATTGGGGAATCGACTTCCCATCCCATGTGACTGGAGGGACTGCCCCTCACCCCATAGGATGGCGAGCGGCAGGCTGTGGGCGTTCGACTCTGCAGAACCAATCACAGGCCTTCCGTGAGATTACTGTCTAGATGCTGAGAGGAAGGGGCATTCTTTTGGATCTCAAGCCTAAGGAATGGGATATAAGGCAACTGAGAGCCATCTTTACGCTGTGCGGAGAGGGCCTGCCCTGTCTGTGGCTGGAGAAAATGAGACCAACTTATAAAGACACATAGAGATGGATAAGCAGCACTAAAGGAGGGAGCGAGAGATTGTCTGAACAACATTGTCTGAGCCCTCCAGATTCAGCTGTCCCTGAAGCTGATACTAACTGCATCCCCTGGTTGCAAGTCAATTAATTCCCACCTTTTTTTTTTTTTTTTTTTCAGACAGAGCCTCACTCTGTTGCCTAGGCTGGAGTGCAGTGGCACGATCTGGGCTCACTGCAAACTCCGCCTCCCAGGTTCAAGCGATTCTCCTGCCTCAGCCTCCCAAGTAGCTGGGACTACAGGCGACCGCCACCACATCTCGCTAATTTTTTGTATTTTTAGTAGAGACTGGGTTTCACCGAGTTAGCCAGGATGGTCTCGATCTCCTGACCTCGTGATCCACCCACCTCGGCCTCCCAAAGTGCTGGGATTACAGGCGTGAGCCACCGCACCCGGCCTGTTTTCTGCTTTCTTGAGATGGGGTCTCGCTATGCTGCCCAGGATGGCCTCAAACTCCTGAGCTGAGGCAATCTTCCCCCTCAGCCTCCAGAATAGTTGGGACTGCAGGCGTGCACGACCATGTCTGGCTTAAAGGGAGAATGAGGGAGTGGAGGGAAATGGTGAGGGCTTCAGTAGAGTAAGGGAAATGAAAAATTCCGAAGGGTTGGTCATGGTAAATGTGATTAGGCAGCTCTGTGTGCTCGCTGGCAGTTATGAAAGTTAGGACTCTGTTCTCCCGCAGAGACTAGGAGACAGAGGCTCCAATCTTCCTGATATTACACTTCAATGGAATGGCCTTCAGGTCCTTGAAAAAACACTCCTGAATTGTGAGATACACACACATCTCAAATGGACAGGAAGGATCACAATTTTAAGTTCCCATCCCACCACACCTTTTTTTTTTTTTTTTTTTTTTTTTGAGATGGAGTTTTGCTCTTGTTGCCCAGGCTGGAGTGCAATGGCGCAATCTCAGCTCACTGCAACATCTGCCTCCCAGGTTCAAGCGATTTTCCTGCCTCAGCCTCCCAAGTAGCTGGGATTACAGGCATGTGCCACCACGCCCGGCTAATTTTGTATTTTTAGTAGAGACAGGGATTCTCCATATTGATCAGGCTGGTCTCGAACTCCCGACCTCAGGTGATCCACCCGCCTTGGCCCCCTAGAGTGCTAGGATTGCAGGTGTGAGCCACTGCCTTTTTTTTTTTTTTTGAGACAGAGTTTCATATTGTCTGCCTGGTGTGATCTCGGCTCACTGCAAACTCCGCCTCCTGTGTTCAAGTGATTCTCTTGCCTTAGCTTCCCAAGTAGCTGGGATTACAGGCATGCGCCACCATGCCCGGCTAATTTTTTTTAAATTCTTAGTAGAGACAGGATTTCACCATGTTGGCCAGGGTACCCTTGAACTCCTTGTGATCCGCCGGCCTCGGCCTCCTAAAGTGCTGAGATTACAGGCGTGAGCCACTGCACCTGGCCAGAGGTCACATTTCTTAGGGAGACTCAGTAAAATGACTTTATGGTTTAGACATCAGTCTGCTTTTGGAAAGGTAGGTCATGTTTGAAGGTGCTGAGTGGCAAAATATAGTTTCTTTTTTTTTCTCTCCAACTTTCATTTTAAGCTCAGGGGTACATGTGTAGGATGTGCAGCCTTGTTACATAGGTAAACATGTGCCACGGTGGTTTGCTGCACAGCTCATCCCGTCACCTAGGTGTTTTGTTTTGTTTTTGAAATGGAGTCTTGCTCTGTCACCTGGGCTAGAGTGCAATGGCACGATCTCAGCTCACTGCAAACTCTGCCTCCTGGGTTCAAGCAATTCTCCTGCCTCAGCCTCCTGAGTAGCTGGGATTACAGGTGCGTGCCACCACACCCAGCTAATTTTTGTGTTTTTAGTAGAGACGGGGTTTCACCATTTTGGCCAGGCTAGTCTCAAACTCCTGACCTCAAGGGATCCACCCGTCCTGGCCTCCCAAAGTCCTGAGATTACAGGCGTGAGCGACTGCACCCAGCCTGGCCACAAGTTTCTAAAAGGAGAGCCCTCGATGTGCCAGGTTTTGTGCTGGGCTACAGCAGAGCCTTGATGTGGCTTGCTGTTCACAGTCCAATGGGGGAGACGAGATAAAGCAACTTCAGCCCCGTGAGATAAGTAGATGCTGTGATGGGATGAGCAGGAACTACAGTGTTCCTGACACAGGAAATGGCAGGTACCAGGCCACGGAGCTAGAGGAGGAGCACCTGGCACCTCTGAGGACCTTATTTTCCCTCCTTTACTGTAGCAACCTTGAGGAAGTAAGTCATTTCAGGCCAGGTATGGTGGCATATGCCTGTAATCTCAACACTGTGGGAGGCTGAAGTGGGAAGACTGCTTGAGCCTGGGAGTTTGAGACCAGACTGGGCAACACAGTGAGACCCCATTTCTACAAAAAAACAAAAATTAGAAATGCATGGGGTGCACATTTGTTGTCCCAGCTACTTGGGAGGCTGAGGTGCAAGGATTGCTTGAGCCCAGGAGGTCGAGGCTGCAGTGAGCTGTGATGGTGCCATTGCACTCAGCCTGGGCAACAGTGAGACCTTGTCTCAAAAAAATAAAAAATAAAATCACTTCACCTCTCTGAGCCTCAGTGTCCTTGTCTGAAAATAGATTATTGCCAGGGTTCTGAGGAAGCGGAAGGTACATGAAGCACTTAGCCCGGGGCCTGGCACACAGAAGAAGGTTCAGCAGTGTTGGCTGCTGCTGGCAGGCACTGCCCTCATTCCCTCCGAGGCACCGACGACCCACCAGGGTTCTGAGAGAAAATACTCGAGGCTCTTCCTGCCCAGGTCCTGTGGGTGGCCAGTGGCAGGGCGCTCTCGGCCAGGGGAGAGAGAGAGGCCAGATCCAGGCCCTGCAGCAGGTGGAGAAGAGGGGACCTCGCCTTCACAGAGGCTGTGGGAGGAGTCAGTGCTCAGCTTCCAGAAACGCTTAATTGAGTCCTGATGCCCAGGCTTAAAGCCTCACATGGAGGGTGAAATCCACACACTCACAGTGGTCTATAAAGGGTGTGACCGTATCATTTCTTTTTTGTTTTTAGAGACAGAGTCTCGCTCTGTCGCCCGGGCTGGAGTGCGGTGGTGTCATCTGGGCTCACTGCAAGCTCCGCCTCCCAGGTTCATGCCATTCTCCTGCCTCAGCCTCTCGAGTAGCTGGGACTACAAGTGCCCGCCACCACGCCCGGCTAATTTTTTCGTATTTTTCAGTAGAGACGAGGTTTCACCGTGTGAGCCAGGATGGTCTCGATCTCCTGACCTCGTGATCCGCCCGCCTGGGCCTCCCAGAGTGCTGGGATTACAGGCGTGAGCCACTGTGCCCGGCTGACCATATAATTTCTTATTCCAACCAGGCAGCTCTTGAGGATGACAAGGCACTGTCGATAGAGCTGCGGGGACCACAGGTGTCAGCCAGGACGGCCCTGGGCCATGCTAGAGTCTGGGCACCTCACAATTTGGCCCCAGCGACTTCTTGGTCCCGTCCCATTCCACCCTTGTTCCTCACACTGCCAGAGCCACATGGGGCTGCTTCTCTGTCCACCCTGGCAGGACCCTCTGCTGAGAATGCACTTTTCCTCCACCCCTCGGGCCAGTCCTGGGCAGCCTCCGTCTTTTCTCTGGGTTTGGCTCCACTCCGCCTCTTGTGAGAAGCCTCCTAGACACATGGGGACACCGTGCTGGCTCCTTCCCCTCTCCCTAAAGCACTGTGGCCCAGCAGACTCCAGGCTTCCCTGACCTGCCTGCCCACTCCCATCCACTGGCAGGAGGCACCTCCTCCACTGCCTTCTCCCCGCTGGTGGCACAGAGTCCTAATCTTCTATTTGCCATCTGTCTCCCCCATCAGGCTGAGCCATCCTGGGCAGGCACCCTGTTGGTCTGGTTGCCAGCTGTGTCCTCAGTGGGCACAGGGATGTGAAGAGAACACATAGGAAACAGGTACTCCAGCTCAGTCCCCTGCCACCTGTCCCCAGCCTGCAGCCCTTTAACCTACCAAACACACCCCTCCCTACCACAGAACTACCCACACTGCAGTCCCCCTGCCGGGGGTGGCTCAAGTCCTGCTCCAGAGCCTGGAAGCCAGGCTAGCAATCCTCTCCACAAAAAAAGACGCTCTGTTCTCCATTTTGCACAAAAATGTATTTCTGTGACATCCCAAAGTACAGACATTTCCCCAGGCCCCAGGGGGTAAAGCAATGAGGTGTGAACTCTGCCAGGGTCTGGCCGGGGCCGCTGAGCGTGGGATGGAAGGGAGCGCTGCATGCAGCCCATCTGCCAAGCTGGGGGAACACAGGGCTGCCGCCCACTTCCCAGGACAGGGAGGGAGAGGCTCCAGGAGAAAAAGGCCAGGTGTCTCTCCCAAAGCTCCTCACCCATCCCGTCCTGCCTGGAGGCGGAAATGCTAGGAACACCTGAAAACAGGCCCGCAGAGGGAAGAGGGAAGAAAAAGCCATCACCCAAAGGCTGCCTCCAGGGTTAGCGCTGCTCCCCAGGCCCCTGTGATCCACAAGTGTCCGATGAGAAGCAAGGCAGCGTCCACCGAGGAAGGAGCGCAAGAGAGCCGTCGCCTCTCAGGCTTCCAAGGTAAAGCTGAGGGCAGGGTGGGACTGCCAGGGAGGCCCAAGCAGCCACTGCAGGGCAGTCCGAGTGCTGGTCTGGAGGCGGCTGTGTGGCCGCTGTGGGTCAAAGGCTGGCGTGGGACCTCTGCCTCTGAGAGGCGTGGGGTCCTCTGGGCAGCGGGGCAGGCTGGGATGAGGAGGCAGGCTCAGTTCTGCTGGTGGGAGCGTCTGGGCAGTTGAAGGCTGTGGAGCAAGGAAGCAAGCCCCTGACCCCAGAAGATGCTGGCTTCCAGGGCAGGGGGCAGGTTCTGGATGTGTTTTGGCAGAAGGGGCAGTGGAATCTGCCCTCGAGTTCTGACCATCCCTGGGCTGGGGCTTTCCACAGCCTGGGACCTGGTGGGAGACTACGAGGCAGCCTCCATAGCAGCGTGGCCTCAGGCAGGCCTGGCCGGACAGCAGCAGGGCCACTGGGCGCCCTGCTCCTGGAAGGTCTTCAGGGGCAGGGCTGCCTGGACCTTAGCCTAGGAACAGCTCACTTTCTTGCCCCAGATGGCCCACAGCTGGGAGCACCAAGGCTTTTGGGAGAGCCAGTGGGGTAAGTTCTAATCCCCAAACCCCATCAGCTGTGCCCGGCAGCCGAGATGGAGTTCTCAGGCATGGGCAGTGGGTCAGGATGCTGGATACGCTGTCCAAGGCCTGCTCCTCTCATGAAAGGAAGCCAGACTGGGGTCTGAGTTTCCTGGACAAGGACTGGACACTCACAGCGTTATAGGCATTTAGTCTGGTTGGGGTAGGAGTGAGTGTGTCAGCGATGAAGGCTGAGTGGGTTTGAGAATGGCCAAGGAAGCTGCAAGGACTCAGGAGTGTTGCTTTTGTTTTTGTACAGAAATCATACACACAAAACTTCACACTTCCTAACAAAAAAAAATATATATATAATATATATATCTCACTAATGTTAAGGAAAAGCGTCGGTTGTGCAAAAGTCCCCCATGTCTCTTCACTCTGTGGGGGGCTCCCTCGGAAGGGGCCTGCCCGCTGGGCTGCTTGAGCACGCTTCCTCTCCGCCTGTGGTCCAGAGCGGTGGTGGCCATGGGGGTGGAGGCCTCTATCTGGATGTGTCCATGTTTTCCTCTTTAAAGTTACTGCAGTGCTCAATCACCTTGCTGAAGACAATGAGGGAGACAGGATTGGAGGGTGGGCTTGGTTAGGGTAAGCCCAGTCCCTCCGAGGTCATCAGGCAGCTGGGTAAACACGTGTTCACAGTGATGGTGATGCTGACTGAATGATGTGGACGGAGGGGTTGGCAGAGTGCCTGGCATGTGCAGGGGACTCAGGGAATGGCACCTGTGGCCGGGAATGCCATCACCAGCCGTCCTCCACTTGCTTCCTCCCCACCACCCCCAGTCCCAGGGCATCTGTGGATAGGGGTCCCCAAATCAGCTCAGGCCTGACCTCCAGAACCCTTTGGAACTTTCTTTAGTGACCTCTTCCTTCTTCATTTTCCCTGCACACCAGACCCTTCTCTTTCCAGAAGTCCACCAGTGGTCCCCAAACTGACTACACATCAGATTCCCCCAGAGGCCCGGATCCAGTGGCAGGTCCAGGGTGGGGTGAGGGCAGCTATGTTCGCACAAGGGCCCCCACTACCCGGTGGCAGCCGGGGCCCAGCACTCCAGCTCAGATTTCAAGTCTCACCCGCCCCAGCCTGACCCCTGCCACCCATTACTGTCAGTTGTCACCTTGGACCCTGGACAGCTTGCCCATTCCACATCAAGCCTGTGGGTTGGGGGCTTCACTGCAGTCTCTGTGTGTTAAAGGGGTGCCCCAATACCTTTTAGGAAGCAAATTCCCAGAGTGGGAGAGGGGCCAGTGGACAGGGGCCGAGGGCCTTCTCCTAAGCATTGTCCAGGGTCATTTACTCCTTGCTGTCAGATAGGCCAGTATCTCAGACTCCCATCACAGGCCTTGGACACGTTCAAAGTGACTGTGGTAGGTAACTGGTCAGTCTTACCCAGTGCTTCTCAAATTTCCCGGGAATCCCTGTTAACCAAGAAAATTCCAGGGCCACCTCCCACCTCCCAGATGCACTGGAAAAGAAAACCTAGGGGTGGGCCCTGTCCGTTTATTTTTAAATTTTATTTTTTTGAGACAGAGTCTCGCTCTGTTGACCAGGCTGAAGTGCAGTGGCACCATCTCGGCTCACTGCAACCTCCGCCTCCTGGGTTCAAGTGATTCTCCTG
This sequence comes from Rhinopithecus bieti, assembly GCF_001698545.2. Lineage (NCBI taxonomy): Eukaryota > Metazoa > Chordata > Mammalia > Primates > Cercopithecidae > Rhinopithecus > Rhinopithecus bieti. Next base: position 760,051 of record NW_016813389.1, read on the forward strand.
CCTCAGCCTCCCAAGTGGCTAGGATTACAGGTGCGCACTACTACACCCAGCTAATTTCGTATTTTTAGTACAGATGGGGTTTTACCATGTTAGCCAGGTCTCGAACTCCTGACCTCAAGTGATCCACCCATCTCAGCCTCCCAGAGTGCTAGGATTACAGGTGTGAGCCTGTGCCTGGCCAGCAGTGCCTTTGGTCAGATATAATAGAACCAGGTGACACTTCCCTGCCCTGGCCCAGGAAGTGGCTGTCTGAGGAGCCTCTGAGTTCCAGACCCCTCCTCCATGTGACCTTTTGCTCTATACAGAGCCATGAAAAAGTGTGCTGGGGTCAGCTTGACCATTGTCCCTTCTAGAATGAATCCTGGAGAAAACACGGTCGTTCCTGACGATTTCAACATGTCGCATCCCTGAGAGTCTCTCCTGTCCTGATCGACTTGAGAACTGGAGGGAGTGGCATTTTAGACACTGCAGTGAAAGCCACACAGCCACAGAAGGCCGGGACTCTACCATGTTTGTGACCTTCACATTGAGCAAGCTCACTTGCACTCCTCTGCCTCGTCTCATCTCTAGAATGTATTTTACCATATCATGTCCCTTCTTTAGTGGGAATGTCTGTGGTCAAACATAATGAGAAGTTCTGACCTGACTTGCTAATACCCAGTGATAAAAGGATGGAGTTTGTTGGGAATAAAAGAAAACTAAGCTTACAAACGAGGGCCCTGATGCTCCGTTCAGATCTTGGTCATCTAGTTTCCAGCCATACTGTGGTCAGGATGACATTTGGAGAGGCCCCAGCTGGACATCAATACGCTGTCAACCTCTATACTCAACCCCAAGCTGCCCCTGGGAATTTCAGTCATTCCTAACCTCCAGAGGGCGCCCGCTATGCCCTTACTCCCCCAGATCAAGGTTCCAGGCAGAAACACACTGCTAGTCTCTTACCGGGCCATTTCCTTGGTCTCCTGCCGTGCGGTCGCCATCTTAATTATGTCCCTCAGAAGGGGCAACCCCCCTTCTTTGATCAGCAGAGGGCAGTACTTGTCCGCTGTGGGATAGGAGCAGACAGCAGAGGATCAGGATGGGTCTTCTTATCAGCCCGAGGCCCAGAAACCCACCCTGTCTGTGAGGACTATCCTGGTGTTGGGGGTGTGAAGCCACAGGCCTTGGTGGGGGCAAGACATGTGTGCCCAGCCCCATGGGTGGGAGTTCTGCATCCATGTAGGGGAAGCAAGAGGTGACTCCTTGGTTTGAAGTTGCTGTATTTATTTCCAGAGCTCATTCTCTTTTTTTAAAAAAAAAATTTTATATATATAAAATCTTAAAATATATATATATT
>NW_016813389.1:761744-796347 GCF_001698545.2 Rhinopithecus bieti
TTTTGGAGACAGAGTCTCACTCTGTCACCCAGGCTGGAGTGCAGTGGTGTGATCTGAGTTCATTGTAACCTCTGCCTCCTGGGTTCAAATGATTCTCCTGTCTCAGCCTCCCTCGTAACTGGGACTATAGGCACGTGCCACCAAGCCCAGCTAATTTTTATATTTTTAGTAGAGGTGGGCTTTCACTATGTTGGCCAGGGTGGTCTCAAACTCTTGGCCTCAAATGATCCACTCACCTCAGCCTCCCAATGTGCTAGGATTACAGGCGTGAGTCACTGCACCCATACTAATTTTTTTTTTTTTTTTTTTTTTTTTAAGTAGAGACAGGGTCGCACCATGTTGCGTATGTTGGTCTCAACCTCTTGGGCTCAAGCAATCCTCCACCTCAGCCTCCCAAAGGGCTGGGATTACAGGCGTGAGCCACTATGCCTGGCTTCCAGCGCTCATTCTATGGAAAATGTCACCCAAACCAGTGAGACCAGTGGCTCCTAAAGATGGTGATCCTTTGAGAAGTTTCTATAAAAATATAGATTTCTAAGCCCTGCCACTCAATATTCTTTTTCAATAAATCCAAGGACCAAGATTTATCTGTATTTTCACCAGGTGATTCTGCTGACCCACCAGGTTGGAACCAGCTGGTGGTATGGTTGTTGTTTTTCATGCAGAAAGCATGGAGACTTCTATTTTATTTCTGGAGATGGGGGTCTCGCTATGTTGCCCAGGCTGGAGTGCAATGGTTATTCACAGGCATGATCATAGCTCAGTGCAGCTGGAAACTCCAGACCTCAGGCAATTCTCCTGTCTCAACCTCCTGAATAGCTGTGTGCACCACTGAGCCCAGCAGGCATGGAGATTTTGGACTGTTCCTGCACATGGAAACGGGAAGCATTAAGAAAGCTGTCTGGGAACTCTGCACAGGTATTTCGCCTGCTAGGCCTGCTTCTGGTGAGGAGGCAGGAGTGGGCCGTTAAGCTGTGTGTCTCACAAATGCTGGAAAGTAGAGGGTTCTGCTCTGAGGCACAAAAGCGGCAGCAGCAATTAATGCTCCTCCCTGGGCTACAAACTCCCTGAGGGCACATCTGCTTTCAGCTGGATGAGTGTCTGAACCCAGGACCAGTCAGCACTCACGGTAGACAGACACGAGGTTATACAGGGCCCAGGTTGCCCAGTGCTGGCTGACAGGAGAGATTCCCTGGGGAAGGAGGCGGAGAATTGGTTCAAATGACCTGCAGGAAAAGAAATCAAGGTCACTGTGGATACTGGGGGTGAGGAGTGTGTCTTTTCTTGTCTGAGGTTTCCTCCCACTGGGGAATCCTAGTGACCAACCATGACAGGCTGGCAGGATGCCAGGGAGAAGGGACAGCTGGCCCTGCATCCCACTGGCAGGCTGCACAACGAGGCTCCCTTGGAGAGAGGATAAAGGCACAAGCACATGAGGGAGGCAGAAGGGACGCAGATTAGGAGGAGCAGAAAGCGGGAGACCTCAGCAAGGAGCAGAGACCCAGCCTGGGGGAGAAGGGGAGAGGCACCCTGGGAACAGAAGCACATGTGACTGTTTTTTTTTTTTTTTTGAGACGGAGTTTTGCTCTGTCGCCCAGGCTAGAATGCAGTGGAGCGATCTCCACTCATTGCAACCTCTGCCTCCTGGATTCAAGCAATTCTCCTGCCTCAGCCTCCTGAGTAGCTGGGACTACAGTCGTGTGCCACCACACCCAGCTAATTTTTTTTTTCTTTTGAGACGGAGTCTTGCTCTGTTGCCCAGGCTGGAATGCAGTGGAGCGATCTCAGCTCACTGCAAGCTCCGCCTCCTGGGTTCACATCATTCTCCTGCCTCAGCCTCCAGAGTAGCTGGGACTACAGGCACCTGCCACCACACTCGGCTAATTTTTTCGTATTTTTAGTAGAGACGGGGTTTCACCGTGTTAGCCAGGATGGTCTCGATCTCCTGACCTCGTGATCCGCCCGCCTCAGCCTCCCAAAGTGCTGGGATTACAGGCGTGTACCACCGTGCCTGGGCTAATTTTTGTATTTTTAGTAGAGACAGAGTTTCAGTATGTTGGCCAGATTGGTCTCAAACTCTTGACCTCAACTGATCCGCCTGCCTCAGCTTCCCAAAGTGCTGGGATTATAGGCATGAACCATCGCGCATGCCACCACGCCCAGCTAATTTTGGGTTAGAGCATCATTTTGCTGTTGGCCAGGCTGGTCTTGAACCCCTGATCACCTGTCTCGGCCTCCCAAAGTGCTAGGATTACAGGCCACTGTGAGCCACTGCACCCAGACTAATTTTTTTTTTTTTAGCCACTGTGCCCGACCTTTTTTTTTTTTTTTTGAGAAAGGGTCTCGCTCTGCTGCCTAGGCTGAAGTGCAGTGGCATGATCAGAGCTCACTGCAGCCTTGACCTTCCAGGCCATGCAAGTGCTCCTCCCACCTCAGCCACCTGAGGAGCTGGGACTACAGGTGTGAGCCACCATGACTGAATAATTAAAAACAAAATTTTTTTGGCCGGGCGCAGTGGCTTACGCCTGTAATCCTACCACTTTGGGAGGCTGAGGCGGGTGGATTGCCTGAGCTCAGGAGTTTGAGACCAGCCTGGGCAACACAGTGAAACCCCGTCTCTACTAAAGTACAAAAAATAAGTTGGGCATGGCAGCCTATAATCCCAGCTACTTGGGAGGCAGGAGAATCGCTCGAACCCGGGAGGTGGGGGTTGCAGTGAGCCAAGATCGCACCATTGCACTCCAGTCTGGGTGACAGTGTGAGACTCTGTCTCAAAAAAATAAATGTTTTTGTAGAGGTGAGGGCTCAGGCTGGTTTCAAACTCCTGAGCTCAAGTGATCCTCCTGCCTCGGCCTCCCAAAGTGGCTGGGATTCTAGCCATGAGCCATTGCATCCGGCCTATGACTGCTCTTCTGACAAGGGCCTTCTGTGGGCCAGCATGGAGTCATGGTCCAAAAGCCTGAAACACGTGTGTGCAGAACTCCTGGGCCAGCGATTCTGCTTCCTTTCTCCCCAAGAACTATAGTACTTCGCGCGTTGGCAAAGCTGTCGATGTCAGCCTGTTCCTCCCAGTATGGGTTTTCAGTGGAAATGTTCATCTGTACAGGATGGTACAAAGAGAGTGACTCCGTCCTAAAATGACGAGGGAGATCCTTGGCTGGTGATTGGCCATTCAGTCACAAAACAGCAGGCATTGACGCCAGCTTGACTTAAAGGAATGAAACCTGTGCATAGAAACACTGCTGGGAGAAGAGATACCAAAATTGTCAGCAGGGGCTCCCTTTCAGGGAGTGAGATTATGAACAATCCCTGTCTTCTTCTTCTTCTTCTTCTTCTTTTTTTTGAGATGGAGTATCACTCTATTGTTGCCCAGGCTGGAGTGCAGTGGTGAGTTCTTGGCTCACTGCAACCTCTGCCTTCTGGGTTCAAGGGATTCTCCTGCCTCAGCCTCCCAAGTAGCTGGGATTACAGGGGCCCGCCAACATGCCTGGCTAATTTTTGTATTTTTAGCAGAGATGGGGTTTCACTGTGTTGGTCAGGCTGGTTTCGAACTCCTGACCTCAGGTGATCCGCCTGCCTTGGCCTCCCAAAGTGCTGGGATTAAAGGCGTGAGTCTCTGTGCCTGGTCCTGTTTTGTTTTCTTGTTTTTTATTTTATTTATTTATTTTGTTGTTGTTGTTTTTTAAAGAAATGGGAGTCTCATTCTGTCTCCCAGGCTGGAGTGCAGTAGCGTAATGTTGGCTCACTACAGCCTCGACCACCTGGGCTCAAGTGATTCTCCTGCCTCAGCCTCCCCAGTAGGTGGGACTACGGGTGTGCACCATCATGCCCAGCTGATTTTTTTTTTTTTTTTTTGAGACAGTCTTGGTCTGTCGCCCAGGCTGGAGTACAGTGGCGACATCTCGGTTCACGGCAACCTCCACCTCTCAGGTTCAAGCGATTCTCCTGCCTCAGCCTCCTGAGTAGCTGGGATTATGGGTATGCACCACCACGCCAGGTTTTCGTATTTTTAGTAGAGATGGAGTTTCACCATGTTGGGCAGGCTGGTCTCGAACTCCTGACCTCATAATCTGCCCACCTCAGCCTCCTAAAGTTCTGTGATTACAGGCGTGAGCCACTGCACCCGGCCTGAATTTTAAAAATTTTTTAGTTCACTACAAGCTCCGCCTCCCGGGTTCACACCATTCTCCTGCCTCAGCCTTCCGAGTAGCTGGGACTACAGGCACCCGTCACCATGCCCGGCTAATTTTTGTATTTTTAGTAGAGACGGGGTTTCACTGTGTTAGCCAGGATGGTCTCAATCTCCTAACCTCATGATCCGCCCGCCTTGGCCTCCCAAAGTGCTGGGATTACAGGCGTGAGCCACCGCGCCCGGCCTAAATTTTTAGTAAAGAGGAAGTCTCACAATGTTGCCCAAGGTGGTCTTGAAATCTTGGGCTCAGCCGGGCGTGGTGGCTCACACCTATAATCCCAGCACTCTGGGAGGCCAAGGCAGGCAGATCACGAGGTCAGGAGATTGAGACCAACCTGGCTAACACGGTGAAACCCCGTCTCTACTAAAAATACAAAAAAATTAGCTGGGCGTGGTGGTGGGCACCTGTAGTTCCAGCTACTTGGGAGGCTGAGGCAGGAGAATGGTGTGAACTCGGGAGGCGGAGCTTGCAGTGAGTTGGACTGCACCACTGCACTCTAGCCGGGGTGACAAAGAAAACCGCCATCTCAAAAAAAAAAAAAAAAAGAAAGAAATCTCGGGCTCAAATGATACTCCTGTCTCGACTTCCCAAAGTGCTGGGATTATAGGCAAGAGCTATTGTGCCCGGCCCATCTGTATGGTTTTCTGTTGTGTCTCTATTTTCTCCCCACCTTTTCCCCACAAATCAGTAGGTATCAGTAGTTTGCAAAGAGCAAGCTTTGGGTACATGCAGATGTTGGCATGTATGACAAATGCTCCAGGCTGCATGGGTGAGATCGTGCCCTTATGTATGCTCTGTGCTGTGTGCAGCTACGCATCAGTGAGGGAAAGCAGAACCCCACAGAGGACCAGAAAAAAGGCGGGAGCTCTGAGCAGACTTTTTTTTTTTTTTTTTTTTGGAGACGGAGTCTCGCTCTGTCGCCCAGGCTGGAGTGCAGTGGCCAGATCTCAGCTCACTGCAAGCTCCGCCTCCCGGGTTTACGCCATTCTCCTGCCTCAGCCTCCCGAGTAGCTGGGACCACAGGTGCCCACCACCTCGCCCAGCTAGTTTTTTGTATTTTTTAGTAAAGACGGGGTTTCACCGTGTTAGCCAGGATGGTCTCGATCTCCTGACCTCGTGATCCACCCATCTCGGCCTCCCAAAGTGCTGGGATTACAGGCTTGAGCCACCACGCACGGCCCTGAGCAGACCTTAATAGCATGAGCGTCCTGCCCAGCACTTACTCCATATTCCACACTGCATCCCTGTTCCCCACCCTGCCCGCACCTGTAATTGATGTTTCTCCGAGAGTTGATGTCCCAGCTCTGGATGGCAGCCCACATGCGTTCCTCTACCTCCTCGCGCTGGGGCTCACAGACGCCCCAGGCCTCGGGTCCATCAAACATGATGTGGGAGAGGACGCCGCAGGCATTGTAGGAAACCTCGATCCCATCGGCCTTGCTCTCCAACAGGTTGCTGCCAGGAGAAAGACAGAAAAATGGAGTCCCACTCCCCGAGTTTCTCTTCAGATACCAGCTGCAGGACACCAACTTAAAACAAGAAGCAAGAGGTGCTACTTATTTCTTTCTTTCTTTTTTTTTTTTTTTGAGGCGGAGTCTCGCTCTGTTCGCAGGGACTGGAGTGCAGTGGCTGGATCTCAGCTCACTGCAAGCTCCGCTCCGCCTCCGCGGTCGTACGCCATTGTCTGTGTCTGGCTCAGCCTCCCGAGTAGCCTGGAGACTACAGCGCCCGCCACCTCGCGCCGGGCTAGTTTTTGTTTTTAGTTCAGAGACGGGTTTCCTGTGTTTAGGCCAGGGGATGGTCATCGATCTTTCCTGACTCGTGACAGGCGTGTCGGGCCTCCCAAGGCTTGGGATGTACAGGCTTTTGAGCCACTGCGGCCCGGCACTACTTATTTCTTTATCACATATTGTCTATATACCTAGACTACTTCTAAAGGGATTTGAGGTCATTTAAGATATAATTACAGGCGGAGCGCGGTGGCTCACGCCTGTAATCCCAGCATTTTGGGAGGCTGAGGCAGGCAGATCACGAGGTCAGGAGTTTGAGACTATCCTAGCTAACACAGTGAAACCCCGTCTCTACTAAAAAATACAAAAAAATTAGCTGGACATGGTGGCGGGCCCCTGTAGTCCCAGCTACTTGGGAGGCTGAAGCAGGAGAATGGCGTGAACCCAGGAGGCGGAGCTTGCAGTTAGCCTAGATTGCACCACTGCACTTCAGCCTGGGTGACAGAGCAAGACTCTGTCTCAAAAAAAAAAAAGATATATAGTTACAAAAGGGCCACTTATGAAGGATTGAATGAATAAGAAACCATATTATCGAGGGAAAACAACATTTATAGCAAACCTAGGCAAAGAGCAGTTGTGCAACCGAGCAGACACTAGAGCTCTGAGCATCCTGGCAGCCAAGGCAAAAAGGGAAAGGATTAAAAGTACCAACCTGAAGACGCTGATAAACTGGGAAGTCATTAGTTGAGGCCGCAGCTCCTTCACTTCTGCCACATTCCCCAAGAGTCCTAGCATATTCCTATGCAGTTCCTGCTTCTCTGGGAATTCCTGGGAAAATGAGAGCCAATGGGCCGTATCAATTAGTACTTAATGACTTAGTATCTGGTATTGTTAACCAAAAAGCTTCATGGGCATCTGGCCATGCCAACTAGATAAAGAGGGGGCATATAGGCTACCCTCCTACCCTCCAATGCACCTAGGTCAGTGCAGGGTACACACACTAAGGGATTAAAGGGGTGGGACTCCTTGCCACAAAGGCAAAGGCTGATTAGAGATCTGACCTATGGCACAGACGTGGTTCTGTTCACCAAAGCTCAAAATATTAGTTTAAGGGACCCTCCTAGAAATTACAGCAGGAAAACAGAGCATGTGTTTAAGGATGAACAGACCTGCTATCTAGCTCGTAGCATAGTGGGCTCTGGTCAGCTGTGGGCAGGCTGAGAATGACTGCTGAGGAGACAGGGAGGGGCTTTCCCTTGGAGTGGGGGCTCTCAGGAGGCCCCACCAGGCCATCTGGGTCTGGAGCTTCTGTCAGCAGCAAAATCTGGGTGGGTGGGCCTGAGTCTGTCCCCACTGCCCTTCTCCAGGAAGCATGGGTGAGGGGTGCTACGGATTTGGTTGCTGGGAAGCCTAGGGACAGAAGAGGGGCCATGTGGGCAGCTGAGGCAGCTGCTGCTGCAGGAGGCGGACACTACCTTCAGGCAGTCCAGGAAGAGCTTCATGCCGTTGAAATTGAGGAACATCTCGCAGTTGTCAGGAGTTTCATCTGTGATGTTCCACAGGGCGCTCCAGGAGAACTCCATGACCTGGTCACACTGTGAGGGCAGCACAGGGCTCAGCCAAGGCTCCTGGTACCCAGGGAGGGGGGGCTCCTGACAAAACATGGACCTCCCCCAGGGGCAGCCCAGGTCCCTTGCGGGCTGGGGAAAGGGCAGCGCGGCTTCATGAAGACTTGACTTACTATCTTGTCCAGCAGCTTCTTCTGAATCAGCTTCAGCATAGTCTGCAGGCAGGGACAAGAGTCTGCTAGAGTGCTGGGGCTCAAGAACTCCCACCCCCATGAACCCAAGATGGAGGGCAGGCTCAGCATGGCTAGTTCAGGAGTCTTGACAGGAGTCTTGAGGCTCACCATGCCTAGTTCAGGAGTCTTGACAAGGTCAAGTCTCCATATCTTTGGGGGAGGCTATTTGAAGGCACCCACTCCTCAGCCCCTTGGTATTGGCATCAGGAGGCCCGGGTGCCATTCCTGGCCCTCGGGGGACTCCCCTGTGACTTTGGGCACAGCCCTTCCCGCTGGGGCTTGAGCTTCCCTAACCATCAAATGAGACCAGAAGCTCTTGAGCTCCTTTGTCATTCTTTCCTTCCTTTCACCAGTGATATTTATCACCTCCCCACTGGCCTCCAGGGCCCATGCCAGGAAGTGCTAGGGACACAATGACAGAAAGACAACATGGCATCTTTCCCTATGGAGCCTATGAAAGCAGGATGAGTGCAGGGACTGGGAGAGGATGACAGTATGCTGTAGGTGGAAGAAATCTATGAAGCCACCAGCAACGTTCAGCATTAAGAAATTCTTCCTTTGGTCTAGCCTAAATCCCTCATGCTTCAGCATACTCTCCCTCTCCAACTCCCAGTCCCAGGCCCTTCTCTGAGACTCTCGCTCAGGGTAGAGGAGTGGTGGGGGAGAGTAGTGAGGCTCAGGAGGAAGGGGGCATCCCCCCACACGTACCACGACAAAGCCCATCTTGCCCACAGCCTCCTTGTGGTCGTTGTCCACCTGGCAGACCAGGGCGTTGCACAAGTGCACGGCGATCCGCTGGATGGACTCGTCCTGCCGCGTAGGGTTGAGGATGCTGAGCAGGAGCTCGTTGACCCGGCGGTACTGGAATTCCAGCTCCTCGGGGATGCTGAAGTTGCAGAGCGTCAGGCAGCAGTTCCGCTGCACCTGGGCCAGGACAGGACACAAGTGGGGCACATTCAGGGTCAGACTCAGGAGCAGGGCTCTAGAGGTATTAGAGCATCCAGTCCAGCCCGGTTTTCTGGAAGAGGAGGCTATACAAGTGTTCTCTTAAAAATGTTTTATTGGGCCGGGCGCGGTGGCTCAGCCCTGTAATCCAGCACTTGTTGGGAGGCCGAGACGGGCCGGATCACGAGGTCAGGAAGGATGGAGACACATCCTGGCTAACACGGTGAAAACCCCGTCTCTACAAAACAATACAAAAAACTAGGCCGGGCGAGGTGGCGGGCGCCTTGAGAGTCTCAGCTTACTCGCTGAGGCTGAGGCAGGGAGAATGGACGTAAACCGAGGAGGCCGGAGCTTCCCCAGTGAGCTGAGATCCGACCACTGCACTCCAGGCCTGGGCGCAGAGCGAGACTCCGTCGCTCAAAAAAAAAAGAAAAAAAAATGTTGTTAGTTGGGGCCGGGCGCGGTGCTCACGGCCTGTAATCCACACTTTGGGGAGGCTCGTGCGCAGCAGATCACGAGCGGTCAGGCAGATTGAGACCATCCTGGCTAACACAGCTGAAACCCCCCGTCTCTACTAAAAATGCAAAAATTAGCCGGGCGTGTGGCGGCGGCGCCTGCAGTTCCAGCTACTCGGGGAGGCTGAGGCCAGAAGAATGGCGTGACCCAGAAGCCGGAGCTTGCAGTGTGAGCCGAGATCGCGCCACTGCACTCCAAACCTGGGTGACTGAGCGAGACTGTCTCAAAAAAAAAAAAAGTTTTATTAAAATATGAAATATTCGGGCCGGGCGCGGTGGCTCAAGCCTGTAATCCCAGCACTTTGGGAGGCCGAGACGGGCGGATCACGAGGTCAGGAGATCGAGACCATCTTGGCTAACACGGTGAAACCCCGTCTCTACTAAAAAATACAAAAAACTAGCCGGGCGAGGTGGCGGGCGCCTGTAGTCCCAGCTACTTGGGAGGCTGAGGCAGGAGAATGGCATAAACCCGGGAGGTGGAGCTTGCAGTGAGCTGAGATCCCGCCACTGCACTCCAGCCTGGGCGACAGAGCGAGACTCCGCCTCAAAAGAAAAAAAAAAAAAAAAAAGAAAATTCATACAGAAGAATGCATAAAAGACAAATGTGGCTGGGCGCGGTGGCGCACGCCTATAATCCCAGCACTTTGGAAGGCCAAGGCGGACGGATCACGAGGTCAGGAGATCGAAACCATCCTGGATAACATGGTGCAACCCCGTCTCTACTACAAATACACAAAATTAGCCGGGTGTGGTGGCAGGTGCCTGTAGTCCCAGCTACTCGGGAGGCTGAGGCAGGAGAATGGCATGAACCTAGGAGGCGGAGCTTGTAGTGAGCCCAGATCACGCCACTGCACTCTAGCCAGGGCGACAGAGCAAGACTCCGTTTCAAAAAAAAAACAAAAAACAAAAAACCACAGATGTATAGTTTTATAAATAACATAAAGTGAACTCAATGTAACCATCACCTGGGTCAAGAAACAGAACACTGTCAGCACCCAGAAGTCCCCCCTGTCCCTTCTTGATCATAAGCCCCTTAGCCCTTCCACCCCCCCTAGAAAGAACCACTACAATATCCCTGCTTTTCTTTTTCATTTCTTTTTTTTTTGAGATGGAGTCTTGCTCTGTTGCCCAGGCTGGAGTGCAGTGGACCTATCTTGGCTCACTGCAACCTCCACCTCCCTGGTTCAAACAATTCTCCTTTCTCAGCCTCCTGAGTAGCTGGGATTACAGGCATGCCACCATGCCTGGCTAATTTTTGTATTTTTAGTGGAGATGGGGTTTCCCCATGCTGGCCAGGTTGGTCTCGTACTCCTAGCCTCAAGTGATCTGCCTGCCTCGGCCTCCCAAAGTGTTTGGATTACAGGTGTGAGCCACTGCACCCAGCTTTCTTTTATTTTTATTTTTTGAGACAGGGTCTTGCGCTGCTCTGCTACTCAGGCTGGAGAGTAGTGGCACCATCATGGTGCAGCCTCAACCTCTGGGGCTCAAGCGATCCTCCCTCCTCAGCATCCTGAGTAGCTAGTACTACAGCTGTGTGCCACCATGCCCAGCTACTATTTTGTGTTTTGTAGAGATGGGGTCTCACTATGTTGTCCAGGCTGGCCTCTACCTCCTGGGCTCAAGAGATCTTCTTACCTCAGCCTCCCAGAGTTCTGGGATTCTAGACATGAGCAACTTCACCTGGCCCCTGCTTTATTTTTTGAGACAGGGTCTCACTCTGTCACCCAGGCTGGAGTGTGGAGGCGCAATCTCAGCTCACTGCAACCTCTCCATCCTGGGCTCAAGTGATCCTCCCACCTCAGCCTCACTAGTAGCTGGGATTACAGGTGTATCCAATGGCCCCTGCTGTTTTTATTATTATTATTTTTTTTGAGATGCAGTCTCATTCTGTTGCCCAGGCTGGAGTGCAGTGGCATGATCTTGGCTCACTGCAACCTCTGCCTCCAGTGTTCAAGTAATTTTCTGCCTCAGCCGCCTGAGTAGATACGATTACAGGCACCCGCCACCACACCCAGCTAACTTTTTGTATTTTTAGTAGAGATGGTGTTTCACCATTTTGGCCAGGGTGGTCTTGAGCTTCTAACCTTGTGATCCACCCACCCCGACCTCCTGAAGTGCTGGGATTACAGGCATGAGCCACCACGCCTGGCATTTTGTGCAGTGGTGCAGTCTTGGCTCACTGCAACCTCCGCTTTGCAGGTTCAAGTGAATCTCTTGCCTCAGCCTCCCAAGTAGCTGGGATTATAGACGTGTGCCACCACGCTCAGCTAATTTTTTTGCATGTTTTGTAGAGACAGGGTTTCACCATGTTGGTAAGGATGCTCTTGATCTCTTGACTTTGTGATCCACCAGCCTTGGCCTCCCAAAGTGCTGGGATTACAGATGAAAGTCACCATGCCCGGCCTTTTTTTTTTTTTTTGAGATGGAGTTTCACTCTTATTGCCAAGGCTGGAATGCAATGGCGCGATCTCAGCTCACTGCAACTTCTGCCTCCCAGGTTCAAGTGATTCTCCTGCCTCAGTCTCCCAAGTAGCTGGGATTACAGGCTCCCACCACCATGCCAAGCTAATTTTTGTATTTTTAGTAGAGATGGGGTTTCGTCATGTTGGCCAGGCTGGTCTGGAACTCCTGACCTCAGGTGATGCACCTGCCTCAGCCTCCCAAAGTGCTGGGATTACAGGCATGAGCCACCACACCTGGCTGGCCCCTGCTTTTCATAGATATTCTATAGGTTTGCAAGATTAACAGTTGTTATACATAGCTGAAATGCATTGATTTTTCATTACAGTATAGTATTCCATCATGACACCCCAATTTATTCATCCATTCTACAGCTGATGGATGTCTGGGTGACTCTAAGAGTTGGCTACTGTGAACCATGTATTATACTTGCATCCCGGTGACCATAAGCATGGGTTTCTTTAGGGCACACATGCCTGATGTGACTTCTGGGTCACAAGGAGTGCATGTCTTCAACCTTATTAGGTAACACTAGACTGTTTTCCGCAGTGGCTTTAGCAGTTTACACTCCTATCAGCGGGGCAGGAGCTCCTCAGTTGCTCTATATCCTCAGTTTTCTTTGTACTGTCTGCAGGTTTATTTGCTTATTGATTTGTTTGGGGTGTTTTTTTGAGACAGTGTCTCATTCTGTTGCTCAGGCTAGAGTGCAGTGGTGCGACCATAGCTCACTGCAGCCTCAAACTCCTGGGCTGAAACAATCCTCTTGCTTCAGCCTCCTGAGTAGCTGGAACTACAGGAGTAGTCACCACACCTGGCCAATTAAAAAAAAAAATTTTTTTTTTTGAGATGGAGCCTCATTTACTCTATCGCCCAGGCTGGAGTACAGTGGCATGATCCTGGCTCACTGCAGCCACCTTCTAGTGCAAGCGATTCTCCCGTCTCAGCCTCCCCAAGTAGCTGGGATTACATAGGGAACTGCCCTCATACCTGGCTAATTTTTGTATTTTAGTAGAGACAGGGTTTCACCACGTTGGCCAGGCTGGTCTTGAACTCCTGATCTCAGGTGATCCACCCGCCTCAGCCTCCCAAAGTGCTGGGATTACAGGTGTGAGCCACCTCGCCTGGCCCTATTTATTTGTTTTTAAGACAGGGTCTCTCTGTTACCAGACTGGAGTGCAGTGGTGCCATCATAGCTCACTGCAGCCTTGAACTCCCGGGCTCAAGCAATTTTCACACCTCAGCTTCCAAGGTGGCTGGGATTCCTGGGCATGTGCCATCACACCCAGCCTTTTTTTTAATTTAAATTTTATTTATGTATTTATTTATTTTTTGAGACAGAGTCTCACTCTGTCACCAAGGCTGGAGTGCACTGGCACGATCTCGGTTCACTGCAACCTCCACCTGGATTCAAGCGATTCTCCCACCTCAGCCTTCCTAGTAGCTGGGATTACAGGCGCCCACCACCATGCCTGGCTAATTTTTATATTTTTGGTAGAGACGGGGTTTTGCCATGTTGGCCAGGATGGTCTAGAACTCCTTGCCTCAAGTGATCCGTCTGCCTCAGCCTCCCAAAGTGCAAGGATTACAGGCATAAGCCATTGCGCCCGGCCTTTTTCAAAAAAATTTTACAAGTGAGGATGTATGCATATTTTTTTTCTCTAAGAACAGTTCTAATTGCAGAAAGGCTAGGCCAAAAGATAGACGCATTTACAATTTTGGCAGGTTCTGCTGGTTGCCCTCCACATAGGTTGCACGACTCATCCCTCACCAGTAGACACGGTGTGAGGGTACTCTTGCCTACCTATGCGACATTGGGTATCACCAAGCTCTTGAGATGAAATGTGACTTCCTCTTATTTTTATTTCCATTTCTGTGATAGATTTATTAATTCATTTGGGAGTCTCCAACTAGTCTTCTTTTTCTCTTTTCTTTTCCTTTTTTTTTTTTTTAAGACAGGGTCTCCTCTGCTGCCCAAGCTAGAGTGCAGTAGTAGAATCAGAGTTCACTGCAGCCTCCACTTCCCAGGCTCAAGCAATCTTCCCACCTTGGCCTCCGAGTAGCTGGGGCTACAGACGCATACCACAACACCCAGCTAATTGAAAGAAATTTTTTTTTTTTTGAGACAGAGTTTCACTATCGTCACCCAGGCTGGGGTGCAATGGTACCATCTCGGTTCACTGCAACCTCTGCCTCCTGGGTTCAAGCGATTCTCCTGCCTCAGCTTCCTGAGTAGCTAGGATTACAGGTTCCCACCACCACACTCGGCTAATTTTTGTATTTTAAGTAGAGACCGGGTTTCACCATGTTGGCCAGGCTGGTCTTGAACTCCTGACCTCAGGTGATCAACCTGCCTTGGCCTCCCAAAGTGCTGAGCCACCACGCTGGCCTAAAAAATTCTTTTGTAGATAAGGGGCAGGTGGGCATGTCACTTGAGGCTAGGAGGAGTTCCAGACCAGCCTGGCCAACATGTCGAAACCTTGTCTCTATTAAAAATACAAAAATTAGCCAGGTGTGGTGGCGTGCTCCTGTAGTCCCAGCTACTCAGGACGCTGAGGCAGGAGAATCGCTTGAACCTGGAGGTAGAGGTTGCAGTGAGCCGAGATCACACCACTACACTCCAGCCTGGGCAACAGAGAGAGACTCTGTCTCAAAAAAAAAAAAAAAGAAAGAAAAGAAAAAATACACACACTCACATATTGCCCCTGAAATTCTACAACTCTACTTCTAGATATGTATTATAAGGATAACTAATTAAGTATAATTAACAAAGCATTGCTTGGGAGAACAAAAGATGAAACAGCAACCTAAATTATTCGACCCTGGGGGCTGTTTCACACACTGGGCAGAGCCCTGACCTTGGCCACTGCCTCCAAGCTCCAGCAGAGTCCTCCACACAGTGGCCTCTCCCTGGATGAGGACACTGAACATATGCTGGTGTCAACAGTTACGAAAATGAACCTTAACACCAGCTGTATCTAGGGGAGGAGAGGTGAGATTGTGAGTGGCTTTCACTCTATTTAATACATTCTTTTATCACTTGAATTTTTTCATCTTTTAAGCATTAGGTATCTTTTTTGTTTTGTTTTGTTTTTGGTTTTGTGTTGATACAGAGTCTTGCTTTGTCACCCAGACTGGAGTGCAGTGGCACGATCTCTGCTCACTGAAATCTCCACCTCCCAGGTTCCAGCAATTATCCTGCCTTAGCCTCCCAAGTAGCTGGGACTATAGGCGCCCACCACCATGCCTGGCTAATTTGTATATTTTTAGTAGAGACGGGGTTTCACCATGTTGGCCAGGCTGATCTCGAACTTCTGACCTCAGGTGATCTGCCCGCCTCGGCCTCCCAAAGTGCTGGGATTACAGGCGTGAGCCATCGCACCCAGCTAATTTTTGTATTTTTTAGTAGGGACAGGGTGTCGCCATGTTGGCTGGGCTGGTCTTGAACTCCTGACCTCAGGATCTGCCTGCCTCAGCCTCCCAAAGTACTGGGATTATAGGCGTGAGCCACTGTGCCCAGCCTGAGATGCTCTCTTAATTAAAAAATATATATATTGTGGCTGGGTGCGGTGGCTCACGCCTGTAATCCCAGCACTTTGGGAGGCCAAGGTGGGTGGATCACCTGAGCTCAGGAGTTCGAGACCAGCCAGGCCAACATGGTGAAACCCTGTCTCTACTAAAAATACAAAAATTAGCCGGGCGTGGTGGCATGCGCCTGTAGTCCCAGCTACTAGGGGGGCTGAGGCAGGAGGATCGCTTGAACCCAGGAGGTGGAAGTTGCAATAAGCCGAGATCGTGCCACTGCATTCCAGCCTGGGTGACAGAGTGTGACTCCATCTCCAAAAAAAAAAATAAAAGGTTATTGTTTGATCCTTTCGTAGTTTATAAGATTGATGATCAGGTCTTCATGCTCATGTGTGAAATATGCCTCCCTCAAACCACGTTAGGACATTGGCATATTGCCCGTCTGAAATGAAAAAAGCTTTTTTGTTATATAAATATGTTGGCTGGGTGTGGTGGCACACGCTTGTAATCCCAGCACTTTGGGAGGCCGAGGCGGGTGGATCACCTGAGGTCAGGAGTTCAATACCAGCCTGACCAACATGGCAAAACCTACTAAAAATACATAAATTAGCTGGGTGTGGTGACATGTCCCTCTAGTCTCAGCTACTTGGGAGGCTAAGGCAGGAGAATCACTTGAACCTGCCACTGGTCTCCAGCTTGGGCGACACAACAAGACTCCGTATGAAAAAAAATTTGTTGGCTGGTCAGGTGCGGTGGCTCACACCTGTAATCCCAGCACTTTGGGAGGCTGAGGTGGTTGGATCACCTGAGGTCAGGAGTTCGAGACCAGCCTGACCAATATGGTGAAATCCCATCTTTACTAAAAATACAAAATTAGCCAGGCGTGATGGTGCATGCCTGTAATCCCAGCTACTTGGGAGGCTGAGGCAGAAGAATCACTTGGACCCGGGAGGTGGAAGTTGCAGTGAGCCAAGATTGCACCACTGCACTCCAGCCTGGGCAACAAGAATGAAACTCTGCCTCAAAAAACAAAATGTTGGCTGATAAGGGAGATGTTCATGTTCATGTGACACAGTTGAAGTAAAAATCCACTGTATACAAACAGTACGCAGTTTGTGTATCCCATTTACAAAATACGTGTGCATAGGCTAAAATCCACAATCGATAGCCCATGTTAATGGTGCCTAAATCTGGGTAGTGGGTTTATGGGTGATTTTTATTTTCTGTATATCTGTATGTAATTATAACTTTTCTATAATAAAAGCTTTTATTATTTTTATTTATGGTAAGAAATCCCCCAGCAGAGTGTATGGGCAGAAGGGCTAAGGAAACAGCTCAGGCAGGGAGAAGGGCAGGGTCCCTGGGCCCCCAGCCCCACATGGGGCAGGGAGGAAGAGGATGGAAGGCAGCCAGGGGTGATGGACTGTGGGAAGGGCCAGGTCCCGGGGACCCTGAGTGTCAGGTCCCAAGAGTCGGGGAGTGCTGCCGTGGGAAAGGGAGCTGAGAAGGATGCAGCCCAGAGCTGGGGGAGCCCTAGCGGGATGCAGGAAGCAGGAAAGGGGTGGCTGGGTCAGAGCATGCAGGCCGTGGCAGATGGGGGCTCACCGTCACCTCCTGGTAGGATTCCATGCCATTCAGCACCACCTGGATGACCTGCCGGCGCAGCTTCACACTCTGCTCTGAGCGGTACTCGGAATTTGTTAGGTAGAAGAGGGCGGCACTGCCTGTCACTTGAATGTTTCTGTCATATTTGTGGCACTTGAGGGCCGTGATGACCAGCTGTATGAAGACAAGGGGGACCTGGGCTGGCAAGTGCAAGGAGAGGCCTGGGCTCTGCAAGGGGCTGGAACAGGCTCTCTGGGGCAGGGTTTAGCCTGGTCTTGCTCTCTTAAGGCAGAAGTGGGGCCTGGGGAGCAGACACCAGGGTTGGAACTGAACAAGGCCAGTGCTGAAGCCAGTCAAGTGCTGTGAGGCCCAGGCTGGGGTTCTGGTCCTGGGGCCCTGGGGACAGGGTGCAGAGGGACAGGGGCTCTGGGGACATGGCTCAGCCAAGCCTGACACGCTCCAGGTGGGGAGGGACAGGAGGCCAAGGCCCTAGGCTTGGAGCTGACCTTCAGGGCCCGCAGCAGCTGGTTGCAGCGCTCGATGCGGGCAATGTCAAAAAGCAGGTTGATAGCCCGTGAGGTGATCTCAGGCCGGTGCTCCGTGTAGGCCTCGATGGCATTCAGCACCTGCTCTTCATTTTTATCACCACTTACCTGCGGGTGGGACATGCTCAGAACAACCCAGAAGAGGCCAAGGGCTGGGATGCCAGATCCCAACTCAAGTCTCCAGCCCCAGAATCCAGCTCCTTCTCTCTCCTAAGGCTCCCTGGCCCAGCCCCATCCCACTTCCACGCTCACTTTGTAGGCCGGAATGTGCGTGAGGCGGCACAGAGAGTTCTCGAAGAGCCCGAGGAACTGCAGCGGCCTCTTCAGAGCCCGGAAAGGTATGATGCTGCTCTTGGAAGGCTCAATGCTGGGGAAAGAGGGTGCCGGTGTCAGTGGCTTGGGGCCCAGGCCTGAGCTGGGTCTCCCCACTAGGGGTGGTGAGGCATTTCCTTGCTTTCTCTTCTAGGCCCTCCAACCTCATCCCCCGTTCCTTTTGTTTTTAATGGCAGGGGACATAGGCACCACCTCCTGATGGAAGGGTGGCAAGGTCACATAGTAGGGGAACACGTAGGATGGGTGATGCAGCCACCTTTAGAAACTACCTGCCATTTTAGTAAGGACATGGCACTTTTAGGTCTCACCAACAATCACAAAGGGACAAGCTCAACTGAACACCATTAAAGTAGGCTGGGGCCAGGGCTTATGGGTGGCCAGTTACAGCTGGTAGGGTTTGGTCAAACTTCTCAACCAACCATCCCAGGAACTGACCTATGTCCAGCAATACTCCATAGGTGGCAGACACTGCCAGCCTCGCCTCTTCCCCCCATGGCACTGTGCTCTGCGCTGGGTAGTTCCCCTGTCGCTCCTCATGCTCTCACCTACTGGCCTTTGCAGGTGCTGTTCCCTCTGCTAGAACACCTTTCCTCTGGCAAAGGCAGAATGAGCATTCAGGACAGCCAGGATGCGTCCCTCCTCCTCCTTCCTTCCTGATCTTCAGGCCACCCTTGGGCCCTGGATTGCCCCTACCATAGCCCTTGTAATGACTTGACTGTCCCCACCAGCTCACACAGACTCTGAGAGGGCAGGACCTGATTTGTTACCTTATCTCTAGCACACAGCACAGCACTTGGTAGAGGGGTACTTGGCAAATACCTTTTTTTTTTTTTTTTTTTTTTTTTTTGAGACAAAGTCCTACTCTGTTGCCCAGGCTAGAGTGCAGTGGTGTGATCTCAGCTCACTGCAGGCTCTGCCTCCCGGGCTCAAGCAATTCTCACACCTTAGCCTCCCAAGCAGCTGGGACTACAGGTGTCTGCCACCATGTTGGCCAGGCTGGTCTCCAACTCCTGGCTTCAAGTGATCCGCCTATCTCAGCTTCCCAAAGTGCTGGGATTACAGGTATGAGCCACTGCACCAGCCTAAATGCTTATTGAATGACAGCCTACTAGTAGCCATGGAGGGTGGGGCCCCACCTGGTCTGTCCCGCTTCCTCTTCCATCTTGGAGATGCTGCAGTTCTCTAGGATCATGTGGCCAGAGATGTCCAGGGACATTAGGTTCCCCAGCTTCTGCACAAAGAGGCTCAGCACCTCCCGAGTCAGCTTGAACTTGTAGTAGCTGGAGAGGCGGTCTCGGGAGATGTCCAGGTGTCTGAAGATTGGGGTAGGGGATGCAGGTCAGGAGCTGGGTACAGGGTGGGGCTGCCTTGCAGACCCCGGCTCCTTTAATTTCTAGCAGGGGATGGCCCATGTCTGCCATGACTTCTCCAGGGCATTCTGGGAAGAAACCCCGAACAGCCCCAATCCAGCTGAAACACTGGGTTTAAGGAATGGGACTGTGTCTTCATTCCCACCCTCTGCCTAGCCAAGGGCTCCTGAACCCTGAGGGCGTGCATGACAACACTCACCTCTACTCTTCCCCACCTGCCCACCCATCCCCACCCTGGTGAGCTCTGGGCCAGGAGCTCACCGCAGCTTGTGCAGCTGCACGATGACCCGGATGTGGTCATCGGACAGGTCCATGTTGTAGAGCACAAGGGACACCAGGCTGTCTTTCCACTGCGTGAGGAAGGCAGCATCGCTCGTCTGAATGCCTGAGAGGTCCAAGGCTGCCAGGGAGTTGAGCGGCCGCAGCAGGGACTCCACAGGGACCCAATCAATCATGCGGCCCAAGTTGAGGAAGCGGAGGCGGCTGAAGCCCTCAAAGGTGAAATCCTTAACCAGCACCTGGCAGGTGGGGTTGACGAGGTACTCATCTTCACAGCCCCCTGGGTTCTCCTCCTCATAGAAAATGTTTGTACAGCCAAAGAGGCTCAAGGACACCAGGGTGTGGCTGAAGCTCCTCAGTGTCTGCAGGCTCTTGGCAGACAGCTTCTCACAGTTGGTCAGGTACAGCTCCACGAGGTCCTGGGAATGGGCACAGCTACATCATCATCACCGCCCCTGCCCCTTCCCCCCGCCCCAGGCCTTGTCCTGGGCTACAGGTGGGTTGGAAAGGGTGATGTGCACAGTCAGGGTGTGCACTGGCTGGGCTGGGGATGGCTGGGCTGGAGGAGAGCAGCCTGGCCCCTGCTTGGCGTGGGCCCTCCCGGTGCTGTGGCAGGGCAGGTCTCACCTGCTTGCGGATGGCCTCCAGGTCCTGGTCCTGCACCAGGTCCTCGCGGAGGTGGATCCGCGTGAGGCGGGTGCTGCGGGGGTCTGAGAAGAGGCTGAAAAAGCTCTCGTGTGGCTCGAAGTTACAGGCAGCGTTCACCAGCTCCACATACCTGGGAGAGGAGAAAGCCTGGCTCAGGGGAGGGCCACAAGGTCTCTCATCCTCGCTTCAAAGCCAAGCCCTCTTCCCCCTGAAGCTTTCTTGGATCACCCTAAGTAGCAACCTCCTTCTCCTAAGAGTATCTGGTTGGATCCTGACTAAACTATCAGTAAGATTAAGGGTGCCCAGGAACCAGGAATCTAAAGGCAGCTCTCTGGGAGACCTTCTAGGTGATGCAGGGGCCATCTCTCCCAATGCACATGCCTGTCACACAACCTCCACGCACACTGCAGGGGCAGCAGCCCCCCTGGCATGGCCACTCTCATCACCTTCTTTAAACCCCTCCTGTGACCCTTTTAAACAGGCAAAGCAAGCCAAGTAGTTCAGAGTTCCCAGCTGGGTACAGGGCAAGCCCTTAATTAAGCCCTGTTGAGACATCAGCTCATGCAAGAATCCTGGTCTGCTGGGAAATGCTTTGGATTCAAACGCTTTAGAATCTAAATCTTGGCTTGGCTGCTTCCTACCTGGGCAACTTCACACAAGTAAATGAACTTTCCCAGACCTCAGTTTCTTCATCTGTAAAGTAGATATAACTCTGGCCTGCAAAGTATCCAACCTAGAGCCTGACCCACAGTAAATGCTCAGGACGTTATTACAGGTCCACCTCTGTCCTCAGGCCCACACGGGCTTCTAGTTTCCAATGCAGCTGTCTACCAATTTCCCTTCTGGGAATCTATTTTTTTCTTTTTCTTTTTCTTTTTTTTTTTTTTTTTCCGTAGAGACAAGGTCTTTCGCTATGTCACCCAGGCTGATTTTGAATTCCTGGTCTCAAGTGATCCTCCTGTCTTGGCTTCCCAAAATGCTAGAATTACAGGTGTGAGCCACCATGCCTGGCCACCCTCTGGGCCTCTAGATTGAACTCCCAGCATTCAGTGACTGCACAGCATGTTTCTAGGAGCCCCTAGGAGTAGGGAGGCCCTCGGAGGGCCATTCAGATTTTTCCCTTGAGACCCTGCCTCAAATGAGTGACTCTGGATGATTCACTCCCTGGTCATGGATCCGTTATTCTGGCACCTAAACCCTTATGTGGCCATGTTCACTGAATTCACAAGCACAGGTGTGTGCACGTGAATGTACATACACACGTGGGGCAACACTTAATTCCTTCATTTATAGCAGATTTTGACACAATCACATCTCTAAATGGACACATGCAGTTTTACCCTCAAAAATAACCTGTGCTGCATAAGCTTACATGTGTACACACACCCATGCCTTCACATGCACACTCCTCCACACACACACCAAAAAACACACATATACACCTTTACAGTTATGGATACATCACTATTCTCTTGCACCCATGAACATCCATGTGCACATACACACCCTCACACATTCGTCGCCATAGCTACTCCCCACGTAGTGCACACATGGTCCCAATCTCTCTATACACATTCATGGGAGGACCCCTGCCCCTCCTCTGCCCCTGGGTCTGCTCACTCATTGACGAGCCGGTCACAGATCTCGCTGGGCAAGAAGATGTCCGGATGTAGCCGCAGGGTCTCCTTGTCCAGCAGGTAGCCCAGGGTGCCATCCAGGTTGCGCAAGCAGAAGTCAGTACAGAGGGCCATCAGTGACTCAGGAGTGTCAGACGCCATGCTGGGGGCAGGCAGGTGGGCCACTCCAGGACAAGGGTCCCCAGGGGCAACAGTGATTCCTGAACACTCACAGGATCATTGGCAGAGCCACTGCCTGGGGAGTGGACAAGATGCCAAGTGAGCCACACACAAGGGCTAGAACCATCAGTGGCCCCATGTCCACACTCTGAGTAGGGAAACTAAGACCACACTCCAATTAGCAGCTTAGCAGGGCCAGGCCCAGGTCTCCTGACTCCATCTCTCACCCGCCTCTGCTGTGCCACTATCTATGCACAATTTGACCTGCAAAGAACATGGAGCCTTGTCCAAGCACTTATTTGCCTGTGGGCAGACATGTGTGTGCTGGGGACTCAATGCTTGGGTGGGGGTAATAGGGATTTTCACTCTTCTGCTTCCCACAATCTTTTTTTTTTTTTTTCAGAGTCTTGCTCTGTCGCCCAGACTGGAGTGCAGTGGCCAGATCTCAGCTCACTGCAAGCTCCACCTCCCGGGTTTATGCCATTCTCCTGCCTCAGCCTCCCGAGTAGCTGGGACTACAGGCGCCCGCCACCTCGCCCAGCTAGTTTTTTTGTATTTTTGTAGTACAGACGAGGTTTCACCATGTTAGCCAGGATGGTCTCGATCTCCTGACCTCGTGATCCGCCCGTCTCGGCCTCCCAAAGTGCTGGGATTACAGGCTTGAGCCACCGTGCCCGGCTGCTTCCCACAATCTTAACAGCTACACTGGGGTGTTCCATGCTGTGCAGTACTTCCTAACCTGTATACAGCTCTAGTTGATTAAGCACTTAGTCTGTGCCAAGGCTTAATAGACATATAGACATGATATCACTGAATCTCATGGTGTCTGATTAAAAATGAAGGCTCCTCACAAGAGCAATAAGAACATATGTCTACACAGAAACTCGGACGTGACGATTCATAGCAACATTATTTGTAAGAGTCAAAAAGTAGAAACCACCCAAATGTCCTTCAACTGATGAATGGATCGACAAAATGTTACATATTCATACAGTGCAATATTATTCAGTCATAAAAAGTAGTGATCCATGCTATCATGTTGAACCTTGAAAACATTATGCTGAGTGAAAGAAATCAGTTAAAAAAAAAAAAAGTCACATACTGTGTGATTCCTTTGATAGAAATGTCCAGTGAGAATAGGCAAATCTGTAGAGACAGAAGTAGATTTGTGGTTGGGAAAAAGGAGAGTAACTGCCAGTGGGTATGGAGTTTCTTTCTGGGGTGATGAAAATGGTCTAAAATTGACGGTGGTCATGGGTGCACTCTGTGAATATACTAAAAATCATGGAACTATATACTTTATATGGGTGAATTGTGTGACGTCAATTATATCGCAGTAAAACTTATTTAAAAAAGTGAAGCCTCGGCCGGGCGCGGTGGCTCAAGCCTGTAATCCCAGCACTTTGGGAGGCCGAGACGGGCGGATCACGAGGTCAGGAGATCGAGACCATCCTGGCTAACACAGTGAAACCCCGTCTCTACTAAAATACAAAAAAAACTAGCCGGTCGAGGTGGCGGGCGCCTGTAGTCCCAGCTACTCGGGAGGCTGAGGCGGGAGAATGGTGCAAACCCGGGTGGCGGAGTTTGCAGTGAGCTGAGATCTGGCCATTGCACTCCAGTCCGGGCGACAGAGCGAGACTCCGCCTCAAAAAAAAAAAAAAAGTGAAGCCTCCTACTAGCTTTATGACTTTAGCATAGCTAAAGATTTCTTAACTAGGACTCAAGAGGTGCTAACCAGGAGGTAGAAAATTATAAACTTATCTACACTGAAGCAAAGAAACTTCTGCTCATGCATATACAAAAATTAATTTGAGATAGATGATAGATATAAATGTGAAAGGTAAAACAATAAGGTTTCTAGAAGAAAACACAAGAATATATCTTTATGACTTTAGAATAGGCAATGATCTCACATGAAGAGAAAGAAATTGATAAATTGGACTACCTCAAAATTAAAAACTCTGTTCATCAAAAGATATCACGAAGAGCCTGGGCGCAGTGGCTCACGCCTGTAATCCCAGCGCTTTGGGAGCCCGAGGTGGGCAAGTCGTTTGAGCCCAGGAGGTCATGACCAGCCTGGGCAACAGGGCGAAACCCTGTCTCTACAAAAAATACAAAAAGAATTAGCTGGGCACGGTGGCATATGCCTGTAGTCCCAGCTACTTGGGAGGCTGAGGTGGGAGGATCACCTGAGCCCAAGAGGTTGAGGCTGCAGTGAGCTATGATTGCACCACTGTGCTCTAGTCTGGGAGACAAAGACAGACCCTGTCTCAAAAAAAAAAAAAAAAAAAAAAAAAGTGAAAGATTTGAACAGGTATTTCATAAAGGAAGATAGTGAAACAGACAATAAACATGTGAAACGCACTTAACTTTACTATTAGGGAAATGCACAGTAAAACCACAATGAGATGCCATTTCCCACACGCCCACTGGCTCAACTGAACACAACAACAGCAACAACAACATGGGCAATACCTGGCATTGGGGAAGATAGGGAACAGTGGGAAATCTCCCACAGGACTGGCGGCAGGGCAAATTGGTGTGAACGGGGAATATAATGGGAACAGTATTTAATACTATTCACTATTCACTAAAGCTGAACATACATGCGTTCAACATTTAGCAATTCCACTCCTAGGTATACACCCAACAGAAATGCATAAGTAAATGTGCACCAAAAGATCTACACTAGAATGTTCTCAGCAGCACTATTTGTAATGGCCAAAACCAGAAAATAACCTAAATGCCCACTAGCATTGGAATGGAAAATTATGGTATATTCATCTACTAAATACTACATGGCAATGAGAAGGCACAAACTCCTGTTAACAGCTTGGATAACGCTTACAATTTTTTTTTCCCCCCTTAATTTTTAGTTTTTTTTTTTTTGAGATAGAGTCTTGCTCTGTTGCTCAGGCTGGAGTGCAGTGGCGCGATCTCGACTCACTGCAACCTCCACCTCCTGGGTTCAAGCGACTCTCCTGCCTCAGCCTACCGAATACCTGGGATTACAGGTATGCGCCAGCACGCTCAGCTAATTTTTGTATATTTTTCTTTTAGTAGAGACAGGGTTACCCATGTTGGTCAGGCTGGTCTTGAACTCCTGACCTCAGGTGATCTGCTTGCTTTGGCCTTCCAAAGTGCTGGGATTACAGGTGTGAGCCACTGTGCCCGGCCTTAATTTTTAATTTTTGAGACAGAATCTCACTGTTACCTAGGCTAGAGTGCAGTGGTGTGATCTCGGCTCACTGCACCCTCTATTTCACGGGCTCAAGCAATCCTCCCACCTTAGCCTCCTGAGTACCTGAGACTGAGACTCCAGGCATGCACCACCACATCCGGCTAATTTTTTTTTTTTTTTGTAGATGGAGTCTCACTCTGTCTCGCGAAGTCAATCGCACTCTGGTCGCCCTGCTCGCGTTAGGTAGCAGTAGAGCGGATCTCTAGCTCGCATTGACAAAGATACCGTCGCTCGGGTTATACAGACCAATTCTCCATGCAATTCAGCTTCCGTCACCGGTAGTAGTTGGGACTACTAGAAGAGCCGCCCGCCACCTCGCCCGGTCTAGTATTTTTGTATATATTTTTTAGGTCAGAGACGGGTTTTCACCATGTTCCGCCCAGGATGGCTCACTCGATCTCACTGACCTCGTGATCCGCCGTCTTCGGCCTGCCCAAAAGTGCTGGGGATTTACAGGCTTGAGTTCAACCAGTCCGGCCTTTTTTTTTTTTTTTTTTACGGACAAGGTCTTGCTATGATTGTCCAGGCGGGTCTCAACACTCTTGTGCTAAAGTCAATCTGTCATCTCAACCCCCTCAGAGCTCCCAATTGCTGCTCGAGCGATACGGGCATGAGCACATTGTTGGCTCCGGCAAAAGCATTTATTGCTGCGTATTGAGCATGAGAGGAGTCAAGAATCAAAAAGGTTGTACTTGTGTCACATCCACTAGTTCAAAAGCAGGGGAATCTCATCTGTTGGGATGGGGAAGTGAAAGTGACGTTGGTTCCACCTGGGTGGTGACGTGGTTCGGAAGGGAGTTTCTGGTTTCCAGCGCCTACCATTGTCTGAGGAGCTTCTAGTCTCTCTTGATCAGAGGTACTGTGATATCCAGGACTATGTTCACTGTTGAATCTTCAACGACCTGTGTACATGATGGTTGTTGTACTTTTCAAGTGATATTGGGTTTTCTGTTTTGTTTTTGTTTGTCTTTGTTTGTTAGACTGGGTCTCACCCTATCACCCGGGCTGGGGTTGCAGTGGCTATGATTTTAGCTCACTGCAACCTCTCACCTCTTAGAGGTTCAGTGTGTTCTCCTGCCTCAGCCTCATGGGTAAGTCGCAGGGATTAACACGCGTGCCTGCCACCGCACCCCAGCATAATTTTTTTTTTTTAAATATTTTTGGTAGAGATGGGGGACTTTCATTCCATGGTTGGTTAGACTGGTGTGTCGAACACCTTACCTCAGGTGATTCTTGCTCACACCCTTCTGTCTCCTCCAAGCCAAAGTGCTCTGGACCAATATAAGACGTGAGCCACCACGCCCGGGCCCGAATGTTGTAATTGAAATAGAAAGTTAGTAGACATGGCCGCTGGGCTCGGGTGGCTCACCACCTGTAATTCAGCATCTGGTGAGTTTTCAATAGTAGGCGAGGCGGGTCAGAGACGGGATCATGAGGTCAAGGAGATCAAAGGGACCATCACTCGAGAACACTATAATAACACGTCAAGGTAAAATAACCTCAGACGTTCATTACTAATAATGAACAAAACTCATTTCGCTGGGACGAGATGGACAGTGTGGTCCTATAGTCCCAGCTAGCTCAGGAGGCTGACTGAAGCAGGAGGACATTACGCTGTGAACCCTGGGATGGTAGGACTCTTCAATATGTGTACAAGTCAGAAATGGCAAGTCATGCCGTCATCGACGATCCCTGCGTGTCGAGGCAGCTGTGATAGACCTCACTGGTTGTGTTCAATAAATAAACGGGATACAAACAAACTAAAAATTAGACTCAGGACCCACCTGGTTGGCGCGAGCCTGAACGCGCAGTCCCAGCTAGCGGTGGGATTTGTCAAGGTGCGGCTACGATAGTAGGAGTCCAGGAGGAGACCAACTCAGTGAATTGGCATGAAACCAGGTACGGAGTCTTGCAGTGAGCCAAGATCGGGCACCACTGCGCTCCAGTGTGGGCAACACAGCAAGAGCTCCGTACTCAAAAATAAAAAAAGTTAATCAGGACTCCCATACTGCTGTTATAGTGTATCAACTTTACACTCGCTATAAGATTGTATGTATGTATTTCTTTGATCTTGTTTGTTTTTGTTTTGTTTATACAACTCTCTCCTTTTCCGAAAAGATTCAATACTGTTCCCCAGGTTGTCATGGGTTGGGTGTGTTCTAACGATGTATCGCATACGCAGAACTTCTTGAGCCGTCCTGTGTGCATGAGTAGAAGATAACTCTCGGCATTCACTCTGCCTGTTCGTAGCTGCGACACTACAGGGCTGTGCCACCTGTCGGATAATAGTTTTAACTTTTAGTAAGTACAGGGTCTTTCTGATGTTTCCCAGAGATTGGTCGCTGTGGCAAACTCCTGGGATCAATCCCATGCGGTCTCAACTCTTGTGTTCGACTCTCCATATAAGTGCTTGAGCCTGAGAATATGCGCATGTTGTATGGGTGAGCAGAACCCTCCTTGTACTACCTGGAGGCTTCATGTGTACTCATTGTTAGGTGCTCATTACTTTCATAGAATTTTTTTTGTATTTGTTTGTATTTGTTTGGAATAGGAGTCTCGCTCTGCTGCCAACTGGAGTGGCAGGTGGCGCTGATCTCAGCTCACTGACAACCTGCCCCCTCCCATGGTCTCAAGCGATTCTCCTGCTCAGACTCCCAAGTAGCTGGGCACTACGAGACGTTTTGGTGCCACCACGCGTAATTTCTTTGTTATTTGTTAGTAACGACTTTGTCGGGTTTCACCATGTTAGCCAGAGGGTCTCGATCTCCTGACCTCGTGATCTGCTTGCCTCGGCCTCCCACAAGTGCTGGGCATTACAGGACCGTGACCACCGCACCCCAGGCCCAAAAGTTTCTTTTTTAAAGTGCAGCTCTTGTGGCAGACAGGATCTATGTTTGACCCAGTGCTCAACTTCATGTAAAATTACTTAACCTTCATCCATCGAGGCAACTAGCGATGGCTCGAAACCCTGTACTGGTTGTGTTTACTAAATAATACACCAAAAAATTGCTGGTGTACGGTAGTGCACACTCTTGTAATATGTTCCCAGTTACTTCAAAGGATGATGTGATTGGCTCTGAGGGAGGAGAAATGCACGTGGAACTACTCCCTGGTGGGACGCGTATGCAGTGCATGACCAAATGTAGATTGCGTCCTAATCACCTAATGTGTTTGCCACTCCTGAGCTGCGCAGAAACTAACCAGCATCGAACTCTTGTAGATTTATGGCCCTCATTACCCGTTAAAAAAAAATAAAAAAAGGGTGTGTATGGTTTTTTAATACAAAAAATTACAAGAAAAACAAAAAAGGTACTTACCTTCCAGACCTCAGTTTCTTCATCGGAAAATAAGGTAAGGATAATAATCTTCTACTTCGCAGGGCTGTGGTAGTAATGAGATAATGTTGGGAAAATGCTTGTCCCAGCCCAACAGGACTAAGTACACAACATGGTGGTTATGATCCCACCTTTTTTTTTTTCAGACGAGCCTTGCTCCTGTATGTCACCCAGGAGGGAAACGATAGTGGCACACAATCTCGGCTCACTGCAACCTCCACTTTCCAGGTTCAAGTTATTCTCTCCTGCCTTTCATCTCTCTCTCTCCTGCACGAGCCTGGGTATTATCTTGAGCGGGATGGCACATAGCACCACACCTGGCTAATTTTTGTGTTTTTTAGTAGAGACAGGGTTTTGCTATGTTGGCCAGGCGCTGGTCTTGAATCCTGGGTCAGGTGATCCACCCGCCTTGGCCTCCCAAAGTGCTGGGATTAAGGAGTGAGCCCACCGTGCCTGGCCCCTATGACCCCCATCTTTTTTTTTTTTTTTTTTTCTGAGACGGAATCTCGCTTCTGTCCACCCAGGCTGGAGTGCAGTGGTACCATCTTGGTTCACTGCAAGCTCCGCCTCCCTGGTTCACACCATTTCTCCTGCCTCAGCCTCCCAGTAGCTGGGACTACAGGCGCCTGCCACCACACTTGGATACTTTGGGGCCAAGCGGGGTGGGATCACCTGAAGGCTCAGGAGTTCAAGACCAGCTCTGGCCAACATAGCAAAACCCTGTCTCTACTAAAAACACAAAAATTAGGCCAGGTGTGGGGGCAGGCACCTGTCTAGTCCCAGCTCTCAGGGGAGGCTGAGGCAGCGAGAACTACACTTTGAACCTGGGAAAGGTGGAGGGTTGCAGTGGAGCCCGAGATGGTGCCACTACGTTCCCGGCCTGGGGTACCAGAGCAAGGCTCCGTCTGCAAAAAAAAAAAATGTGGGATCATAACCACCATGTTGTTACTTAGGTCTGGGTTGGCGGTGGGACTAAGCTCTTCCCCTCTCTCCTCCTCTCTCTACACACAGCCCTGCAGCAGTAGGAGATTTATATCCTCTCATCCCTTGAATTTATCCTATTTCCAGGATGAAAGAAACTGGGAAGTTCTGGAGATAAGGTACCTTTTTTTTTTTTTTTTACGGTTGTTTTTGTTTGTTGCCAGCTTGAGTGATAATTGTGGCGCAATCTTGTGGGTCACTGCAAACCTGCCATCACTCCCGCCGCCTCTCAAGTGATTCGCACTGTCCCTCGGGCCTCTGGCAGTAGCTGGATTACAGGCCTTGTGCCCTACCACACCTCAGCTAATTTTGTTGTATTTTTTCAGGAGAACAGGGTCTTCAGCGCATGAAGGCATTGATGCAATCACAGCTGCAATTTTTGCATTCTTATATACCAGTACGTAGCGGCTCTTCGGATTGTACAGCCTGTTAGCCAGGGATGGTCCTCAAACTCCGGGGACCTCTCAAGCAATCCTTGTGTTGGGCCTCGGATGGAGAGGTTTGGGCTGACGATTTTGACATGCTGCTACTCACTGGGTCAAACACTTCACAGAATCGTGTTGCGTGTGGACTGTATGTGTCTCTGACGCTGACTATGAAACCCAAAAATAGTTTTAGGGGCTCAGTCTGATTACGCGGAGGGGAGGGATTCGTTTATGTGTCCGGGGTCTGTAAGAGGATGCTCGGCTGTTCAATATTGTGTGTACTGGTATACCCTATGTCTTGTGGACTGCCGAGGCCTCTCTACACTCGTTACTTCTAGGGCCCAATCGCGGCTGTGTCACTGTGTTCGATGGTCCAATGGGCGAGCGGAATGTGGATACTCGCAGGAGTTAGTCTGCTGTATAATCGATACCAACACATGAGATTGTGATGAAACTATTGTACAGACTGATGCATTTACTAAATATAATGGAACTTTTTTTTTTTTTTTTTTTTTTAGACTCATCTGCTATTGTTAGTGTTGGTGTATTTTATGTGTGGCCCAAGACAATTCTTTTTCCGGTGTGGCCCAGGGAAGCTGAAAGATTGGACACCCCTGTCTTAGAGGGTTCTGGAGTTCTGGGGCCCAGCATTGTCCCAGCTTCTGGGAGCCTCCCTCTGTGTCTATTTGAGAGCCTTCCAGACTGCTCAGGAAATCCAGTGGGAAGCCACAGGGCGCTTTGGGCTTTGGAGTCAGCCAGTTCTGAGTTCAACTGTGGCACCACTGTCTACTAGGGACTATGCATGGATGAGCTGTGAAGTCAGGCAGGCCTAGCTCACATTTCAGGCTTGCTGCTCACAAGCAAACGAACTTGGGCAAGTGTCTCCACCTCTCTGTGCCTCAGTCATTTTTCCTCTAAAATAGAAGCAGCACAATACCTCATCCCCAGCAGGGTGTGAAGATTCCATGGAATAATATCCAAAGGACTTAGAACGCTGTCTGGCACGTGGTCATTGCTCAATAAAGACTATTATTGTTATTGTTGTTGTTACAATCACCTTCTCCTATCTCATCTGCCCTGGCTCCCACAGAGTGGGGTCTGTTCTAGCCCAGCTCCAGGGCCTGGATATCCCACAACAAGGCTTATTGTGTCAGCTGTCCCACTGGCAGCACGGCACCCTCGAGGGAAGGCACAAAAGCCAGGATGCCTGGGCCCCGGGCATGGCCTTCCTTTGCCTTCATTTACTTCCAGATCTTCAAGAGCCCAGTAGCCTCTCTTGCCTGGGAAACTGGAACCAGAGGGAGCACTGCTGGCAGAGTGTCCCCACTCTTGGAAAGCAACTGTTTTCAAGTCCACTGGAATTAGAGTCAGCTTTCTGGCCTACTTGGTCCCCACTAACCCTCTACTCCAGCCAGCCTGGCCTCACTGTCCTGGCAAAAGGCCCTCGGCACAGGTCACCTTCAGACCTTTGCCCAGTCTGTTCTCTTTCAACGAGGACCATCCAAATTCAACTAATTACTGCACTTTCTACTTTAAATACTGCCTTCTCCCCTCCCCTACCCAAATACAATCCATGTCCTTCCTCCAGGAAATATCTCCTGGCCACTCCAGCCCACATGATCTTTGAACTCTCCTTTCACATAGCTGATACCTATGGTCCCAGTGTCAAAGTTACTTCCTCTGGGAAGCCATCTTTGACCCACCAGGGTGTGCCTGCTGAGTGCTCCCACAGGCCCGACCCACCACAGCAACAAACACTTGGTACTGATGTGGCTTTGATCATTCAGTGTCCTTGATAGATGGCCAGGTCCACGAGGGCAAAACCAGGCTGTCTTGTTTGGTATCACATCCCTGGACCTGCTCACTCAGTCCCTGCTCAGCACTGGGGGTCCTATGGTGAGCAAGCCGGACGAGGTCCTTGACCACATGGAGCATACTGGCTCCAGAGATAGACAGATCCACCTATGGGGCCCACAAGCGGCCGTCGTGTAACTGGGACCAGTGTCTTGCAGGAGGAGGGGACTGGGGCTCTGGGTACCCAATCAGGGGACTTGCCCCAGACTGGGGAGTCAGAGCAGGTGTCCTTAGAAGTGACATTTCAGGCCGGGTGCAGTGGCTCACACCTGTAATCCCAAAACTTTGGGAGACTGAGGTACGTGGATCACCTGAGGTCAGGAGTTCAAGACCAGCCTGGCCAACATGGTGAAACTCCGTCTCTACTAAAAATACAAAAATTAGCCAGATGTGGTGGCGCATGCCTGTAAACCCAGCTACTCAGGAGACTGAGGCAGGACAATTGCTTGAACCCAGGAGGTGGAGGTTGCAGTGAGCTGAGATCACGCCATTGCACTCCAGCCTAGGCAATAGGGGCAAAACTCCATCAAAAAAAAAAGAAGTGACATTTCAACTGGGACCCAAAAGATGAGTCCTAGTTAACTCTGGTGGAGGGGGAAAAGGGAAGGCGCTTCGGGAGGAAGCAAAGAAGTACCTAAGCTGCAAGGAGAGGGGGTGCATGGGACATTGGCACTATGGGCCCAGGTCCATGACTATTTGCTAAATGAACAAAGGAAGCACTGAACACTGAATGTGGGGCCTGCCACAAGGTGAGGTTTCAACAAAGGCCTGTGGAAGGAATGACGAAGGACTCGTCAGCTGGGGTCTGCACGAGGCCTGGGAGGTGCAGCACATTCTCGCATTCTCCCTGCACGCTGCGCCCAGGACACTGCTGGGTGCCCAGTGGCTGCAAATGATGTCTCTCGACTCGGAGGCTCTGAATGAGGGAGAGCCATTGGGGTTTTGCCTTTTCTGCAGGTCTGAGCCCAGTTACCTAGGCAGCTGCTCTGCTCTTACCATGCTCCCCAAGTGGAAGAAAAAAGCCCCCAAAATACAAGCCAGGTAGATGGCGCCATCTGCTAGCTTCCCCTTAGCAGTGTTGACCTTGCCACTCAGGGCTGGAATGAGCTGGAAGAGGAAGGAGCCATCCTCCATCCTGACATGGAGACTGAAGGGCCCTGGGGCTACCATGCCCTGAGCTCCATCCAGCTGCAGGCCCGGCACTGGCCAGAGGCAGCCATCTCTACCTACTCCACTCTACCTACTCCTCTCTACCTACTCCACTCCTTAGGGATTGTCATTCTCAGGGCAGACACAGGACATCTGGAATTGCACCCACTGAGGACAGAGGGAGCTCTGGTTATGACTGACCACCACACTGGGAGAACCCTGTGTCTTTCTCCATCCCTTTTCTTGCATGTTCTTTAATACTAGATCTATCGTGAACTTACGATATCCTGGGGAATGGGGGAAGTGGGAGAGAAGAGAGAGAAAAACAGTAGCAGCAGCAGCAGCAGCAGCAGCCACCGTGGTACCACGTCCATGTTGGCTGCTTTCAGATGTGGTCCTAAGCTCCTTACGGACTTTACTCCCTGGAGTCTCTTATTTAACTGACAAAACATTTCCTAGTACCCTGTACTTGCAACTAATTAATCATTTACATAACAATTTGTCTACTGACCCCCTCCCACTGCCTGTGAGCTCTGGGAGGACAAAAGCTGTATACTTGCTTGCATGCCTGCATCCATGCACATGTACACACACACACACACACACACACACACACGTGCGTAAGTGCGCACGCACATGTATCCTTGGTGCCTGACTTTGGTGCCCAACTTATGCCTGGAGTTTAACAGAACAAAGGTTTGCTGTGAT
The DNA here is from genome assembly GCF_001698545.2 of Rhinopithecus bieti. NCBI lineage: Eukaryota > Metazoa > Chordata > Mammalia > Primates > Cercopithecidae > Rhinopithecus > Rhinopithecus bieti. The sequence continues at coordinate 795,180 of NW_016813389.1, forward strand.
TGGAATTACCTTACTCTAGTACTACAAGATAGTTATTCCATTTTCTGATGAAGATACTGACGCATACACAACTAAGCAGACGCTTGCCCGAGATCACAAAACTGATGAGAGTGGGATGCAAACCTAAAGTAGACCCCTGCTTCTCACCAAACATTCGGTCTTCAGTCCATCCATCCAAACAATGGGAGAGAAAGAGAAACTGAAGTCTGGTGGGGGGAGCATGGGATGCCACCAGTGTCCTGATACCCAGGGGACGGAGAGGTTGGGGGAGCCAGAAGCTCTGAGCCTTGGAGCAGTGCTCACCCTGTGAAATACTAACCTAGGAGCTGGAGGGAAAACCCAAACAAATGCCCTATTTACAGAGGCTAGAGGCTTTCCAGGAGGCAGTAGATCAAGGGCCAGAGCCTGGGGGTGTGAGGGGAGGCAGAGCAAGTGTGGGGATCTCCAGGCGGTCGGGAAACAGGTGAAAACCAGATGCCACCTGGCTCTGAAAAGTCTGCAGAGATTAAATCCATGAGGTGGGTTATGTCAGAAAGATGCAGACACGCAATGAGTGGGGAATGTGCCTCATGGTTAGGTGGCTGCTGGTGATGCTGGAGACAGAGAGGCCTTGAGGAGGCTGCATTCAGCTAGTAATCAGACTGGCTGGGTTCTATTCTTGTAACCAAATGTATTAATGATCCTACCCATACTGATACGAAGTATATACCAAGAATTCCGGCCGGGTGCGGTGGCTCACACCTCTAATCCCAGCACTTTGGGAGGCCAAGGTGGGCGGATCACGAGGTCAAGGGATCGAGACCATCCTGGCCAACATGGTGAAACCCTGCCTCTACTAAAAATACAAAAATTAGCGGCCCGGTGTGGTGGCTCATGCTTGTAATCCTAACACTTTGGGAGGCCGAGGCGGGCAGACCATGAGGTCAGGAGATCAAGACCATCCTGGTTAACACGGTGAAACCCTGTCTCTACTAAAAATACAAAAAATTAGCCAGGCGTGGTGGTGGGTGCCTGTAGTCCCAGCTACTCAGGAGGCTGAGGCAGGAGAATGGCATGAACCTGGGAGGCGGACCTCGCAGTGAGCCGAGATCGCGCCACTGCACTCCAGCCTGGGCGACAGAGCAAGACTGTCTCAAAAAAAAAAAAAAAAAAAATTAGCGGGGCATGG
>NW_016813389.1:797406-805834 GCF_001698545.2 Rhinopithecus bieti
AAAAAAAAAAAAAAAAAAAAACAGGCCCAGTATGTCCAGCTTTCCATCCGTGTTCACATCAAAGCCACAGATAACTTACTTACTTTTTATTCATTTATTTATATTTATTTTATTTTAATTTTGAGAGAGTTTTGCTTTTGTTGCCCAAGCTGGAGTGCAACGGCGCGATCTCAGCTCACTGCAGCCTCTGCCTCCAGGGTTCAAGCAATTCTCCTGTTCCTGCCTCAGCCTACCAAGTAGCTGGGATTACAGGTGCCCGCCATCATGCCCGGCTAATTTTTGTATTTTTAGTAGAGACGGGGTTTTGCCATGTTGGCCAGGCTGGTCTCAAACTCCTGACCTCAGGTGATCCACCTGCCTCGGCCTCCCATAGTGCTGGGATTACAGGTGTGAGCCACCGCGGTCGGCTTATTTATTTATTTTTCTTTTAAGACAGGGTCTCACTCTGTCACCCAGGCTGGAGTGCAGTGGTATGATCTCAGCTCGCTGCAAACTCCACCTCTCGCGTTCAAGCAATCTCACACCTCAGCCTCTGGAATAGCTGTCACTACAGGTGTATACCAACAGACCTGGCTAATTTTTTTATTTTCATTTTTTGTAGAAATGAGGTCTCACCATGTTGCCCAGGCTTGTCTCAAACTCCTGGTCTCAAGCAATCCACCCACCTCGGCCTCCCAAAGAGATGGGACTACAGGTGTGAGCCACCACACCCGGCTGCCACAGATAACTTATGAGGTACATATTATCATTTTGTTTCCCAGATAAGAAGACAAGGGTTCAAAGATGCGCAATGAGTTTCACAAGGTCCTCCAGTAAATACCTGACCCTAAAGTTCAAGCTCCTTGCCATTATGCCATGGGGGAGGGATCTTTCTCCAACCTCAGCTTTCCCTTCTGTTCCATGAGCCTCCACCACTTCCTTACAACTTAGGCACTGAGCTCACATGATCCAGTACTGCTGGTAACCACTCCGTGGGCATATGTCATTTTCTGGCCACAGCATTGAAAGCTTCCTGAGGGCAGAGTCCCTGTGTGGATTCCAGGGATCTCCATTACAGAGTATGTGAGTGGCTCAATGCCGGTGACAGAGCCTCAGCTCCACAAGGTCCCCAGCCAATGTTTTCCAGCCTCAATATTTATCAAGGTCCTTACCTGTCAGCATGCTGCGAGTGGCACACGCTGTGTAGCGTATGTTGTGAACAGGGTTGCTGAGGAGATGCCACGAAAGGTTGGCAGGAAGGTGGTGACCAATAATTATGAAGAGTGATGTTCCTGAGAATAATGCTTCGAGAGACTCTTCTGCATCTCCGAAGCTGGAAAATCAGTTTCAGCGATTGCGCCAGATATAAGACAGTGGTCCACAAATAGATAACCAGACAGGGGTCTCTGCACTCACCTCTCAGGAGTCCAGAACAGGTGAGTTACTGAAGCCAAGCAAAAAAACCACAGTGCCGAGAGCAGTCTTCCAGCTAGTGGACTCCCCAAACGTGTCTGCAGAATCCTAGCGGTACTAATGATAACACCTTTGCAGACAGCTTCAGAGCACACCTAATTCTTTCACAACCTATGTCTCATTTCATCCTCCCAACAGCCTTCAGAGTTAGTCGGAGGCAAGGAAAGGCCATTATTCTAAATGTACAGATAGGAAAACTAAGGCCCAGAGAGGGGATGGAACCTGCCTAACTCACACAGCAAGCCAGCAGCAGAGCCGGGCTTGAACCAGGTCCCCAGGTCACCAGCCTGGGGCTCTACCCACAACAGCCTACCCTAATATGCTGGCTCTCAGCTCCTAAGTGCTCCGACCTTTCATTTTCAAACCCTCTGGCCCAGTTGCCCTGCTCAGCCTGTGTCCCAGGCCTGAGGATACAGTCCGGGCTCGGGGTGTAAGGAGGGAGATCAACTGTGGTTCTGCTTCCTATAAGGCAGGCTGGATAATTACTTAGCCTCTGCCGGGCACTTCAGGATCAACAGCCTCTACCCATAGATCAGACACGCACACTCCAACCACATATCTAGGCCCAGCATACACTGCCCCTCCCCACCTGTCTCCAAGTCACATTCCTTTCAACACCCTCATTTTGCTATTTTATATGGTAGAATGCAAGAATGGAAATTTGCTGGGCTCTTTTTTAATTTTTTTTTTCTTTTTTTTTTAGAGATAGGGTTTCCCTATGTTCTCCAGACTGGTCTCAAACTCCTGGCCTCAAGTGATCCTCCCGCCTTGGCCTCCCAAATTGCTGGAAGTGCTGGGCTCTTTTTTAAAAGTCCCCATCACCTTCTGCTGCTGTCAAAAAAGCCAGGACCAAGCAAACCTCCTCCCTGCAGAATATTAACCCACTGTTACCTCTGAGGGGTGTCAACAAGTTTCTATCTTGCCTTCCCCAATATTTCTTCAAATCCTACTAACTGATGGAGGCAGCTAGAGCTGGTGACACCACCAGCTAGTGCTAAAACGAACGGCTCTGAGGCAGACATACATGCCCACATTTCTCATCATCACATCATCATCAGCGTGACCGCTATTGAGCACTTTGTGTGAAATATTGCATTAAGCACTTCAGTCCATGATTTTATTTAATCCAACAGCCCTAATTTCTTTTCTTTTCTTTTCTTTCTTTCTTTTGAGATGGAGTTTCACTCTTGTCGCCCAGGCTGGAGTGCTGCAGTGGTGTGATCTCAGCTCAGTTCAACCTCTGCCTCCCAAGTTCAAGCGATTCTCCTGCCTCAGACTCTCCAGTAGCTGGGATTACAGTTATGTGTCACCACACCCAGCTAATTTTTGTATTTTTAGTAGAGATGGGGTTTCACCATGTTGGCCAGGCTGGTCTCGAACTCCTGATCTCAGGTGATCCACCTGCCTCCCAAAGTGCTGGGATTACAGGTGTGAGCCACCACACCCAGCCTGCCATATTTTCCAGAAGAGAAGATTGAGGTGGAAAAAGCTCCCATGCCCACATTCTCACAACCAGGAAGCGGCGGCATAACTTAACTTGATTTAATCACAGTTCTCTGTGACCATGATTCTTCGTATTTATTCCATCAATGGTCATTATAAAGATGGAAGAAGGGTACTTACAACCGAAGCCCCAAGCACAATGGCCATTTGTCATCTAAAACAAATCTGTATTTTCTCCAACCATCAGACACTTCAACAAGTACAATTCTGAAAGGGTGTCCCCATTAGACACTCTGTGGCCCTGTATCACAAGGGCAGCCCCTGATGTCTTCCCCACCATTATCTGGTCCCCACTGTTCTCTGACTTTCTTGCCAACCACTCTTCCCCTTCTTCAACCTGCTCCAGTCCCCCATCGTCCCGCTGTTTCTTTCTTTTTTTTAAGACAGAGTCTTGCTCTTGTCACCCAGGCTGGAGTGCAACAGCACAATCTCGGCTCCCTGCAACCTCCACCTCCCGGGTTCAAGCGATTCTCCTGCCTCAGCCTCCTGAGTAGCTGGGATTACAGACATGAGCCACCATGGCCAGCTAAATTTTTTTGGTACTTTTAGTAGAGATGGGGTTTCACCATGTTGGCCAGGCTGGTCTTGAACTCCTGACCTCAGGTGATCCAGCTGCCTCAGCCTCCCAAAGTGCTGAGATTACAAGCGTGAGCCACTGTGCCTGGCCCTCGTGATGTTTCTTCAACTCACCAGCCATATGACCACAGGACCTTTGCATTTGCTGTGGAATGCTCTGCCACAAGAGAGCTACCTGGCTTGCTCCCTCACTTATCTCTGCTCAAAGGTCACCTTACTAGAGACCTTCCCTGAACACCCTCTATAAAAAGACAACTCCCAACTCCCTTCCCATGGTCCTTCCTTCTTTATTTTTCTCCAAAGCACTTATTACCACCTTATATATCATGTTTATTGTTTGCCGAATGAACAAATGAACCAAAGTAGCGAGGCCCTTCACCCCTGGCCACCACTTTCTGCTCTAAGTATAGCCTCCTGTGACCCTTTTCAAAGCTACGCTTTCATGCTCATCCTAACCAGTTTGAAGCCTGAAGAGAAACATTCTGTGAAAGATCATATATGGGAGGATTTTCCCAAGACATCAGATATTCCCCTCCCCTTAAAAATCAAATGCACTAGCCGGGCGCGGTGGCTCATGCCTGTATTGCCAGCACTTTTGGAGGCTGGAGGGGGCGGATCACTCAAGCCCAGGAGTTCGAGACCAGCTTGGATAACATAGTGATACCCCACCTCTATTTAAAAAAAAAAAAAAGGAAGAAAAGAAAAACAAAACAAAACGAATGGACTGACAAACACAGGCAAAGACTGGAAATCTGGGGCTCTTTCGGTCAAAGAGCAGCCAAGACAAGTTCCACCCACAGAGCCATAGTGGCCAGCACAGTCAGTTTCACTATCAACTCACCTGTCGGGCCGGCTCCCTTGGCCCTCCGGTTGCAACCTCACCCTGTTGGATTTCCCTGTACTTTGTGTCATCCCTTTTGGGAGCTGATCCAGAATCCAAGTCGTCCCTGAGCTTCTAAGCACTTCTCTGGGGGAACTTAAGCTCATCCAACAGGTAGGAGGGGCAGAGGGTGGCCCTTTCAGCCTACACCGATCCCCCATCTTGTAGGGGCAAATGACAGAGCGTCATTTTCTTTCTGGAGGGAGCTCAGTTTTAAAGACACGATTCTCAGACCTGGCGGCAGGGATACAGAAAGGAGCCCTCCCACCACTGGCCAAGATGGACCTCAGAGAGTGGTTGCAGCGGCGATGCTTAGGCCCCGTAGGCAGGAGACGAAGGAGGAGGACGCAGGTACATCCCTTGGCCCGGGGTACGGGACCTACCCTGGATGGGGCTGCCCTCAGCGTCGGGAAGCGGACGTGATGCTTCGCAGGCGAGGAGGAGCGGAGAAAGCAGCCCAGGAGAATCCGGGGCCAGAGCACCTCAGGAGGTTGGGGATCTCGTCAGGCCAGACCCGGGGTCCAGGGGAGACGGGGGTCGGCGGGGCGGAGCTTGGGATCCCGGGGACGGGAGCTCCGGGAGGAAGGGGGTCGCGACGGGGACCCCGTGGCGGTTACCTTGCCCTCAGGGCTGCCGGCGGGGCTGAGGCTCCCGGGCCCGGCCCCTCCCCCGATCCGGCTCCTACGGCTCGGAGGCTGCAGCCGCCGCCGCCTCCGCTGTCAACAAACCCGGGGCGCGTCACTTCCGGGGCCTCCCCTTAGCAACAGCGAACGGGTTCCCCCGACTAGTCCCGCGGCTAACGCGGGCGGCGACGGCAGAAGGTTCCGGGGACCGGCGGGCGGCTCCTTTCCCGGGCCCGGCACATTAGGCCGGGGGAGGAGGCCGCGGGGTACGTCCCCAGGCCACCTGAGAGAACGCGTCATTCAAGGCTCTCCCTGGCCTCCGCGGGGCCCGTTCGTGGGACCCCGGGATCAGTGCCCGCCCGGGAGCTGCGGTTCATCTGAGCCCAACACTGCTGAAGGGCAGGACTGACTCTGGGCGCCAGCTCCCTCCATCCAGCGCCCTACTGAACATGTCTTGTGTTCTCCACGGGTGAACGTCCACTCGCGTGTCCACCCGCAGTCATCACCGTCCCCCAAAACATGCTCCTAACCTCCATCTAGGGCATGAGCCACCAGGCAACCGAGCTTCCAGATGGGAAATTGGGAGGCGACGTCGGCCCCTGCATTTCCCTGGGCCCCTTGTCCAGTCTCCAAATCCTGAGGATCCTCTCAAACCAGTCCCTTCTGGCCGAGCGCAGTGGCTCACGCCTGTAATCCCAGCACTTTGGGAGGACGAGGCACGCGGATCACCCGAGGTCAGGAGTTGGAGACCAGCCTGGCCAACATGGTGAAACGCCGTCTCTACTAAAAATACAAAAGTTTAGCCGAGCGTGGTGGTGCGCGCCTGTAATCCCAGCTACTCACGAGACTGAAGCAGCAGAATCGTTTTAACCCAGGAGGCAGAGGTTGCAATAAGCTGAGATCGCACCACTACACTCCAGCCTGGGCGACAGAGGGAGACTCCATCTCAAAACACCATCATTTCTTCTCTGGATTTATTTTTTTTCTTTTTCTTTTTTCTTTTTTATTTTTTTTGAGAAACGGAGTTTTCCTCCTGTTGCCCAGGCTGGAGGGCGATGGCCCTCAGCTCACTGCAAACTCGTCGGGTTCAAGCAGTTCTCCTGCCTCGGCCTTCAAGTAGCTGGGATTACAGGCGCCTGCTATCACGACCGGCTAATTTTCGTATTTTTAGTAGAGACAGGGTTTCGCCATGTTGGGCAGGCTGGTCGCAAACTCTTGGCCTCAGGTGATCCGCCCACCTCAGCCTCCCAAAATGCTGGGATTACAGGCACCAGCCCGGGGCTTGCTTTTCTATCCAATGTGAGAAACACTGCCTTTTACCTGAAGTGTTTAGACCTTTACATTCACTGTGATTATTTTCCTGGTTGACTCTAAGTCCATTTTGCTATTTGTTTCTTTTTTTTTTTGAGACGGAGACTCTCTCTGTCGCCCAGGCTTGAGTGCAGTGGCTCAGTCTCGGCTCACTGCAAGCTCCGCCTCCTGGGTTCAGCCATTCTCCTGCCTCAGCCTCCGGAGTAGCTGGGACTACAGATGCCCACCCGCCAAGGCGCCTGGCTAATTTTTTGTATTTTTAGTAGAGACAGGGTTTCACCGTGTTAGCCAGGATGGTCTCAATCTCCTGACCTTGTGATCTGCCCACCTTGGCCTCCCAAAGTGCTGGGATTATGGGCGTGAGCCACAGTGCCCGGCCTGCTATTTGTTTCAAATTTCCTATTTGTTTTCTGTTTTCTTTCTTTTTTTGTTGTTGTTTGAGACAGAGTCTCGCAGTGTTGCCCAGGCTGGAGTGCAGTGGCTTGATCTCCACTCACTGCAACCTCCACCCGCCCCGAGTTCAAACAATTGTCCTGCCTCAGCCTCCAGAGTGGCTGGGACTACAGGCACATGCTGCCACACCCGGCTTATTATTATTATTATTTTCTTTAATTTTAGTAGAGATGGGGTTTCACCATGTTGCCCAGGCTAGTCTCGAACTCCTGAGCTCAGGCAATCAGGCCACCTTGGCCTCCCAAACTGCTGGGATTACAGGCGTGAGCCACCAAACCGGGCTTTTTTTTTTTTTTTTTTCTTTGTGAAACGGAGTTTTACTCTTGTTGCCCAGACTGGAGTGCAATGGCACAATCTTGGCTCACTGCAAACTCTGCCTCCCAGGTTCAAGAGATTCTCCTGCCTCAGTCTCCCAAGTAGCTGGGATTACAGGCGTGCACCACTACGCCCAGTTAACTTTTGTATTTTTAGTAGAGATGGGGTTTCACCATGTTGGCCAGGCTGGTCTCAAACTCCTGACTTTGTGATCTGCCCGCCTTGGCCTCCCAAAGTGCTGATAACAGACGTGAGCCACCACGCCCGGCCCAAGCGATGTATTAATATGAGAGTTCCCATATAGCCACATCCTCATCAACAATCGTTACTGTCTCTCTGATTATATCTATCTTAAGGAGCATAAAACTGTACCTCCATCTCCTGGGCTCAAGCAATCCTCCAACCTCAGCCTTCCGAGTAGCTGGGACTACAGGTGTGCACCACCATGCCCAGCTAATTTTTGTATTTTTTGTAGAAATGGGGTCTCCCTACGTTGCCCAGGTTGATCTCCAACTCTTGGGCTTAAGCCTCAGCCTCGACAACCCCGTCTGCTGAGAATATAGGTTGTGAGTCACTGCACCAAGCCCAACAGCTTTTTTAAGGATTCAAGACTGTACGAACATAGCTGTAGGTGGTCAAAGATTAAAAGGTACTATGCAAGAAAAAAAATCCACAAACTTAGCTCTTGGAATGGAGGGGGGCACCTGTCAAGAAAGGGTTCCTCAAGAAAAGAGCGTCTAGGCAGGGCGTGGTGGCTCGTGCCTGAAATCTCAGCACTTTGGGAGGCTGAGGTGGACAACACCTGAGATGGACAACACAGTGAAACCCTGTCTTTACTAAAAATACAAAAAAAAAAAAAAAAAAGAAAAAGAAAAAAAAAGTTAGCCAGGTGTAGTGGCATCTGCCTGTAGTCCCAGCTACTTGGGAGGCTGAGGCCAGACTGGGTGACAGAGCAAGACTCGTGTCTCAAAAAAAAAAAGAAAAGAAAGAAGGAAGGAAGGAAGGAAAGAGAGAGAGAGAAAGAGGGAGAGAAAGAAAAGGAGAGAGAGAGAGAGAGAAAGAAAGAAAGAAAGAAAGAAAGAAAGAAAGAGAGAGAGAGAGAGAGAGAGAGAAAGAGAAAGGGAAAGGAAGGAAGGAAGAAAAAAAGAAAGAAAAAGAAAGAAGGAAAGGAAGGAAGGAAGGGGCTGAGCACGGTGGCTCAAGCCTGTAATCCCAGCACTTTGGGAGGCTGAGGTGGACAATACCTCAGACGGACAACACAGTGAAACCCTGTCTCTACCAAAAATACAAAAAAAAAAAAAAAAAAAAAAAAAAA
>NW_016813389.1:806234-813734 GCF_001698545.2 Rhinopithecus bieti
ATGGCGGGCGCCTGTAGTCCCAGCTACTCGAGAGGCTGAGGCAGGAGAATGGCGTAAACCCGGGAGGCGGAGCTTGCAGTGAGCCAAGATCACGCCACTGCACTCCAGCCTGGGTGACAGAGCGAGACTCCCTCTCAAAAAAAAAGGAAGGAAGGAGAAGAGAAGGGAACGGAGGAGAGAGAGAGGGAAAGAGAGAAAAGAAAGAAAAAGGAGGCCGGGCGCGGTGGCTCAAGCCTGTAATCCCAGCACTTTGGGAGGCCGAGACGGGTGGATCACGAGGTCAGGAGATCGAGACCATCCTGGCTAACACAGTGAAACCCCTCTCTACTAAAAAAAATACAAAAAACTAGCCGGGCGACATGGCGGGCGCCTGTAGTCCCAGCTACTTGGGAGGCTGAGGCAGGAGAATGGCGTAAACCCGGGAGGCGGAGCTTGCAGTGAGCTGAGATCTGGCCACTGCACTCCAGCCTGGGTGACAGAGCGAGACTCCATCTCAAGAAACAAAAACAAACAAACAAACAAAAAAAAGCAACACACAAAAATCAGTTGCATTTCCATATACTTTTTTTTTTCTTCTTTTTGAGACCGAGTTTCGCTCCTGTTGCCCAGGCTTGAGTGCAATGGCGCGATCTCGGCTCACTGCAACCTCCGCCTCCTGGGTTCAAGCGATTCTCCTGCCTCAGTCTCCTTAGTAGCTGGGATTACAGGCATACACCACCACGCCCGGCTAATTTTGTATTTTTTAGTAGAGACAGGGTTTCTCCATGTTGGTCAGGCTAGTCTTGAACTTCCCACCTCAGGTGATCTGCCTGCCTCGGCCTCCCAAAGTGCTGGGATTACAGGCGTAAGCCACCACTCCCGGCCGCATTTCCATATACTTTTTTAAAAAATCTGAAAAAGAATTTAATAAAACCAGTTCCATTTACAAGAGCATCAAAAAGAATAAAATATAATAAATTTAACCAAGGAGGTAAAAGACTTGTACACTGAAAATTACAAAACATTGCTAAACAAAATTAAAGAATACCTAACTAGGCTGGGTACAGTGGCTCACACCTGTAATCCCAGCACTTTGGGAGGCCGAGGGTGGCAGATCACCTGAGGTCAGGAATTCAAGACCAGCCTGGCCAATACGGTGAAAGCCCATCTTTACTAAAAATACAAAAATTAGCCAGGCATAGTGGCAGACGCCTTTAATCCCAGCTACTCGGGAGGCTGAGGCAGTAGAATCATTTGAACCCAGGGGGCAGAGATTGCAGTGAGCCAAGATTGCACCACTGCACCCCAGCCTGGGCAACAGAGCAAGACTCTGTCTCAAAAAAAAAAAAAAAAAAAAAATTCCCCACCGGGCTCAGTGGCTCACGCCTGTAATCCCAGCACTTTGGGAGGCCAAGGCAGACGGATCACGAGGTCAGGAGATTGAGACCAGCCTGGCCAACATGGTGAAACCCATTCTCTACTAAAAATACAAAAATTAGCTGGGCATGGTGGCACATCTGTAGTCTCAGCTACTCAGGAGGCTGAGGCAGAAGAATCACTTGAACCCGGGATACAGAGGTTGCAGTCAGCTAAGATCGCACCATTGCACTCCAGCCTGGGAGATAGGGCAAGACTGTGTCTAAAAAAAAAAAAAAAGAAAAGAAAAGAAAAAAGAAAAAAAAAGTCCCAATGGTGGTTTTGAAATACAGAAAATTCATTCTAATATTCCGATGGAATCTCAAGGAACCCTTGGTAGCTGAAACAACCTTGAAAAAGAACAAAGTTAGAGAACTCAAATGCAAATCAAAACCACAGTGAGATGCCACTTCTCACCTACTAGGATGAGTATCATTTAAAAAAAGAAACCTGGCGTGGTGGCTCACACCTGTAATCCCAGCACTTTTGGAGGCCGAGGTGGACGGATCACCTGAGATTGGGAGTTCGAGACCAGCCTGACCAACGTGGAGAAACCCTGTCGCTACTAAAAATACAAAATTAGCCAGGCATGGTGGCATATGCCATATGCCTGTAATCCCCACTACTCAGGAGGCTGAGGCAGGAGAATCATTTGAACCCAGGAGGCGGAGATTGCAGTGACCTGAGATTGCACCATTGCACTCCAGTCTGGGCAACAAGAGCGAAACTCCGTCTCAAAATAAAACTAAAAAAAGAGACATGGTGGCTCACGGCTGTAGCCCCAGCACTTTGGGAGGCCAAGGCAGGCAGATAACTTGAGCCAAGGAGTTCAAGACCAGCCTAGGCAACGTGGTGAAAATGCATCCCTACAAAAAATACAAAAATTAGCCAGGCGTGGTGGCACTTGCCTGTGGTCTGAGCTACTTGGGAGGCTGAAGTGGGAGGATTGCTTGAGCCTAGGAGGCAGAGGTTGTAGTGAGATGAGATTGTGCCACTGCACTCCAGCCTGGGTAGCAGAGTAAGACCCTGTCTCAGAAAAAAAAAAAAAAAAAAAAAAACAGAAAAGCATATTAACAATAATAAGAGATTGGAATCACAGGGGATTGGTTAATAAGTTTTTTAAAAAAACTCTAAAGAATATAGGAATAGCAGATACAAGGAGCAGATAATACCCCTTGGGGTAAGATACAGCTCTTAAAGAAACGGACTTCCCCAGAGATCCAAACCTTGTTAGAAAGACAAGGTAACTGGGCGCGGTGGCTCACGCCTGTAATCCCAGCATTTTGGGAAGCCAAGGAGGGCAGATCACAAGGTCAGGAGATTGAGACCATCCTGGCTAACACGATGAAACCCCGTCTCTACCAAAACCACAAAAATTAGCTGGGCGTGGTGGTGGGTGCCTGTAGTCTCAGCTACTCGGGAGGCTGAGGCAGGAGAATGGCGTGAACCCGGGAGGCGGAGCTTGCAGTGAGCCGAGATCGCGCCACTGCACTCCAGCCTGGGTGACAGAGCAAGACTCCATCTAAAAAAAAAAAAAAATTAGCTGAGCTTGGTGGCACGTGCCTGTAGTCCCAGTCACTTGGGAGGCTGAGGTAGAAGAATCGCCTGAACCCGGGAGGTAGAGGTTGCAGGGAGCTGAAATTGTGCCACTGCACTTCGGCCTGGAGACAGAGCAAGACTCTGTATCAAAAAAAAAAAAAAAAAATAGGAAAAGGCTGTGGCTCACTGAATGGTAGCACAGTCATAGTGATGCTGCACTGATGAACTTTCTGGAAATCTACCTTTGAAATTTGCTGGAAATCAGCTGTGGTGTCATGTTGAAACCAACCCAATTGTCCCACAGAACTGATGTGTATGGTTTATTTTGAATAAATGTAGAAGTTGACCTTCAGGAGTCTTGAAACTTGAAAATGTTACACTTGTCTTATCTGAATTTCTTTCCCAGAAAACCAACTATCGGGCCTCCCAGATAGTGTCAAGGAACTGAAACTTCCCAGATCACAGCATCTGTACAATGAGACACCAGACCCTTCACTAGTCATGATTACCTGACCACTTGCCACCTGCTTCCTGTTGAACAACTCCTCTATCCTATCCTCACCTAATTCCTGTTTTCCTGTATGTAGCTACATTTCTTTTCTGCTGTATAAACTCCTAATTTTAGTTGGTCAGTGAGATGGATTTGAAGCTGATCTCCCACCTCCTTGGCTGCAGTACCTGATTAAAGCTTTCTTTCCTGGCAGTACTCGTTGTCTCAGTGATTGGCTTTCTATGCAGCCAGCAGCAAGACCTAGACGAAACCCCTGGTGTTTTGGTAATAATGTCACAGAACTTGCTTGCCAGAAACCAGCATCTAAGGTTCTTGGGAAAGCTATTTATGGGGAAGTGTCCCACCAGAGGCTCTTTTCTGAAAATAATGCCAGAGAAGAATGTTGGGAGACATTCCTGGCTACTGGCAATGAAATAGTAGGCAGGCGCTGGACAAGTCCCTTGTTCTGTAGAAGCCTGTCTACAAAGCGCACCAGAATTGGAAAGGAAAACCCATTCCATGCAGTAAAAAATAGTTAAAGGTCCTAAATCCATTTCCTCAGAGCAGGAAATGATGAGAGAATTTGAAGCTGAGAGTCAAGAAATTGATTACTGGCACATAATGTAATCTTTTTACATCATTTGACTTTTATGCTAGCAGCTTTGGAAACTATTTATTTCCAAAATTAGTTTGTTGTTTGTTTGTTTTTGAAACAGGATTTTGCTCTGTTATGCCAGCTGGAGTGCAGTGCTATAGCACAGCTCACTGCAGCCTCAAACACCTAGGTTCAAGCAATTCTCCTGCCTCAACCTCCCAAGCAGCTAGGACTACAGGTGCGTGCCACCATGCCCTGCTAATTATTTCTGTTAAATTTTTGTAGGCCGGGTGTGGAGCTCACTCCTGTAATCCCTGCACTTTAGGAGGCTGAGGCAGGTGGACTGCTTGAGCTCAGGAGTTCGAGATCAGTCTGGGCAACATGGCAAAACCCTGTCTCTACAAAAAATACAAAAAATTAGCCAGGCATGTTGCCACAGGTATGTGCTCCCAGCTACTCAGGAGGTTGAGGCAGAGGATCTCTTGAGCCCAGAAGGTTGAGGCTGCAGTAAGCCAAGATCCCACCACTGTACTCAGCCTGGGTGGCACAGTGAGACCATGTCTCAAAAAAAAAAAAAAATTTTTTTAAAGATGGGATCTTGCTATATTGCACAGGCTAGTCTTGAACTCTTGACCTCAAGTAGTCCTCCTGCCTTGGCCTCCCAAAGTGCTGGGATTACAGATCATCTTGTTCAGCCTATTTCCAAAATTTTTCATTACCCCAAATAGAAACTGTAACCATTAAGCCATAACTCCCCATTCTCCATCTCCATAGTCCCTGGTGACATCTAATCCACTTTTATTTTTTATAAATTTGCATATCCTAGCTACCTTACACAAGTACAATCATACAGTGTTTGTCCTTTTGTGACTGGCTGTGATAGTTAGCATAATGTCTTCAAGGTTCATCATGTTGTAGCATGTAAAAAAAACCATGATATGAGGCCGGGCGCGGTGGCTCATGCCTATAATCCCAGCACTTTGGGAGGCCAAGACGGGCGGATCACAAGGACAGGAGATCAAGACCATCCTGGCTAACACAGTGAAACCCCATCTCTGCTAAAAATACAAAACATTAGCTGGGCGTGGTGGCGGGCGCCTGTAGTCCCAGCTACTCGGGAGGCTGAGGCAGGAGAATGGCGTAAACCCAGGAGGCGGAGCTTGCAGTGAGCTGAGATCTGGCCAGTGCACTCCAGCTTGGGTGACAGAGCGAGACTCCATCTCAAAAACAAACAAACAAACAAACAAACAAAAACCCATGATATGTATATACAACATTTTGTTTATCCATTCATCTGCTGATGGTCACATGAAGTGTGTCCACCCTTTGGCTATTGGGAATAGTGCTGCAATTGGCATACAACTCTCTGTTCCTGCTTTTGCTTTTTTTTTCACTCTGTCACCCAGTCTGGAGTGCAATGGATTGATCATGGTTCACTGCAGCCTCCAACCTCCCAGGCTCAAGTGATCCTCCCACCTTAGCCTGTTGAGTAGCTGGGACACCAGGTGTGTGCCGCCATGCCTGGATAAATTTTAAGATTTTTTGTAGAGATGGGGGTCTCGTTATGTTGCCCAAGCTGGTCTGGAACTCCTGCCTCAAGCAGTCCTCCTGCCTTGGCCTCCCAGAGTGCTACGATTACAAGCATGAGCCACTGCACCCGGCTCTGTCCATGCTTTCAATGCCTAGGAGTGGAAGTGCTGAGTCATAGGGTAATTCTATGTTTAGCTTTTTGAGGAACTGTCATACTATTTTCCATAGCAGCTGCACCATTTTACATTCCCTCCAGCACATGTGTGGGTTCCTATCTCTCCACATCCTTGTCAGCAATTATTACTGTCTCTTTTGTTTTTCTTTTTTTTTTTTTTGAGACAGGGTCTCTCACTCTGTAGCCTGGAGTGCAGTGGCATGATCTCAGCTCACTGCAATCTCTGCACTGCAGCCTGGGGACAGAATGAGGCCTCGTCCCGGGCCGGGGGGAATGTGGTGGTGGGGATTGAAAAATGTACAATAGACCAGGCGCAGAGGCAGGCCTATCTCAGCACTTTGGGAGGCCGAGGAGGACAGATCACAAGGTCAGGAGATCAAGACCATCCTGGCCAACATTGTGAAACCCCGTCTCTACTAAAAATACAAAAACTAGCCGGGTGTGGTGGTGGGCACCTGTAATCCCAGCTACTTAGGAGGCTGAGACAGGAGAATCGCTTTAACCCAGGAGGCAGAGGTTACAGTGAACTGAGATTGCGCCACTGCACTCCAGCCTAGTGACATAGTAAGAGTCCATATCAAAAAAAAAAAAAAAAAAAAAGTTACAATATGATGGGCGTGGTGACTCACACCTGTAATCCCAACACTTTGGGAGCCTGAGGTGGGTGGATCACCTGAGGTCAGGAGTTTGAGACCAGCCTGGCCAACATGGTGAAACCCCGTCTCCACTAAAATACAAAAATTAGCTGGGTGTGGTGGTGGGCGTCTGTAATCTCAGCTACTTGGGAGGCTGAGGCAGGATAATTGCTGGAACCTGGGAGGCAGAGGTTGCAGTGAGTCAAGATTGTGCCATTGCACTCCAGCCCAGCCAACAACAGCAAGACTGTCTCAAAAAAAAAAAAAAAAAAAAAAAAAAAAAAAAAAAAAGTGGGCAATGGGACCAGGCACGGTGGCTCATGACTGTAATCTCAGCACTTTGGGAGGCCAAGGTGGGGAGATCACCTGAGGTCAGGAGTTCAAGACCAGCCTACCCAACACGGAGAAACCCGTCTCTACTAAAAATACAAAAATTAGCCGGGCATAGTGGCACGTGCCTGTAATCCCAGCTACTTGGGAGGCTGAGGTAGGAGAATTGCTTGAACTCAGAAGGCGGAGGTTGCGGTGAGCAGAGATTGCACCACTGCACTAAAAAAGAATGGGCAATAGAAGGCCAGATGCCGCCGGACACAGTGGCTCACGTCTGTAATCCCAGGACTTTGGGAGGCCAAGGCGGGAGAATCACCTGAGGTCAGGAGTTTGAGGCCAGCCTGGCCAACATGATGAAAACCCGTCTCTACTAAAAATACAAATTTTTTTAAAATAAAAAAATACAAAAATCAGCCAGGCATGGTGGTATGAACCTTTAATCCTAGCTACTTGGAGGCTGAGGCAGGAGAATCGCTTGAACCCAGAAGGCAGAGGTTGCCGTGAGCTGGAGATCACCCCATTGCACTCCAGCCTCTGCAACAAGGGTGAGATTCCATCTCAAGAAGAAAAAAAAAGAAGGCCAGGAGCAGTGGCTCATGCCTGTAATCCCAGTGCTTTGGGAGGGTGAGGTGGGCAGACACTTGAGATCAGGAGTTTGAGACCAGCCTGGCCAACATGATGAAACCCTATCTCTACCTCAAAATACAAAAATCAACTGGGAGTGGTGGCACGCGCCTGTAGTCCCAGCTTCTCAGTAGGCAGAGGTTGCAGTGAACTGAGATGGCGCCACTGCACTCCAGCCTGGGTGACA
>NW_016813389.1:818163-822537 GCF_001698545.2 Rhinopithecus bieti
TTTTTTTTTTTTTTTTTTTGAGACGGAGTTTCGCTCTGTCGCCCAGGCTGTAGTGGAGTGCAGTGGCCAGATCTCAGCTCACTGCAAGCTCTGCCTCCCGGGTTTACACCATTCTCCTGTCTCAGCCTCCCGAGTAGCTGGGACCACTGGCGCCCGCCACCTCGCCCGGCTAGTTTTTTGTATTTTTTAGTAGAGACGGGGTTTCACCGTGTTAGCCAAGATGGTCTCGATCTCCTGACCTCGTGATCCGCGCGTCTCGGCCTCCCAAAGTGCTGGGATTACAGGCTTGAGCCACCGCGCCCGGCCCCTATTTTTCTTAAGATATCATTTGTGTGTGTGTGTGTTTTTTTCTGTCTTCCTAACATTTTATAGTGTTGGCTGGTATACTTTTCATAAAAAAAAAAAGTTGGGCCGGGCACGGTGGTTCATGCGAGTCCCTGCTATACAGGCCTTGAGGACTCTGCAGAGACCAAGATAAGCTGGGGGGCCTACCCAGTTGAGCAGGGGAGGCCGAGACTCCTGTAACAATCCTGCAGTAGTTAATTACAGGGGGTTGCTTGCAGGGAAGATGATAGGGTGACAGATACATTGCGTAAGTAGACACTGAGGCCCAGGGAAGCGCAAGGAATAGTCCAGAGACATACAGTCTGCGCTGTCACCGGCGGGTTCTCAAATTTGGCCGGCAGAGTCCACGGCGCTGGGGGCTCCCGGCCCGCTATTGCCACGCCCACCCGACCCGAGGCTGCCCCGCCCAACCAGGTCGGCGGTGGCCTCCGGTACCGGGTGGAAGCGTGAGAGTAGAGGGGTGGCACGTGACCGGCGGGGCGGGGCGGGGCCGGGGCGGCGGAACGCGCAGGCTAGTGGCTGCGTTTCCCGCCGGAGGATTTTGCCCAGAGCCCCGCGTCCCTGGGGGGCGGCGGTGGTGGCGGCGCAGGCGGCCGAGGCGCAGGCGGCGGAGGCAGCTGGGGGGTCCGGAAGTCAACACCATGTCAAGTCTGCACAAGAGCCGGTAAGGGGCTACGGGGCCTGACCCGGCTGGGCCCCTCCTGGCCAGGCTGCCCCTTCTGCCCCTCAGAAGGGGGAAGCGCGGGTGGGGCTAGGAATCGGCAGACCCCCCCCGCAACCCCGGCAGAAGGTCTCGAGCGTCCACCTAACCTCATTGCCTGTGGACTGCAGGAAGGACGGAGAGGCGGCCCTTCTCCTGCCCCTGGTGTCACTCCTTCTGCCTCCCTCATCCTGGACCCCTGGTTTCCCCCTTCCCCTGAGTCTTCCTCATCCAGACCCCATGCCCCGCCCCTCCCTTTCCCCTTTTGAGTCTCCTGCTCCTGTACTCTCTCCAAGTGCACCCTGTCCTCCGTGCTTTTTTCTGACTAAGATTGCTAGAGAACTTGCATTCTCCAGTCTGGCCCCTCCCCCAGGCCAGATCCTGCAGCATTGGCTGAATTTTGCTCACTCTTCAGTTTTCCTTCAGGACGTGTTTTTTAAACCCTTTGTCCTTGTCTTCTGGCAGGCCCAGAGGTCTTGTAATGGTTATATTTGTGAGCATTGTCCATTGTCTGCAGATCATATTACTCCTGGTTCCTGAGGTCCAAGGAGTTCAGTTGGTGGCTGTGCTGTGGACCGGGCCTGGCCGGCAGGAAGTGCCTAGTAAATGTCAGCTCACTAAATATTAGAATATTGGAATGTGTCTAATTTTATGGTCCTCATTTGGGAACTTCTAGACAAGAATATCTCTCAAGTTTCTTCCCTGGCATTCTGTGTTTCTGGTTGTAGAGGAAGAAGTGAAATATAGTTTTGTTGTTCTCCAAAGCTGTCTTTTGTGAGGACCTGTGTGATTTTTATGTCCTAAAGGAGAGAGGCACAGGTTGGAAACTGGCGGTGTGAGGGAGCTGAGGGCTGTGGGTCTCACTGAGCCGATATGAGCGTGCTTCATTTGCCTCCCTGTCTCCCCTTCTAGAATTGCAGATTTCCAGGATGTCCTGAAGGAGCCCTCAATTGCTTTGGAAAAGCTGCGGGAACTCAGCTTTAGTGGTAAGAAGCCATTCTTTATTTTCAGGGTTTCCCTAGAGCAGCCCTGTGGCTAGAATACCGGGGGCGGTGCCCAAGGCCACGCCTGGTCAGCTCTAGGGCCCCGCTGCTGGGGGCTGGGGCCATGGAAGGAAATTACACTTGGGGCCTTCTCCAGATTCTGTAGAGCTGAACAGGCAGTGACTACCTTGAGCTTGGACGAGTTTCCCAGAGGGGCAGTGGCCACACTTAGTGTGCCTTGCCCTTAGGCTTTCGACAGGAGGTGCCAGATTCCTGAGAGTAACAGGACAGGACTGAAGACTGGAGAATGAGAATGGGGGGACCCTTTTGAGCCCAGGACAGTCCTCCCTCATTCCTTAGCCAGCTTCCTGTGTTGGCGAATTTGGTTAACTGCAGGGTGGTTCCTGGTTCTCTCCCTGGCTTGGGGTCTAAGCTGCCTGAGGTGGCAGTAAACTTTGGTTAGCGGTCAAATAGCCTTGGGACACTGACTTGAAGGAGCTGATCCTGCCGTGTTAGACTTTGCCCCAGCCAGCACAAAGATAACTCTCTTTTTGCCTGTTTTAAAAAATATCCCAACGTGTTCTGCATCGCTTCTTGTCACTTTTTTGACCCTGTAACTTTGCCAGCAAGAACTTCTGGCCGGGCGCCTTGGCTCATACCTGTTATCCCAGCACTTTGGGAAGCCGAGGCAGGTGGATCACCTGAGGTCAGGAGTTCGAGAACAGCCTGGCCAACATGGTGAAACCCAGTCTCTACTAAAGATATAAAAAAGTAGGTAGGCATGGTGGCACTTGCCTGTAATCCCAACTACTTGGGAGGCTGAGGCAGGAGAATCTCTTGAACCTGGGAATTGCAGCGAGCTGAGATTGCACCATTGCACTCTGGCCCGGGTGACAAGAGTGAAACTCCATCTCAAAAAAAAAAAAAAGAACTTCTTATATGGTCCTTGCCATCATCATATAGATTCTGAGGTGGAGGCATTAGCTCATGTTCATGGTACCATGGATACTATAGCAGCAACTGCTCTAGTGAGCTTCCTGATATTATTGGAGGAGAACTTTGTCTTTCTGTTCAGGAGTGAAATACAGGCCCCAAAGGGGAGGCAGTCAGTGTTAGTAGTTAAGAGTTTTACAGTTAACTTTCCTTCTTAGGACAATTATGCTAATCTTCCCTACTTACTGGGGTTATCATGAGGATTAAATGAAATAATACCGGTAAAGCACAAAATACGTAGCATTCATAGCTTAGTTTATATTCCACAAATACGTATGGAATATCTTCTATGTGCAATGCTCTGTGCTAGACACTGGGAATAATAAGTGTGGTTTTTGTCCTTCTGGGGCTTACCCAGTAGTAGGGGTTACAGACGTTAAGAAAACACACCACTGTTATATATATATATATAACAGTTCCACTTATGACAGATGCTATGAAATAGTAACAGAGCCATTATTGCTTATAACGGGGGGAACTGACCTGAATTGGGATGAGATGGTGGTTGGTAAAGGCTGCTCCTGAGGAAGGAGTATCCTCATCCTGAGGACGGATGAGAAAGTGTTATCCTCAAAAGAACATTCCAGGCCGGGCATGGTGGCTCACACCTGTAATCTCAGCACTTTGGGAGGCTGAGGCGGGTGGATCACCTGAGGTCAGGAGTTTGAGACCAGCCTGGCCAACATGGTGAAATCCCATCCCTACTAAATACAAAAATTAGCCAGGAGTGGTGGCTCACGTCTGTACTCCTAGCTACTTGCAAGACTGAGGCAGAAGAATCGCTTGAACCGGGGAGGTGGAGGTTGCAGTGAGCAGAAATCATGCCACTGTACCCCAGCCTGGGCAACAGAGCAAGACTCTGTCTCAAAAAAAAAAAAAAAAATTTGTATCCAGCCAGGTGCGGTGGCTCAAGCCTGTAATCCCAGCACTTTGGGAGGCTGAAGCGGGTGGATCACGAGGTCAGGAGATCGAGACCATCCTGGCTAACACGGTGAAACCCCGTCTCTACTAAAAAATACAAAAAACTAGCCGGGTGAGGTGGCGGGCACCTGTAGTCCCAGCTACTCGGGAGGCTGAGGCAGGAGAATGGTGTGAACCCGGGAGGCGGAACTTGCAGTGAGCTGAGATCTGGCCACTGCACTCCAGCCTGGGCGACAGAGCGAGACTCCGTCTCAAAAAAAAAAAAATTTGTATCCAGTCTGGGCCGGGCGTGGTGGCTCACACCTGTAATCCTAACACTTTGGGAGGTCAAGGCGGGCGATCACCTAAGGTCAGGAGTTTAAGCCCAGCCTGGCCAACATGGTAAAACCTTGTCTCTACTAAAATACAAAATTAGCCAGGCATAGTGGTGCG
>NW_016813389.1:822749-828609 GCF_001698545.2 Rhinopithecus bieti
AATGGTGTGAACCCGGGAGGCGGAACTTGCAGTGAGCTGAGATCTGGCCACTGCACTCCAGCCTGGGCGACAGAGCGAGACTCCGTCTCAAAAAAAAAAAAAATTTGTATCCAGTCTGGGCCGGGCGTGGTGGCTCACACCTGTAATCCTAACACTTTGGGAGGTCAAGGCGGGCGATCACCTAAGGTCAGGAGTTTAAGCCCAGCCTGGCCAACATGGTAAAACCTTGTCTCTACTAAAAATACAAAAATTAGCCAGGCATAGTGGTGCGTGTCTATAATCCCAGCTACCTGGGAGACTGAGGCAGGAGAATCGCTGGAACCCAGGAGGCGGAGGCTGCAGTGAGCCGAGATTGCGCCACTTCACTCCAGCCTGGGTGATAGAGGGAGACTCCATCTCAAGACAAAGAAAGAAAGAAAAAAAAAAAAAACCATTCAGTCTCGTAATCTTTCTTGGGGAAATGATTCTTGAAGAAGGACTTCTTGCCCACTCTACTCCCCGCTAGCTGGCTCCAAGGTGAAGGGCTGGAGATTCTGGGACTCTGGCCTGGGACATGACCTTTGCTTGCTGTGTCCACAGGCATCCCCTGTGAGGGTGGACTGCGGTGCCTCTGCTGGAAGGTGGGTGTGCCTGGGGTGGGGCTTCTGCTCGGCTGAGAGTCCCTGGGTTTTCCTGCATAGGCTGCCCCTACCCCTGGCTTCTTCCTCCTGTTCTGCACCTTTCCTTGCTTGTCCGAGGGAACTTTTCTGGGAAGTTCTGGGTTTTCTGTTCCTCTTGGTGTCCTCTCTGGAATCCCCCTGGGGATGGGATACTTTGTAACGCCAACAGTGAAGACCTCTGCTTCCTGGTCCATGAAGTACAGTGAAAGTCATGCTTATTGGGACAAAACAAAGGCTGTGCTTTGCCCAAAGCTCCCAGCTCAGGTGGCCATGGAAGCCCAGTGTCCTGGTTTCCAGCCCTTTAGAGCACAGGGTCTGATGATCATGTGGAAGAGTCTGTGTGAGGAAAAGCAGAGGGAAGGGCCGGTTTGGGTTAAAGGAGGAGGGAGGCAGTGGGGAGGAAGGGGGAGGCTACCCCTAGCTCATGCTGGCATGCCTGGGTTTCAGCCCATCTTGTCTTCTTGGGACTTTATGAGATGTTTTTCTTGAGGCCTGTCAGCCCCGCCTAAAGACTGACGTTGGTGCAGGAGGGTCACCAGAGCTTTGCCCCTCTCCCTCTGTGCAGATTCTCTTGAACTACCTTCCCTTGGAGAGAGCCTCATGGACCTCCATCCTGGCCAAACAGAGGTGAGACCCTGTGTAAGGACAGTGACAGGAGGGCCCTTGCATCTGACGGAGCCGGTGCTGCTGAGGCCGCCCTGCCTCCTGCAGCTGCTGCTCTGGTCTGGGCTTCCTGGGTAGGACCGTCGGGAATCATCCTTCTCGCTTGTCTCCTGCAGGGAGCTGTATGCCCAGTTCCTGAGGGAAATGATCATCCAGCCTGGCATTGCCAAGGCCAACATGGGTGTGTCCAGGGAGGATGTGACTTTTGAGGACCATGTGAGTAGAGGTTGGCAGCAGAGACCCAGGATACAGAATGTGGAGGGGTGGCGGCCTTGGAGCAGGCAAGGTCCCCTGCATGCCAGGGGGTAGGTGCAGTCTGGTGTCTGGTGTCAGTCCCCTCTGGACCTCCCAGTTCCTCCTTTCTGTGTTGGGTCGCTAAGCTTGGGGGCCCTGAGCTCAGGAAGACAAACGATAGTTGGGTCCAAGGAGCATTGCAGGGGCAGCCCTGCGTCAGGTGCTCTGAGGACATGGTCTATTTCAACCCTCATTCCCGTTGCTTGAAGAAAGTCAGAGCAGGGCGGGAGGGAGGCTAGGCTGCCCTCTGTGGCTGCCAGGAAGCATTGTTCTCCTCAAATGCTGAGCTCCTCCCTGGGCTTCAGAGCGCAGGAGAAAGAAATGGATGGGCCCCAGGCCCAGACTCACAGATAGAAATTGACAACTCAGAGCATCGATGAATGAGAGCTGAAGAAACCGAATTCATTCATTCAGCAAGCAAACATTTACTGAGCAACTGTTACATGCAAAGTTCTCGAGCTAGAGCAATGGACAGAAAAGGAACAGAGTCCCTGCCCAGCAGAGATGTACTCAGAGGTGGCTACCAGGCTGGGCTCCCGACTGTGGAGTTCAAACGGATTCAGGAGGCTGTGGGAAGGGCTGTGTTGGCTCCTCTGAGTAGCTTGCAGGTGGTGTCAGGGCCACACCTCAGTGTGTGGTGGGTTGTTGCAGCAAGGCCACTACTCAGGTTTCCGGGATAAAATCGGGCCCAGGTGCCTATCTGGGCCTCGGACAGAGCATCTTCATTTCTCCCCACAGCCACTCAACCCCAACCCTGACAGCCGGTGGAACACATACTTCAAGGACAACGAGGTGCTGCTGCAGATCGACAAAGATGTCCGGTAGGCAGGGGGCCTGGGGCCGGAAGCTGGCCCACGGGACTTCTGGGGCTCTCTGCAGCTCTGTCTTTTCCATTTGTAGGCCAGGCCCATGGGTGGGTATTTGCGGAGCTGCTGGTGGATTGTCTCAGCGGTTGGGTCCAGGCCCTATTGATGACAGGCTGAGAATGAGGCTAGCGAGGGATATTCTGTCCTTGTATGTACCTGGCTGTTCTTATCTGAGCTGGAATTTCATTCGTACCCCAGGCGTTTATGGATTCATCTGACATTCATTGAACAAGTATTGAGCCCCTCTTGTATGCCAGGCTTAGCACTAAGCTCAGGGTTGAGCACTGAATAGACTGTGTTCCCTCCCCTTAAGGATCTTAGAACCTAGAAGGGAAGATGGCAAGACAGACATTCAGCCCATTAGATCTTAGCAGATGGCATTCGTGGTAAACGCTCTTGAAGGAAAATTTGAGGGGGTTTGGGGAAACCTCACCTGAGAGGCAGTGATTCAGCTGAGATCTGAGGAGCGGGAGGCCTTAGGGGAAGAGTGCAGCAAAGGCCACATTGGGCAGGGAACTGCCCTTGACAAGGTCCGGAGGGCCCACAGAGCTTGACACATCTGAGGAACAATGCCAAGGCCAGGGGGCCAGATAGGGGCCGGACGTTGGACTTGATTCTAAGCATGAGGCAACCATGCAAAGGTTTTGAGCAAAGGAGTTGACAGGGTCAGATACACAGTTTTAAAAATCTTGAGCTACAATGTGTTTGTGCTTTTCCACTTGGTAAAGAAATGTGGAGATGCTGGCTCTGCGGCCCTTTCAGGCTGGGGAGTTTGGCAGCGTGTTGGACTAGGTGAGGAGCTAGAAGGCAGGCCTTGTCCACAGGTGGGTGGAGTGGCTAAGGGCTTGGGTTCTGGAGTCCATTTGCCTGTTTTCCATTCCACCCTCACCAGTTGTTAGCTGTGTGACCTTGGGCAAGTGACTCACACCCTCTGATCATTACTCTCTTTATTGTGAAGTAGGAGTAAGGTAGTTAAGGCTAAGGGCACAGAACGGGGTGGGTCTCCACAGATACGTGGGACTGTTGTGCTTGTCTTAGCACATACAGAGGCCCTTAGAATGATCAGATCTCCATCAGAGAAGGGTCCTGGGAGCTTATCCTGTTCCTTGTACAACAGCCTGCCTGGGACCCCCGGCACTTGGTCAGACAGGACAAGCCGGCACTCTGGCCCCCAGTGACCCTTCAGAACCTCCAAGGGGCAGCTCTCAGGTGCCCAAGTCAGTCTGCACCAGCACAGACAGGTGGCCCTCCATTCAGCTCCTTCTCAAGGAATGGCTGAGTACCTGTGTCAGGAGGGGTTTAGGAGTGAGCAGGACTGAAACAGTCTCTGCCTTCCGAGAGCTTCCAGTGTAAGTCAAGAGATGTACACTAAACCTGGAAACAGATACATAATTGCAAATACTGTAATGCTGTGAAGGAGGGAAAAACTGATGCTTTTAGAGAATCAGAGGGAGGCCTTGTTTTCCTTTGGGGGGTTGAGGAAAGCCTTTCCGGAGAGGAGGCTCAGGATGAGATGTGAAAGAGAAGGAGGCAGCAGGGAGGCAGCAAGCTGGGTGGAAGAGTCTGCTGGGCTGAGGCACAGCACATGAAAGTGCCCTGTGGCCGGGGAAGAAGGCGCGTGGCAGGATAAAGCAGGGCACTCCTTGCCCTTGCCACCGTGGGTGCTGCTCCTCAGCCCAGGCTCATCTTCAGATGGCCCCATATGACCCCCGCACAGGGCAACTCAGTCAGGCTGCGGGAGAAAGGAGGCACTGCCTCTTATGCTCTCAGGCTGGGGTTGGTGCAATGTTTACCCATGAGTTGTTCTGATTGCCATGTTCAAGTCAAGAACCACTCTGTGACCCGGGGAAATAGGTTCTGTTTTTTTGTTTTGTTTTGTTTTGTTTTGTTTGAGACAGAGGCTCCCTCTGTCACCCAGGCTGGAGTACAGTGGTGCAATCTCGGCCCACTGCAACCTCCGCCTCCCGGGTTTCAAGCAATTCTCCTGCCTCGGCCTCGCTAGTAGCTGGGATTACAGGCATGTGCCACGACGCCTGGCTAATTTTTGTATTTTTTGGAGAGACGGGGTTTCACCAGTTGGCCAGGCTGGTCTCGAACTCCTGACCTCAAGTGATCCACCCGCCTCAGCCTTGCAAACTGCTAGTATTACAGGCGTGAGCCACCACGCCTGGCCAGGTTCTGTTTTACGTGGGTAGTGATGGTAGCACATCCTTTGGTGCTTCTAGAAGCAGGTTTGCAGTGTGCTAAGTATAAGAAGTCTGAAAAAAGTACGTGTACTGCAGTACATATATTTTAAAAACTTGATCACATTCTAGACACCATCTCTCAACTTGTTTTCCCTGTCACTCTGTCTTGGACATCTTTCCAGGTCAGCTATGTAATATTCTGTTGTACAGTGTGTAACTTATGGAACCAAACCTCTTTTGCTACTACAAACCACTCTGTGTTTGTGCATGTTAGATAATTTTTTTTTTTGAGATAGGGTCTTGCTCTGTCGTCCAGGCTGGAGTGGAGTACAGTGGCTCAATTTCAGCTCACTGAAGCCTTGAACTCCCAGACTCAAGTGATCCTCCTGCCCCAGCCTCCCGCGTAGCCAGGACTGCAGGCACATGCCACCACACCCAGCTAATTTTTTTCTTTTTTTTTGAGGTAGAGTCTTGCTCTGTTGCCCAGGCTGGAGTGCATTGGCATGATCTCGGCTCACTGCATCCTCTGGGTTCCAGTGATTCTCCTGCCTCAGCCTCCTGAGTAGCTGGGATTACAGGTGCGTGCCACCACACCTGACTAATTTTTTGTATTTTTAGTAGAAACGGAGTTTCACCATGTTAGCTAGGATGGTCTCCTTTTTTTTTTCTTTTTTTTTTGGTGGTGGAGTCTCACTCTGTTGCCCAGGCTGGAGTGCAGTGGCACGATGTCAGCTCACTGCAAGCGCCGCCTCCCAGGTTCACGCCATTCTCCTGCCTCAGCCTCCTAAGTAGCTGGGACTATAGGCACCCACCACCACGCCCGGCTAATTTTTTGTATTTTTATTAGAGACGAGGTTTCACCATGTTAGCCAGGATGTTCTCGATCTCTGGACCTCGTGATCCGCCTGCCTCGGCCTCCCAAAGTGCCGGGATTACAGGTGTGAGCCACTGCTCCTGGCCCCAACTAATTTTTTATAGAAATGGGGTCTCCTTTTGTTGCCCAGGCTGGTCTTGAACTCCTGGGCTCAAGTGATCCCTCCTGCCTTAGCCTCCCGAAGTGCGGGGATTACAGTTGTCAGCCACTGTGCCTGACCTAGATAAATGTTTTTATGTGGAAAGATGTTTGGAGTTTAAAACAGGAGTTAGGTTGTATGACCATAATGACACTTCTTTTTTTTTTTTTTTTTTTTTT
>NW_016813389.1:829788-834651 GCF_001698545.2 Rhinopithecus bieti
GAGACGGAGTCTCGCTCTGTTGCCCAGGCTGGAGTGCAGTGGTCGGATCTCAGCTCACTGCAAGCTCCGCCTCCCGGGTTTACGCCATTCTCCTGCCTCAGCCTCCGGAGTAGCTGGGACTACAGGCGCCCACCACCGCGCCCAGCTAGTTTTTTGTATTTTTTAGTAGAGACGGGGTTTCACCATGTTAGCCAGGATGGTCTCGATCTCCCGACCTCGTGATCCGCCCGTCTTGGCCTCCCAAAGTGCCAGGATTACAGGCTTGAGCCACCGCGCCCGGCCAGTTTTGTATTTTAATAGAGACAAGGTTTACTATGTTGGCCAGACTGATCTCGAACTCCTGACCTCTAGTGATTCAAAATGTAATTAAAAACAAACAATGCTGGCTGGGTACAGTGGCTCATGCCTATAATCCCAGCACTTTGGGAGGCCGAGGCGGGTGGATCACGAGACCAGGAGATCGAGACCATCCTGGCTAACACGGTGAAACCCCGTCTCTACTAAAATACAAAAAAATTAGCCGGGCGAGGTGGCGGGCGCCTGTAGTCCCAGCTACTCGGGAGGCTAAGGCAGGAGAATGGCGTGAACCCGGGAGGCAGAACTTGCAGTAAGCAGAGATCGCTCCACTGCACTCCAGCCTGGGCGACAGTCTCAAAAAAAAAGCAATGCTTTTGGGGAGTCTTGGGGTCTCCTGGCAGCAGGGTGCAGATGGGATGGCGAAAACCTCCACCCTGAGTAACAAGATTCTTTCCTGTTCCCGCTTGACAGGAGGTTGTGCCCAGACATTTCCTTCTTCCAGAGGGCCACTGAGTACCCTTGCCTCCTCATCCTGGACCCCCAGAATGAGTTTGAAACCCTTCGTAAGAGAGTGGAACAGACTACACTGAAATCTCAGACAGTGGCCCGGAACCGGAGTGGGGTCACAAATGTGAGTGCCAACCTGGGATCCCCAGGGACTCCCCCAACAGTCTTTTCTTTCCTTTTTCTCTTAAACTCCTGGCCACAAGGTGTCAGGCCATGACCATCTGCTTGACAGTTACTCAGAGCAATCCTGATGCTGCCAGATCCTGGGGCGCTTTCTGAAAGTTGGGTGACAGAGGTTCACTGTGTCCCAGCTGGGTGTAATGGCTGCTGGGAAGGGCCCTGCGTCACAGTGAGCGAATGAGCCAGGCTTCTAATCTTATATTGAGGTCATTACAAATGTGAGAAAGTGTGATAGGGCTGGGCACAGTGGTTCACGCCTGTAATCCCAGCACTTTGGGAGGCTGAGGCAGGAGGATTGCTTGAGCCCAGGAGTTCAAGACCAGCCTGGGCAACATGGAGAAACCCCGTCTCTACAAAAAATAGAAAAATTAGCTGGGCATGGTGGCGCGTGCCTATAGTCCCAGCTACTCAGGAGGCTGAGGTAGGAGGTTGGTTTGAGCCTGGGAGGCAGAGGTTGCAGTGAGCCTGCATCACACCACTGCCCTCCAGCCTGGGTGACAGAGCCAGACCCTGTCTCAAAACAATAAAAATTAAGAAAACGGCCAGCACAGTGGCCCATGCCTCTAATCCCAGCACTCTGGGAGACCAAGGCAGGCAGATCACTTTAGGTCAAGAGTTCGAGACCAGCCTGACCAACCCAGGGATTTAACCCCATCTGTACTGAAAATACAAAAATTTGGCCCTGGCCAGGCATGGTGGCTCACGCCTGTAATCCCAGCACTTTGGGAGGCCGAGGCGGGTGGATCACCTGAGGTCAGGAGTTCGAGACCAGTCTGGCCAACATGGTGAAACCTTGTCTCTACTAAAAATACAAAAATTAGCAGGGCATGGTGGTGGGTGTCTGTAATCCCAGCTACCCGGGAGGCTTAGGCAGTAGAATTGCTTGAACCCGGCAGGTGGAGGTTGCAGTGAGTCTAGATTGCACCACTGCACTCCAGCTTGGGTGACAAAACGAGACCCTGTCTCAAAAAAAAAAGAAGAGCGCATTCCAGGTGGAGACGAGGGCATATGCCGAAGTGCTCAGCGGGAGAGAGCATGGTGTGTTCCAGGGCAGGGAGGCCAGGGTAGCTAGAAGCAGAGAGTGAAGGAAGAGGTTGGTGCTGGTGAGGCCACGTGGGGCCTTTGTCCTGAGGGGTGGGGAGAATCCTTTACAGCACTGTAAGCAGGGCAGTGACGTGATTCACGTCTGCTTGTGTCAGAAATGCTTTAGGCACTATGGAGATGGAGGAGTGGTGGTAGAGAAGCTACCTGGAAGACCATTGCAGTTGTCTAGGCAAGAGGTGGTGGGGGCAGGGATGCAGCAGGGTTAGATCTGAGAGGCTCGGGTGGAACTGATAGAACCCCCAACTTTTAATAGATTCCTGTCACTCTGAGAAACTGCTTGTAGTCAAACAAGTATATTACCTTATTCCTTAATTTACACCCCCTACTTTGGTATCTGGAATAGTGGCTTGTTGCCCTAAACTTTCACTGTCTTCCTTCAACGGAAAAAGCCTTCTCTATAGCCTCCAACAAGCTAGGGCAGATACTACTGCAAAAGTTTTTCTCCCCTGGGGAATGACTTTGTTTTTGGTTTGTTTGTTTTATTTTTTAAAATAGAGACAGAGTCTTGCTATGTCACCCAGACTGTCTTGAACTCCTGAGCTCAAGCGATCCTCCTATCCGGGCCTCCTAGAGTGCCAGGATAACAGGCGTGAGCCACCACACCCAGCTGGGAATGACTTTGATCAGAGCTCTGACGGGCAGGGGCAGATACGGCCAATCCAGGGTTGCAGGTGCCTACGAGAGTTGGGTGTCCAGCAGAACTGCTGTGCAGTGCAGATTGCGTGGCTAGATTACCAGGAGGCTGGCTTCGTTGGCAGCACTCTTGACTGCTGATTTCCTGACTGAAGGGCAGGGAGGGGACTGGCTCCTGTCATTCCTTTCACTGTAGTAACTGGGTATAAGGAGCACTTACCTAGTTTAACTTTTGGTACTGGTAGCAGAGAACCCACCAGAAACTTCATCTCTAAGCCTCTGGGTTCATGATTGGGCAGTTGGAGTTAAAGTTGACCATCTGTGTGACTCTGGGCAAGTCATACCAGGTTCACATCCTGGACTTAGTTTCCTCGACCATAAACGGGCATAATCATTTCTACCCTCCCTGAGTTGCCAAGAGGATGAAATGAGGTCATGGCTGTGCAGATTCTTCAAAAGCAGAAAGCCCTGGGCATCCTCAGGAGGAAGCCTGCCCTCAAGTCCTGGACCTTAGGTTTGGGAGTCAGCCAGTTCAGGGTCAATTCCTGATGCTACCACCTAATGTTAGACATTTAAGGAGCAGTCCGACATTTCTGAGCCTCAGTTTCCTCATCTTGAAAATAATGTTGAGAGAATATTTTAGATTGTTCAGTGGATTAAATGGAGGAATACCCATACAGCACTGTCTGCCGCATAAAAGGCTCTTGGTAAATGTGACTGATGTGTGTCTCTGTGTGTGAACATCCCTGCATGTGTATGCATACATATGTATGTATATGTTATGGGAGAGAGAGTTTAATGTCTCCAGGACCCTACGCTTCCAGGATGGCTTCATCCACCGTCACTGCCTGGGTTCTCTCAGATGGGTCACTCACCTCTGGGGCTTCCGACCGATCAGGTCTAGGGCAGGGCCCAGGCACGTGAATCTTTTTTTTTTTCTTTTTTTTGAGACGGAGTCTCGCTCTGTCCCCCAGGCTGGAGTGCAGTGGCACGATCTCAGCTCACTGCAAGCTCTGCCTCCTGGGTTCACGCCATTCTCCTGCCTCAGCCTCCCGAGTAGCTGGGACTACAGGCACCCGCCACCGCGCCCGGCTAATTTTTTGTATTTTAGTAGAGACGGGGTTTCACCATGTTAGCCAGGATGGTCTCAATCTCCTGACCTCATGATCTGCCTGTCTTGGCCTCCCAAAGTGCTGGGATTACAGGCTTGAGCCACCGCGCCCGGCCTGTTTGTTTTTTTTTAAGAAGGAGTCTTGCTCTGTCGCCCAGGCTGGAGTGCAGTGGCGCAATCTTGGCTCACTGCAAGCTCCACCTCCCAGGTTCACGCCATTCTCCAGCCTCAGCCTCCCAAGTAGCTGGGACTACAGGCGCCAACCACCATACCTGGCTAATTTTTTATGTATTTTTTATAGAGACGGAGTTTCACCGTGTTAGCCAGGATGGTCTTGATCTCTTGACCTTGTGATCTGCCTGCCTTGGCCTCCCAAAGTGCTGGGATTACAGGCGTGAGCCACCGCGCCTGGCCTAATTTTTGTATTTTTAGTAGAGACTTTTGGCCAGGGTGGTCTCGAACTCCTGACCTCAAGTGATCCTCCCACCTTAGTTTCCCAAAGTGCTGGGATTATAGGTGTGAGCCACTGTGTCCGGCCTCCTCATTGCTCTTTTAAAGACCCTTGTCTTTCTTTACTTCTCTGAATATGTCCATGCATATTCACATCGTAATACTCATTCTCAATAAATATATTTTATTTGGAAATCGTCTCTGTTATTTAGGCCAAAATAATCTGGTGTCAAGAAGTAGGGTGGTAGCATACTTGCCTCAGACGGATCACCAGCCCATGGGATAGAGCATGGTACTGACTGAGCCCTTTGTGTCCTTTGTCCCTGTGAGTCACCTTTTCTGCCCTGGCGAATCCCCTTTTGGAATTCTAAAAATTCTTTCTTTTGATTTTATTTGAGATGTAGGCTTTGCTATAAGGCCACCTTTAATAAAGATCTTTGCATACTTCTTGGGACTATAAAAGGCTTATGTCTTTTCTGGCAAGTCCTTTCTTGTATGAGAACAGCATCTTCTTGGAGACTGATTTATACACAACTTTTCTGGCGAATATATTTTCTTTTTTTTTTTTTTTTTTTTTTTTT
>NW_016813389.1:835840-845009 GCF_001698545.2 Rhinopithecus bieti
AAAAAAAAAAAAAAAAAAAAAAAGAAAAGAAAAGAAAAGAAAAGTCTTGGCCAGCTGTCTGTTTTAGACATATTTAAAATTTTGGTATTTTTTTTTTGTTTTGTTTTTTGAGACAGAGTTTCACTCTTGTTGCCCAGGCTGGAGTGCAATGGTGCAATCTCAGCTCACCACAACCTCTGCTTCCTGGGATCAAGCGCTTCTCCTGCCTCAGCCTCCCGAGTAGCTGGGATTAGAGGCATGTGCCACCATGCCCGGCTAATTTTTTTGTATTTTTATTAGAGACAGGATTTCTCCGTGTTGGTCAGGCTGATCTTGAGCTCCTGACCTCAGGTGATCCGCCCGCCTCAGCCTCCCAAAGTGCTGGGATTACAGGCATGAACCACCATGCCCGGCCGTAAAGTTTTTGTTTTAAATTGAAGTGTAAGTTACGTGCAATTACGTGTACAATTAGAAAATGTTTTTCTTGTGTGTGTACCTGTGTAAGTGCCAGTCAGTCAAGATAAAGAACATCCAGAAAGTTCCTGCATGCCCCTTCCCAGTTAGTACTTCTCACTGCTCTGACTTTTACCACCATAAGTTAGGTTTTAGGACTGTCGTTGTATTGTAGAATGTGCCATGTTCTAGGTTTGTCTCCTTGTTTCCTTATGGTGGTGTTTGACTTGTTCCTCTGTGGCAACGTATGTCCCATATGCTAGATATGTCCAGGCTTAACAGTAAACATTTACATTTCTGGCAAGAACACATTGTCTTCCTTCACATTGTCCTTTTTTTTTTTTTTTTTTTTTTTTTGGTGAGACAGTGTCTTGTTGTCACCCAGGTTGGAGCACACTGGTGTGATCATAGCTTACTGCAGCCTCAGCCTCCTGGGCTCAAGTGATCCTCTTGCCCTAGCCTCCCAAGTAACTGGGAACACAGGTGCATGCCATCACACCCGGCTAATATTTACATTTTTTTGTAGAGACGGGATCTCCCTATGTTGTCCAGCTGGTCTCGAACTCTTAGGCTCACGTGATCCTCCTGCCTTGGCCTCCAAAAGTGCTGGGATTACAGGCTTGAGCTATTGTGGCCGGCCCATGTTGTCTCTCTTTTTGTTTTTGTTTTTTTCTCCTGAGACAGGGTCTTGCTCTGTCACCCAGGCTGGAATGCAATGGTGTAATCACAGCTCACTGCAGCCTCGACCACTGGGGCTCAACTTCCACCTCAGCCTCCCAAAGTGCTGGGATTGTAGGCATGAGCCACCCACCTTGGCATTGTCTTTCTTGACGGGGTCCTCCTTTTCTCCTCCAGATGAGCTCCCCACAAAAGAACTCTGCGCCATCATCCCTAAATGAGTATGAAGTGCTGCCCAATGGTTGTGAGGCCCACTGGGAGGTGGTGGAGCGGATCCTGTTCATCTATGCCAAGCTCAACCCTGGCATCGCTTACGTGCAAGGCATGAATGAAATCGTGGGGCCCCTCTACTACACCTTTGCCACCGACCCCAACAGTGAGTGGAAAGGTAAGAAGGCTCTTGGTGCTCACATCCCTCCTTGCTGGCCCGTGTCAGGCTGTGCAGCTCACTTTCCCTCTCAGGCCTCTGTTCTCCCTCTGCCAGTTGAGGAGTTGGCCTAGCCTAGATCGTCTCTGAGATCCTTTGCAGCTGTGATCTTCTAGAATGTTGGATGTTTACTGATCTCTTAATATTTATAATTTAATTTCTGGTAGAGAAGGTAGATATATAGGAAGCCGAATTAGAAGATTTAAATAATGATTTTTAAATTGTCATCAGGAGAGTATGTAATAAATTGCTAAGCGAATGTACAGTGTTGCCAGACGTGAGAAGAAAGAGGCGATGTCTTTAACCTAGGGGTGGAGAGGGGTCAAGGACAGAGGAAGGACTGAGCCCCACCACGAGGACGAGGCAACTCAGTGGGGCTCAGAGCGAGGCAGATGTCTGGTAGGTAAGAGGTGGGATGGGCCTGGAGTGCGCCACTTCTGCCCCCATCCTGCGTCTCTCCCAGAGCACGCCGAGGCAGACACCTTTTTCTGCTTCACCAACCTCATGGCCGAGATCCGGGACAACTTCATCAAGAGCCTAGATGACTCGCAGTGTGGCATCACCTACAAGATGGAGAAGGTTTACTCCACCTTGAAAGATAAGGACGTGGAGCTCTACCTGAAACTGGTGAGGACCCCAGGAACAGAGGCATGGAAAGGGACAGGAGGCAGAGAGTTGCTGCGCCATGCCAGCCCAGGGCGAGGTCTGGCGGTCGGACGTGGCTGCTGCTGCTGCTGCCCGGGACACTGACCCATGTGCTGAGGCAGCTGATGGCCAGAGCCCAGCAAGCTGGGAGGGAAAAGCAAAGTTGAGAATGGTGCCCACTGTGTGCCAGGCATACTGCAGGGCATTTATTATGAACTTAATTAAACTATTAGTAGTCTTCTGAGGTAAGTGTTAACTTCATTTTTAAAAATTAATATAATTTAAAAAATTATACTGGCATTCCGTTTTATTTCGTAAAACAAAAGGTATTTACATGTAAACAAAAGTTTCATGAAAATAAAATACATATCTAAGCATATCTTTTTTTTTTTTTTTTTTTTGGAGACGGAGTCTCGCTCTGTTGCCCAGGCTGGAGTGCAGTGGAGTGCGATCTCCGCTCACTGCAGGCTCCGCCTCACGGGTTCACACCATTCTCCTGCCTCAGCCTCCCAAGTAGCTGGAACTACAGGCGCCCACCACTGCGCCCAGCTAATTTTTTGCGTTTTTAGTAGAGACAGGGTTTCACTGTTTTAGCCAGGATGGTCTCGATCTCCTGACCTCGTGATCCACCCACCTTGGCCTCCCA
Source organism: Rhinopithecus bieti (assembly GCF_001698545.2). Classification (NCBI taxonomy): domain Eukaryota; kingdom Metazoa; phylum Chordata; class Mammalia; order Primates; family Cercopithecidae; genus Rhinopithecus; species Rhinopithecus bieti. The sequence goes on from NW_016813389.1 coordinate 838,669, forward strand.
AAGTATTGGGATTACAGGCATGAGCCACCACGCCCAGCCCTTTTTTCTCTTTTTTTTTGAGACGGACTCTCACTCTGTCAGAGGGCAGATTGGAGTGCAGTGGTGCAATCTCAGCTCACTGCAACCTCCGCCTCCCAGGTTCAAGCAATTCTCGTGCCTCAGCTTCCCTAATAGCTGGGACTACAGACATGCGTTACCATGCCCGGCTCATTTTTGTATTTTTAGTAGAGATGGGATTTCGCCATGTTGGCCAGGCTGGTCTCGAACTCCTGACCTCAAGTGATCCGCCTACCTCAGTCTCCCAAAATGCTGGTATTACAGGTGTGAGCCACTGTGCCTGGCTGGCCAGGAATAATCATATCTTTTTAAACAAATATGGGTTGAGTGTGATGGCTCACAGTTGTAATCCTAGCACTTTGGGAGACTGAGGCAGGAGGATTGCTTGAGCCCAGACGTTGAGACCATCCTGAGCAACATAGTGAAGCTTTGTCTCTACATAAAATTTAAAAACTAATTAGCCAGGCAAGGTAGCACAGGCCTGTAGTCTCAGCTACTCAGGAGGCCGAGGGAGGAGCTCTCAAGGTCAGGGCTACAGTGAGCCTTGATTGTGCCACTGCACTTCATCCTAGGCAATATAGCGAGACCTCGTCTCTGGGAAAAAAAAAAAAAAGGAAGTATGCTTTTGCTGTTTTGGAGCACGCTTTTTCAGTTAATATTCACTGTGGCTGACCAGAAGGCTCGTCTGTAGTGGGAATAATTGCCTGTGGAATTGTTCTGTGGATTAAATGAGTGAGAGGACATAGTTAATATGCTGAGCATAGCCTAGGCTTATAGTAAGTGCCCTGTGATGGTCACTCAGCACATCCACAAACCCAAGGCTATCATCTGCAAAGTGTGTGAAAAGAGTTTGAGCCATCATTTATAAATCTGGAGAGCTTATTACATAAAGGTTTGGGTTTCCAGCTTCTCTTAAAAAAATAGGAAGATCTGAGGATGTTGGCTGGCAGCAAACAGGCTCTGCCCCTTTTCCAAGCGAGGCTATCTGGCAGCCTGGTGCCAGCCCTGGTGCTCACACCTGGCATGCTGGGCCCTGCTGTTCTGAATTCACTTCTGACCCACTGCGTGGTGCTCCATGGCCAGCAGCTAACATGGAGTCCCGCTCCCCACCCCCCACGCTGTCTCCCCAGCAAGAGCAGAACATCAAGCCCCAGTTCTTCGCCTTCCGCTGGCTGACACTGCTGCTGTCCCAGGAGTTCTTGCTGCCTGATGTCATCCGCATCTGGGACTCCCTCTTTGCCGATGACAACCGCTTTGACTTCCTCCTCCTCGTCTGCTGCGCCATGCTCATGTGAGTGCGGGCATGAGCTGGCATCAGCTCACCAGGGCGGTTCTTGGAGAAGCCAGACGGGAGGACCCTCCACCCTGAAGGGTGGGCAGGGCTGCTCTCTCATGGCTGGATTGGGCTTCTGGAGTCCTTGGGACGGCGCCAAACCAAACTTGAGGTGGGTGGGGAGGGAGTAGCGGGCAGGGCCTGCGCTCAGAGCATCCCAGGTCTCAGCGCTTTTGCTGCTGCTTTTCATAGGCTGATCCGGGAGCAGTTGCTGGAAGGGGACTTCACTGTGAACATGCGGCTGCTGCAGGTAATGGGAGTTGGGGGCAGGCCCAGCCACTGCCATGAGGCCGGCACTTGCCAGGCACCCGCCCACACCAGCCACTGCGACAGACTGGGCAGGGGCAGTGGAGCGTAGCAGGGATTAGAGTCCAGACCCCTGAGGCAGATCTGGTTTGGATCTGGGTTTGAATCCTGGTTCTGCCATTGACCTGGAATGTTGGGTGGCCTTGAGCAAGTGACCTGGCCTTCAAACCGTGTATTCTACATAGGTGTTCACACCCGGGACACCGCAGGTGCCCAGAATGTGGCTGTGCTTGCTGGTGGCCATGCTCAGGCCAGGGGAAGGAGGTTGGGGTGTAGAGATTAAGAACATGGGCTCACCGGGCGTGGTGGCTCATGCCTATAATCCCAGCACTTTGGGAGACTGGGGTGGGTGGATCACCTGAGGTCAGGAGTTTGAGACCAGCCTGGCCAATATGGCGAAAACCTGTCTCTACTAAAATACAAAAATTAGCTGGGTGTGGTGGTGGGCGCCTGTAATTTCCAGCTACTTGGGAGGCTGAGGTAGGAGAATTGCTTTAACCTGAGGTGGAGGTTGCAGTGAGCTGAGATCACGCCATTGCACTCCAGCCTGGATGACAGAGCAAGACTCTGTCTCAAAAAAAAAAGAAGATGGGCTCAAGGGCCTACAGTTTTAGGTCCACAGTTTTGCTCTGCTGTGCTCATCATGTGACCCAAGCCAAGTTACAGCATCTCTGGGTCTCAGCTTCTTCACCAGCAACTGGCCTTAGTATTGGTTTGGTTTGTTGTTGTTTGGGTTTTTTTGTTTTTTGAGACGGAGTCTCGCTCTGTTGTCCAGGCTGGAGTGCAGTGGCGCCATCTCAGCTCGCAGCAACCTCCACTTCCCGGGTTCAAGTGATTCTTCTGCCTCAGCCTCCTGAGTAGCTAGGATTACAGGCGTGCGTCACCAAGCCCGGCTAGTTTTTTTTGTATTTTTTAGTAGTGGTGGGGTTTCTCCACATTGGTCAGGCTGGTCTCAAACACCCATCCTCAGGTGATCCACCCGCCTCGGCCTCCCAAAGTGCTGGGATTACAGGCGTGAGCCACCACGCCCGGCCTAGAGTTGGTTTTTCATAACTTCGTGGACTAGATCTGGAAAATGAGCAGAATCACAGTAGCCACTTACAGCACTGTTGGGACTTCGAGCTGATGCTCAGACACTGGCCCAGTGCCACTGACTCCACATGAGGGAGCTGGGGTTCAGTGGCAGTAGTGTGAGAGCTGAGGCAGCAAGGTCTGGTCCTGAGGAAAGGGCCGCGAGAGCCTGGGGGTGGTTATGTGTGGATCGGTTGAGTTGGTGCTGCATGGTGTAGCGTCAGCTGCATACAGGAGTCTGGGGATTGGGGAGTGTGGGATGCCTGGTATTCTGTGCTCCTGCCTCTGAGGCCCAGGATCCAGCATGGCAACGGGTCCCAGCAGGGAGGGTGTAGGTGTGGCAGGGGTGAGGTAGCTTCAGAGGCAACTGTTGGCCTTTCCTGTGCCCAGGACTACCCCATCACAGATGTCTGCCAGATCCTGCAGAAAGCCAAGGAGCTCCAAGACTCAAAGTAACCCCGCGGCAAGAGGCCCATGTTCGGGAGAGAAGCCACCCGACCCTGTGCCCTGGCTCACGGGACACACAGAAACCTGTAGGAACCCAGCCTGAGGGGAAACCGCAGGGTTGGCCCGAGTCCCAGGCAGTGCCCGCTGGGGACACACTGTGCTATGCTCCTTCTTCTGCCACCACGCCCAGCTCCCCGCCTGCCCTGCACCCTGCCCTCTTTGCCTAGGATACTGAGCAGGGCTGAAGCTCGGGAAGTTGTCCTTCCCGGGCCAGGGCCATTTCCGGCACTGGGAGGCTCACAGCGGCCCGTCCCTGCCTCGGCTCTGCTGCCCCAGCCTGGTTCTTGATTCTGGTCTTCTCCTGGGCTCCGGTCAGGGGAGGTGCTTGGCCAATGGGCCAGAAACCGCTTCTGAGTGGGCTGCTTCGGCTGCTCCACAGGGAAGGCAACACTGAAAGCAGAGTCCTGCCATCTGTCTCACCCACAGATGTCTGTAGTTGGTTGGTGTGGACGTGGGCCCAAGTCCCCAGGCGTCTCCTCCCCGTGTGTGTGTGTGTGTGCGAGGGGGTGAGGGTCTCTCAGGCCTCCAGGTCTCCTAGCCCCTCCTTCTCTGTCTCTACCTCTCTGCCTGTCTCCTTCCGCCTCCTTCCCAGAGTGGGACTATGTCTTGCTCCATGTTTCCTCTGTCCATTACTCTCCCTGCCCTTCTCTGTTGGGGTGCCTTATCCTGAGCCGCCTCCTCTCCCTGCTTCTCTCTGCTCCCCTGAACCTGGGAGACAGATGAGGAGACTGGCTCAGCAAGGCCCCTGGAGGTCAAGCTTGGCCTTTGCCTCCTGTTCCCATCCTCCAGCCCCAGGCTCCTGGGTACCCCCGACTGCGAGGGAGCCCTCCGTGCCTCACTTAGAGGGTTCTGAACCCATTCCCTACACAGAAATCTTGGAAACCAAATGCTGCTGAGTAAGGACGAAGCTTTGAGCTTCCTGCCCCTGCGCTCTGCCCGGGGAGGGAGAAGGAAGAGGGGGAGCTGGTTTTTCTGGAGGTTCCCCCAGAGGCCCTCCTGTCCCAAAAGAAAAGGACCTTGATTCTGAGCCCAGGGTCAGAACCCGTTGCTTCAGAAGAGTTGTCATTTCCTCGGCTTCCAGGTCCCAACCCAGGGTGGGTGAGTCCCACAAAGGGCAAGTGGGGCCTGAGGAAGCCTCTCTGGGGCCAGGGGTAGCTGTGCTTAAAGGCCCTGGGTCCTGCCAGTACCAGGAGGGCCATGTCTGTGCCTCTGTGTACCCCTCCACCCCCTGCGGACTGAGGGAGGTGCAGGGCCTTCTCTGACCCCTGCCTGAGCTGTTCCCAGGGCTGGGGCAGGTATACCCTGAGCAGGGGCAGCTGGCCGCTCCTAGTTCTCACCAAGTCACCTCCCTCCTTGTACAAGGTTTGCGTCCGGAAGCCAGGTGCCATAGTGAGTACCCTTGTCCTCCAGACTGGCTGGCAGGAGTCAGGCCCTAGCAGCCCTCCTGCCCCCAAAGCCTTCCGAGTCTGGTGGGCAGGACTTCTCGCTGCCCTCCCAAGCCTGGCTGTGGGCCAGAAACGGCTTCCCCAGGTGGCTCTTCTACCAGGCTTTTCCTTGGATGCCACCTGGATTTCTGCACCTGCACAGTATTTGGGAGACTTTGACTATTTATTCAGACTCCTGGCTATGTATTGCACATTGGCGAGTGCTCTGGGGATGAGGCGTGGGTGTAGGAAGGTAGAAAGGAGTTGGAGACAAGATCCTCTTCATTTTCCAAGATCAAAGTCAGCCTCTTCTCCCCATGCTTCTAGGACGTGCCTGATTTTCCAGCAGGTCCTGGCTAGGTGGGCTCTGAGTTCTGTACTGGAATTGAGTGTAAAGGTGGGAAGAGAACTGGGCTGACTCCAGGACCTCCAGGATGAGGCAGAGACATGATGCTTCCTGCCAGCCTGGGCCACCCTCTCTCCAGTACTTGTCAGCTGGTGGTTCAGCCCCTCCTCCAACCCCTTCACAACCTTGGGCCACTGCCTGGGACCAAGCAGACACTGCCCAGGACTCCTAGTACACTCACTCTTGTCTGCGCCCGCCTTCCTCCTGGGACCACACTACTTGAATCACCGTCTGATTTGCTTCGCTGGCAGAGTTGGGTCAAGTGCCCTCTCCTTGACCTTGAGATGAAGGTCAAGAGCACAGGGACCAGGCCTTGGTTAGGCTGAGCTCCCAGCAGGATACCGCCTGCAGAAAGAACCTACCCTGACAGTGTCCCTTCCCCAGATTCTCAAGCAGATGCCCAAGGGAGGTTCCCACAGAACCAGAGTGCCTGAGGCTTCCTGCTTGAGAACCTGCCCCCTGGATCTTGGACACTTACAGATTGAGCTGTATGAATTCAGCGGGTCTCACTCCAGAGAGTCAGAACGTTTGCTTTAGTTTTTTATCTGTTTTGTTCCTTGAGTCAGTGCTGTTGATGACGAGTTGTCTTGAATAAATCATGTGTTCTTTGCAAGGGCATTGGTGCTGTGATGAGCTGAAACTTTGGAGACCTCAGAACAGGGAAAAATGTTTGAACAGGGATGGAGTTCAGAGTCTCTTAGAGTGGCCCTTCTAAAAAAAGGTCCAGGTAATCCTTCTGGGAAGTGCCTGTTCGATTCTTCCAGTTCAGCCTCAGCAGTCTGCAGCTAGGGGAGGAGGGAATGATACTGGGGAAGGAGGTTCTGCATACGCGATTACATAGCCTGTTATTTTTTAGATTTAAAAAAACTTAGACCATCCCATTATATGTGTAAAAAGCATTTGACAAAATTCAACAGCTTTTCCTTATTTTTTATTTTATTTTATTTTGTTTTGAGTTGGGGTCTTGCTGTGTTGCCCAGGCTGGAGTGCAATGGCATGATCTCCATTCACTGCAACCTCTGCCTCCTGGGTTCAAGCGATTCTCCTTCCGCAGCCTCCCAAGTAGTTGGGATTACAGGCACCCGCCACCATGCCAGGCTAATTTGTATTTTTAGTAGAGACGGGGTTTCACCATGTGGGCCAGGCTGGTCTCGAACTCCTGACCTTGTGATCCGTCCACCTCAGCATCCCAAAATGCTGGGATTACAGGAGTAAGCCACCACACCCAGCCCTCTTT
>NW_016813389.1:846242-884567 GCF_001698545.2 Rhinopithecus bieti
AAAAAAAAAAAAAAAAAAAAAAAGAAAAAGCCCTAAAGACTCCACCAAAAAGCTGTTAGAACTAAAGTGATAAGAAACAAAATCAACAAACAAAAATAAGTAGCATTTCTGTACACTTAACAAACTATCTGAAAAATCAAGAAAAAAGCAGAAATCAAAAGTCAGAAAAAAAGAAAGAAAATCTAATTCACTGTAAGTACCTCCTCCAAAACAATATTTAGGGCCGGGTGCAGTGGCTCTTGCCTGTAATCCCAGCACTTTGGGAGGCCGAGGTGGGCGGATCATGAGGTCAAGAGATCGAGACCAGCCTGACCAACATGGTGAAGCCCCGTCTGTACTAAAAATACAAAAATTAGCCAGGCGTGGTGGTGCATGCCTGTAATCCCAGCTACTCGGGAGGCTGAGGCAGGAGAATCACTTGAACCTGGGAGGCTGAAGTTGCAGTGACCCAAAATCATGCCATTGCACTCCAGCCTGGGCAACAAGAGTAAAACTCCATATCAAAAGAAAAAACAAACAAAAAGGTTTAGTAACCAGAACAGCATGATACCGGTGTAAAATAGACACACTGACCAAAGGAACAGAACAGAGGAGCCCAGAAATGAACCCAGGCATTTGGGGGTGAATTCATTATCTTTTTTTTTTTGAGACAGGTTCTTACTCTGTCACTGAGGCTGGAGTGCAGTGGCATGATGATGGCTCACTGCAGCCTTGAATTCCCAGGCTCTGGTGATTCTCCTCAGCCTCTCGAGTAGCTGGGACCACAGGCACACATCACCATGCCCAGCTAGGTTTTTATATTTTGTAGAGACAGGGTATCTTTGCATTGCCCAGACTGGTCTCAGAACTCCTGGGCTCAAACAATCCTCCTGCCTTGGCCTCCCAGTGTTGGGATTATAGGCATGAGCCACTGTGCCAAGCTGTGTTTGTGGGGGGGTGGTTGTTTTTTTCGAGTTGTTGTTGAGACAGCATCTCGCTGTGTTGCCCAGGCTTGATGCAGTGGTGCCATCTTGGCTCACTACAACCTCTGCCTCCCGGGTTCAAGTGATTCTCCTGCCTCAGTCTCCCAAGTAGCTAGGACTACAAACTTACGCCACCATGCCTGGCTAACTTTTATTTATTTATTTTTGAGATGGAGTTTCACTCTTGTTGCCCTAGCTAGGATACAATGTCGTGATCTCGGCCCACTATAACCTCTGGCTCCCGGGTTCAAGCAATTCTCCTGCCTCAGCCTCCAGAGTAGTTGAGATTAGAGGCACATGGCACCACTCCCGGCTAATTTTTTAGGTTTTTGTTTGTTTGTTTGTTTGTTTTAAATAGAAATAGGGTTTTACCATGTTAGCCAGGGTGGTCTTGAACTCCTGACCTCAGGTGATCCACCGCCTCGGCCTCCCAAAGTGTTGGGATTACAGGCATAAGCCACCATACCTGGCCTAACTTTTGTATTTTATTTTCTAATTTAATTTTTTTTTTTTTTTTTTTTTTTTGAGACAGAGTTTTACTCTTGTTGCCAGGCTGGAGTACAATGGCGCAACCTCGGCTCATTGCAACGTCCACCTCCCAGGGTCAAACGATTCTCCTGCCTCGGCCTCCCAAGTAGCTGGGATTATAGGTGCCCGCCACCACACTCAGATAATTCTTTTTGGAATTTTAGCAGAGATGAGGGTTTCACCATGTTGACCAGGCAGGTCTTGAACTTCTGACCTCAGGTGATCCGCCCGCCTCAGCCTCCCAAAGTGCTGGGATTACAGGCATGAGCCACTGCGCCCAGCTGTATTTCGGCTCTACTAAAAAATACAAAACAAACTAGCCGGGCGAGGTGGCGGGCGCCTGTAGTCCCAGCTACTCGGAGGCTGAGGCAGGACAATGGAATAAACCCGGGAGGCGGAGCTTGCAGTGAGCTGAGATCCGGCCACTGCACTCCAGCCCGGGCCACAGAGCGAGACTCCGTATCAAAAAAAAAAAAAAACAAAAAACATTTGTAGGCCAGGCACGGTGGCTCACGCCTGTAATCCCAGCACTTTGGGAGGCTGAGGCAGGCGGATCACGAGGTCAGGAGATCAAGACCAGCCTGGCCAACATGGTGAAACCCCATCTCTACTAAAAATACAAAAGTTAGCTGGGTGTGTGGTGATGTGCACCTATAATCCCAGCTACGAGGGAGGCTGAGGCAGGAGAATCACTTGAACCCAGGAAGCAGAGATTTCAGTGATCAGAGATGGCACCACTGCACTTCAGCTTGGCGACAGAGCAAGACTCCATCTCAAAAAATATATATGTATAAAATAAATAAATAAAATAAAAATAGAAAAATTTGCTGGGCGTGGTGGCAGACAACTGTAATCCTAGCTACTCGGGAGACTGAGGCAGGAGAATTGCTTGAACCTGGGAGACGGAAGTTGCAGTGAGCCGAGATTGTGCCACTGCACTCTGGCCTGGGCAACAGAGTGAGACTGTCTCAGATAAATACATAAATAAAAATTTGTAAAGTAAAAATGTACAGTAAGCCAAGGTTTATTATTGAAGGAAGAAGTATTTCAAATAAATTTAGTGTAGCCTAAATATCCAGTGTTGATAAAGTCTACAGTAGCGTATAGTAGACTTTGTCCTGGGCCTTGACATTCACTCCTCAGCGACCCACGCAGAGCAACTTCCTGTCCCAGAAGTTCCATTCATGGTAAGTGCTTTATACAGATAGGTGTTCCATTCTTTATTTTTTGTTATCATTACTTTTTTTTTTTTTGAGACAAGAGTCTCACTCTGTCACCCACGCTGGAGTTCAGTGACACTACCTTGGCTCACGGCAACCTCTGCCTCCTGGGTTCAAGCAATTCTCCTGCCTCAGCCTCCCCAGTAGCTGAGATTACAGGTTCATGCCAACACGCCCGGCTAATTTTTTGTATTTTTAGTATACACAGTGTTTCACCATGTTGGCCAGGCTGGTCTTGAACTCCTGACATCATGATCCGCCTGCCTCAGCCTCCCAAAGTGCTTGGATTACAGGTGTGAGCCACTGAGCCTGGCCTACTTTTTTTTTCTTTTTTTTTGAGATGGAGTCTCACTCTGTCACCCAGGCTGGAGTGCAGTGGCATGATCTCAGCTCACTGCAACCTCAGCCTCTGGGGTACAAGGAATTCTCATGCCTCAGCATCCCACAGTAGCTGGGATTACATATCTTTACATGATGCATGATTATATTTGTAAACCATACATCTGATAAGGGGTTAATATCCAAGATATATAAGGACTTCAGACATCTCAATAGCGGCTGGGTGTGGTGGCTCATGCCTGTGATTCCAGCAGTTTGGGAGGTGGGTGGATCACCTGAGGTCAGGAGTTTAAGACCAGCCTGGCCAATATGGTGAAACCCAGTCTCTAATAAAAATACAATATATTAGCCAGGAATGGTGGTGGGCACCTGTAATCCCAGCTACCCGGGAGGCTGAGGTAGAAGAATCGCTTGAACCCGGAAGGCGGAGGTTGCAGTGAGCCGAGATCGTGCCACTGCACTACAGCCTGGGTGACAGAGCAGGACTCCGTCTAAACAAAAACAAAAAGAAACAAAAATCTCAATAGCAAGAAAACAATGTGATTTAAACAACGGGCAAAGGACCTGAATAGATATTTCTCAAAAGAAGACATACAGCACTTTGGACGGCTGAGGCAGGCGAATCGTGAGGTCAAGAGATCAAGATCATCCTGGCCAACATGGTGAAACCCCCGTCTCTACTAAAAATACAAAAATTAGCTGGGCTTGGTGGTGTGTGCTTGAACCCAGGAGGCGGACGTTGCAGTGAGCCGAGATCGAGCCACAGCACTCTAGCCTGGTGACAGAGCCAGACTGTGTCTCAAAAAAAAAAAAAAAAAAAGACAAATGTCTGGCAACTATCTGAAAAAATGCTGAACAATGCATGGATCATCTGGGAAATGCAAATTAAAATCAAAATGAGATACTACCTCACACCTGTCAGAATGGCTTATAAAAAAGAGACAAGGGCAGAGCATGGTGGCTCGAGCCTGTAATCCCAGCACTTTGGGAGTCCGAGACGGGCGGATCACGAGGTCAGGCAGATCGAAGCCATCCTGGCTAACATGGTGGAAAACCCCGTCTCTACTTTAAAAAAATACAAAAACTAGGCCGGGTGAGGTGGCGGGCGCCTGTAGTCCCAGCTACTTGGGAGGCTGAGGCAGGAGAAATGTCGTTAAACCCAGGAGGCGGAGCTTGGCAGTGAGCCGAGTCATGCCACTGCACTCCATGCCTGGGCAAACATAGTGAGATACGTCTCAAAAAAAAAAAAAAAAAAAAAAAGACAAGGCATTGCAGTGTAACGCCTGTAATCCAGCACTTTTGGGAGGCAGAGGCAGGCAGCTTACGATCGTCAGGAGTTCAAGACCAGTCTGACCAAATTAGTGAACCCCATTTCTCTACTAAAAATACAAAAAAATTAGACCAGGTGTGGTGGTGTGCACCTGTAATTCCCGTACCTCGGGGAGGCTTAAGGCAGGAGATCGCATGAACCTGGGAGGGGAGGTTGCAGTGAGCCAAGATTGTTGCCATTGCACTCCAGCCAAGGGACATTGCGAGGGACTCCAGCCTCAAAAACAAAATACAAAAACAAAAAAAAAAACCACCAGATTCTGTGACAACATGGAATCAACCTAGAGGACGTTACAGTAGATGAAATAAGCCAGGCACAGAAGACAAACACCACATGATTTCACTTATATTTGGAATCTAAACAACTCATAGAAGTGGAGAGTAGAATGATGGCTACCCAGAGATCTGGGTATTGGTGCGGAATTAGGCGGTGGGGAATGGGGAAATGTGGTCATAGGACAGTTTCAGCTAGGACAGAGGAAATTCTTTTTTTTAATTTGAGATTGGGGGTCTTGCTATGTTGCCAGGCTGATGTTGAACTCTTCATTCAAGCAATACTCCCACCTTGGCCTCCAAAAGGCTACGATACAGGCCTGAGCCACCACACCCGACCCAGGAATTTTTTTTTAGACTACAGCATGGTATGGCAGCGGCAGGGTTGGCTCATGCCTGTAATCCAGCGGTTTGGGAGGCTGAGGTCGGCAGATCATCTGAGGTCAGGAGTTCGAGACCAGCTGACCAACATGGAGAACCCATCTCTTACTAAAAATTACAAAAACTTAGCCGGGGATGGTGGTGCATGGCCTGTTAATCCACTACTTGGGAGGCTGAGCATCGAGAATCACTTGACCCGGTGAGGCGGAGGTTGTGGGTGAGCCGAAGATCCGCCATTGCATTCCAGGCCTGGGCCAACAAGAGCAAAACTCTGTCTCAAAAAAAAACCCCCAAAAACCAAAACAAACAAACAAAACACTACGTATGGTCACTATAGTTAATGTTATAATTTCAACAATTCCAAAATTGCTAAAAAGTAGTATGGTGGATACACATAAAGGCCCATTTACTCAGGAGGCCCGAATCACTTGATCCCAGGAGGTCAAGAACGCCTGGGCAACAAAGCAAGACCCCACCATGTGTTTTTTTTGAAAGCAGGTCTCCTCTGTTGCCCAGAGCTGTGAGTGCAGTGGCATGATCCTCAGCTCCTGCAGTCTCCGGCCTCCGGGTTCAAATGACTCTCCTGCCTTAGCACCAGTAGGTGGGATTACAGCATGCTCCACTAATGCCCAGCTAATTTTTGTATTCTTTAGTAGAGGACGGGTTTCGCCATGTTGGCCGCCTGGCTAAACTCCTGACCTCAGGAGGGGCATAGTGGACATGGCCCCCTGTTAAAACTTTATTGGCGAGGCCACCGCCTGAGAATCACTGGAGGCAGGAGTTCAAGACCAGCCTGACACCATAGCGAGACCTCCATCGCCACAAAAATTTAAAAACTTAGCCAAGGCATCATGATATGTGTCTTGTGGTCCTAGCTTACTCGGGGGCTGAGGCAGGGGATGGCTTGAGCTCAGGAGGTCAAGATTGCGTGAACTGTGATCTTGGCCACTACACTCCCTGGGTGACAGCACAAGGACCTCTATTTTCCTTAAAGGAAAAAAAAATGCTAAGAGTGGCTGGGTGAGGTGGCTCATGCCTATAATCCGAGCACTTTGGGAGGCCAGGAGTATCGCTTGAACCCGGGAGGCGGAGGTTGCAGTGAAGCCGAGATCGCGCCATTGCACTCGGAGCCTGGGCGACAAGAGCAAAACTCCGTCTCAAAAAAAACAATAACAAAAAATCCTTTGCAATCTGGTAGATTGCGGGGCTTATTTTATGGTGTCATGGAGCATGCCTGGGGCCAGATAACCTGGGCCTGTGCTTGCTCTGCGAACTAGGAGCCTCACTCTCCGAGCGGGGGTAGAGGCTGAGGACTAAACAGTGGACAATAAAAAGCGCTCGACAGTTGCTTGACCCTTCCGCGTAGCTTATTACAGCAGGAGCTCCCTGCGCAGGCGCAAGAGAACGAGGGTGCCGCCCACCCCACGACCGCAGGGGCCTGCTACGGTGGGAGCGGAGCCAGGCTCATGGTGGCAATCTGCGAGCTGAGGCGAGGGTGGCACGCCCTCATGCCGGCATCTTAAATTCGAAAGAAAGGGCGCTGAGGGACACCGCCTGGGGTCTGCTTCTCCCCTCAGGTTCCGATTCTCAACCCCTTGGGGCGTTTGTGGAGTGGAAGGGAGGTCACGCTATCGTCGCGGACCCCAGCAGCCCCGGTCCCTTCATTGCGATCCGCGGCGCGGACTCCTTTACAGAGCCTCGCGGGCGCCCTCGGAGGTCGCTTACCCGGCCATTGCGAGGGCGCTGCGGGCGGGCTTTGACCTGGCGTTGGGCGCGGGCTGGGCGCGGCCGCGAGGTGGCGCGGCGGCGGGGAGGACGCGCGGCGGCGCCGGGGGCTGCTGGGCCGGCTGCCGGTGTGCCCGTGGCGGCGGCCGCTGAGTTGCCAGCGTGCCCCGGGGGACCGGCGGGCCGCGGCCCGGGGCGAGCTGGCCAAGTACGGGCTGCCGGGGCTGGCGCAGCTCAAGAGCCGCGAGTCGTACGTGCTGTGCTACGACCCGCGCACCCGCGGCGCGCTCTGGGTGGTGGAGCAGCTGCGACCCGAGCGTCTCCGCGGCGACGGCGACCGGCGAACATGCGACTTCCGCGAGGACGACTCGGTGCACGCCTACCACCGCGCCACCAACGCCGACTACCGCGGCAGCGGCTTCGACCGCGGCCACCTGGCCGCAGCCGCCAACCACCGCTGGAGTCAGAAGGCCATGGACGACACGTTCTACCTGAGCAACGTCGCGCCCCAGGTAGCGCCCGCGCCCCGGGCCGGTCGCGGAATGCGGGGCGGGCGCCTGGCCTCTCGGGGCCTCGGTTTGTTCCTCTGCAGAACGGGGCAGCCGCCCAACGCGCCCCCGGTCAGGCATCGCAGTGACATCCCGTGACGGGAGGGAGGAGCGCTGGGCTCCAGGCACAGGCTCTGCAGGCCGACCAGGGCTTGAGCTTCAACTGCGAACCCTGGGCAACTCCCTGAGCGTCGCTTTCTCGTCTAAAAAAATGGGGATAATACCGTTATTCACCTTCCTCCTGCGGTAGTGATGAGGCGCTGAGGCTTACAGAGGCAAAGTGATGGGCACAGTGTCACACAGCAGAAGGCAGGCTGTCTGTTGTAGAACCTCAGTGCCCAACCTTTTGGGCACCAGGGTCGGGTTTCGTGGAAGACAGGTTTTCCACGGCTTGGTGGGTGAGGGCGGGTTTCAGGATGATTCAAGTGCATTACATTTATTGTACACTTTATTATTATTACATTGTAATATATAGTGAAATATACATCTCACAGTAATGTAGGATCCGTGGGAGCCCTGAGCTTGTTTTCCTCCAACTAGACAGTCCTATCTGGAGGTGACGGGCGATAATGACAGATCAGGCATTAGGTTTTCAAAAGAAGCGGGCAACCTCCTCACATGCGCAGTTCACCTTAGGGTTCCAGCGCCTATGAGAATCTCCAGCTGCCACTGATCTGACAAGAGGCGGAGCTTAGGCTGCCGTGCGATCAATGGGGAGTGGCTGTAAATACAGATGAAGCTTCCCTTGCTGGCCTTCTGCTCACCTCCTGCTGTGTGGCCCAGTTCTGGTACCAGTCTGTGGCCCAGGGGTTGGGGACCCCTGGCTTATAAAACTGTGAGCCTCCAGACATCATCCTACCCTGTCTGCCTTTGGGCAGTTTCAAGGCAGACACCTGGCCCTGGTCAGGCTGTTAGTGCCAGGCACTGTGCACTGGGCCAACCTCCCTCTCAGCCTGTTCCCAGCAGGTCCTGGCACCAAAGGATGGAGACTGCCATGGGGCTCTGGGTGGAGCCCATGGGGCACCAGCCTCTGACCCAGCTTCCTTCTGGGAGCACAGCCCCCTACCCGCTTTCCATTGTCCGAGGCCTGGAGAGCTCAGGATGGAGGTCGATTCATGACATTCCCTCTAGGTTCTGCCTGTGGCTCAGACTGGGAAAAGGAACGGGTTGGTGGTTGGAAGGGCTGGTCTTCCCATGAGCCCCTGGGTGGGGCTAGGGATAGGTCTCAGTCCTTCTCTCTGAAAGGTGGAGACATGTTCCTTCCTTCATTCGGCTCTTGGGAGCTAAGAAAAGACTTTTGACACCCGGGCTGTGGAAGGGACAGAGGGTGATGGCTAGCACTTGTCAGCCCTGCCTGACTCCATGTGGTTTCAGAGAGTGACTTTCATTCCTTGAGTTTCAGTTTCCTCATGCTTGTCTCTCACTGGACATCTCTGAGCATGTCCATCCCCTCAGGGCCTGGGGCAGCCCTCTGATAGAGGAGGAAGGGTCCCAGCCACAGTTCTGCTAAGCCCTACCTCTCCTACCAGGTACCCCACCTCAACCAGAATGCCTGGAACAACCTGGAGAAATACAGCCGCAGCTTGACCCGCAGCTACCAAAACGTCTATGTCTGCACAGGGCCACTCTTCCTGCCCAGGTAAGGTGGAAACCAGGGGGCTGGGGGGCGGCAGAACCTCCCACTCACCCGGGGCTCCTACTGCCACTCACAGGGCCAGGCTTGCCCCAGGCTCTGGGTCAATACCAGTTCCCTACTCATCTGGTTTCTTGGCAAGCCTGTCAGCTTTCCTGCCTCGGGTCCCCTCATTCCACTTCCACAGCTAAAGACCTGTTGGGTACCCCTGACCATCTCTCCTCTACCCATGGGCAGCAGCAGGCCCTGAATCTGCCCCCGCTTCTCCCTGCTGTCACCTCTTGGCATGCCCAACCAATCCTGTTCTGCCCATATGGAAACCCCTGCAAGTCCCCGGTGCACCAAGCTCTCCCACCTTCAGTCTCTGCTCTGCTTGGAGCACTTTCCTCCATCCTTCTCAGGAGTTTGAACCTAGATCTGCCTGACCCGGGGCCTCCACTCTTGCCCCTCTGCAGTCCTGCCTCTCAGATGGAAGCAACGGAGCACCTCTGGGCATGCTCCGTGGTTTTTCTGGCCTGCAGAGGGCTGGCACTGAGAGGCAACATGTGGAGCTGAGCAGCTCACTCTGGAATCCACAGGCTCGGGATGGAGTCCAGGCCTGCCTCATCCCCTAGTTCCTTGGTGCTGTGGGCAAATGACCTGTGTCCCCCACTGTAAAACCTGCGACCTCTTGGTTGATGTCACATGCTTCCCCAGGGCCTGGCACTGATCAAATTTCATTAGCAGGTGCCTCCTAGGGCCCGGGGCAAGGGAGGAGACTCTGCTGAGGGGAAGTCCCCGTCCGGTGTCCCGGCACCTGTGCTGGTGCTGGGATGTCACCCGTCATGGTCCTTGCCCACTTGGTGCTCACCTCCATGGGGAGAGACGGACAGTTGTTAAGTCTCCCCCTAGACGAATGTGAATGTGCAGAAGGCTCAATTCTTCTAGCGGCATTTATTGTCGCCCACTCTGCCTGACCCGGTGTTGAGCATGAGGAAAACAGAGGGAAAGAGTTAACCTCCACCCTGGAGAGAGTTCCAGCCTCGAGGAGGAGCCAGGCAGGCCATGGCAGTCTCACAATGAGGGAGTGGTCCTGCAGGCTGACAGAAGTGAAAGGACAGATCAGGGAAGGCTTCCTTGAAGAGGTGGCCTTGGGTTCATCCAGGCCTCCTGCCCACGTGTGCCTGGGTCTGCCTACAGGACAGAGGCTGATGGGAAATCCTATGTGAAGTACCAGGTCATCGGCAAAAACCACGTGGCAGTGCCCACACACTTCTTCAAGGTGCTGATCCTGGAGGCCGCAGGCGGGCAAATTGAGCTCCGCTCCTACGTGATGCCCAACGCACCTGTGGACGAGGCCATCCCACTGGAGCGCTTCCTGGTGCCCATTGAAAGCATTGAGCGGGCCTCGGGGCTGCTCTTTGTGCCAAACATCCTGGCGCGGGCAGGCAGCCTCAAGGCCATCACGGCGGGCAGTAAGTGAGGGCGGAGCCCAGCAAGGCTGGGCGTGTGCAGGCCGGGGAGCATTAAAGGTGGTGATTTTTGGAGACAAGTCTGGCGGCGTCTGTCCCAAGTGACCTGTAGAGCCCCTGGTTTCACTGCTGCTTCACTGATGTCCTGGGCCCCTTAGAACTTTCAGGGGTGCTGGGCACCAGCCTGGGTGAGGCCAGGGTGCAGGGCGGCCAGGGAGATGAGGATGGCTTCCTGGAAGAGAAGTGTGGCAGTGGGCTGGGGACTGGGAGGCTAGCGGGTACCCCCACTCCTAGCCTGTCTTCAGTGCCTGGCTGCCCAACACCCAGCCCACTGGGGTCCCTTGTCCTTAGCAGAGCCTGGTGAGGTTAATGGCAGGCCCAGGTTCACACTGCACACTTGCCACCTGGAGGACCACATAGCTTCCTCTTCTGAGCCTGAGAAGAGGACCTCAGGCTCCTCTTCTGTAAAATGGGGGTAAAGGTAACAATGCCCACCTCCCAGGGCCAGGGGAGGGCAAGGAGGTGGGCAAGAAGTTCTCAGCCCTCACGCAGGGCTGGGAAGGGTGGGAGCCAGGGTTCTTGCTGGGGGGTGTGGCTATCGGGCTCAGAGTGCTTGGCTTGGGCGAGGCCTCAGGGATGGGTAGACAGGGCTACCAGCCTCGGCAGCAGTTCCTGTAGCACAGCGTGTTATGCCTGACTCCAAAAGTGGTTCCCTGAGGCCCAGGACGAAGGCCCCAGCTGCACGTGGCTTCCCCCGTGGGACAGATGCAAGTGAGACGCCAAGAGGAGAGCTGCTGTGCCCACCGTGGTCATACACAAGGAAGTAGCAGAACCAGGGCTCTGGGAGATCACTGAGCGCACGGCTAAGGAACCAGAGGCCTGGAGCGCAGGGGTGGGCAGGGCCCGCTGGGTCACCTGCCTGGGAGCACAGGACAGGCACTAGCACCCATGGTTGATTCTCAGCTACACTCATGTCCCATCGCTGTGGCAAGGCTGCTGTGGCAAGAGGGCAAGAGGGGATGAGAGGACCACCTCCAGACAAGACCAAGGCCACCATGGGCAAGGGTGGGTGACAGGGCAAGAGTGGCAACCGCCCCTTGGACAGATCCCAAGGCCCCAGCGGCTGGCGGTCGGGGAGGCAGGCGGGCTCACCTCCGTGCGGATGGTGCGGCTACCCTGGCCAGGACAGGTATTGACGTACAGGTCAAAGAGGACACTGGGTTCAGCCACCTCCAGGTTGGGGTCAGCATCCACTCCGGCTTCCAGCCCCTGGAGGCCCCCGAACACCACAAGAGCATGCCTGGCACATATAAGACGGGGTGACTTGAGTGGTCATCAAGGCCCACCCAGCACAGCGCCCAGACGTGTCTCTCCATACCCCGGACAGCAGGGGCCCACCTGTGCAGCTTCACCCACCAGGCAGGTTCCTGGTCACATTCCTCCTGCCCTGGTCCCGGCCCCAGGAGGTACACACCTGAAGCTGGGAAGGTGGGCAGAGGCCACATCCGAGCCACGCTCTGACGTCCCGATGGTCAGGTCATACCCGTCCTGGAAAGGGGCCTCAGCAAACACAGCACCTGGGGGTGGGGCCAACTCAGTGCGGGTCCTGCTCCCCACAAGCCACAGCTCTGGGTATGTGTGTGTGTACGGAGCCAGGGGTGGGTAGGAAGAGCTCTGTGTGTGTGTGTACTGAGGTAGGGGTGGGTGGGTAGAGCTCGGTGTGTGTGTGTACTGAGGTTGGGGGGGGTGTGTACCGAGGCAGGGGTGGGTAGAGCTGTTCCTGGGAAGTCAAGGACTGAGCAGGGCGGACACCAAGCCTGTGCTTGGCTGGGGAACAGGGCAGAGACTGGATAGGAAGAGGTACCAAGAGCATGAAGTGGGCCTCTGACTCCTCTGGCCCTTTTGCCTCCATTCGCAACTCTACAGAAACATGATTGATCAATGATGACACTTTTGCTCAGTAGTCCTTAACAGCATTCCAGGCAGTACATCCAGGGGAAACAAGGCCCAGAGAAGGGAAAGGACTCGCCCAAGGACACACAGCAAGTTGATAGGACAAAAACCTTGGTGTGATATTTAGGTCAGGCAAGGCTCCCGGCCACCTCCCAGAGGGATGGGTGGATATTCGGAGAAGTGAGCTCTGTCCTTACTGAGGCAGGAAGCCAGGCGGACGGTGTAGCCCCAGTAGAGCCCAGCTTTGGTGCGAGGGTCCTGTGATGACACCACTTTGCCACGGTAGGTCTTGCATGCTGGAGGGGTAACAGAGTCTGTCAAGATGGGGTGAGGGAACGGAAGGAGGTGGCTGAACCCTGGAGCTCGTCAGGCCAACCCAGGGGCTGGGGAACCTTCCAGATACCTGGGAGCTGCTGCTGGTTCAGTCGCACGGTCACCCGAAGCCCAGGCTCCAGGTTTTTGTCAATCTTCACCTCCTGGGGAGAAGCCAAAAGAAAGGGGTACCATTCCTCTCAAGATCAGCAGGGGCCACGGCTCTTCCAGATGCCACCAGGGGAGCCCTGGGGCTGGCAAGGGACCCAGGGGTCCAGGTCAACCTGTCACCCTCCACCCCTGGCACCAGCTGAACGTGCTCACAAGAGACCATTTGTGCAAAACACAGGTCACTGGCCAAACACGCACCTTTGGGGCGCTCATGGCACAAGGTAGAAGAAGTACATGAAACCCAGTTTTCTGCATTTTGGTAGCTCTGCCACTTTTTTTTTTTTTTTTTTTGAGTTGGAGTCTGGCTCTGTCACCCAGGCTGGAGTGCAGTGGCGCCATCTCAGCTCAATGTAAACTCTGTCTCCTGGGTTCCAGTGAATCTCCTCCCTCAGCCTCCCGAGTAGCTGGGATTACGGACACGTGCCACCACACCTGGCTCATTTTTATAGTTCTAGTAGAGACGGGATTTCACCATATTGGCCAAGTTGGTCTCAAACTCCTGACCTCAAATGATCTGCCTGCCTCAGCCTCCCAAAGTGCTGGGATTACAGGTGTGAGCCACTGCACCTGGGTTGTGCTTTCTGATGGCTAGGGGACTCCATCCATGTAAAGGTTTCTGCCTCTGATTTGAGAAGACTTGAGGGTAAAGAGGTAGCAAATTAATGCCCTCGTCCCAGCTTGGCTCTGTGCCACACGGGAGCAGCTCCAGAGTGACTTTCAACTTGTTTCTGCAGGGTTTTGTTTGGAGCATGAGGACTGTCTTCTGTTGATTTGCTTTTTAAGCAACAGTAAATTCATTCTTGGCTTTATCTATTGAGCCCCATTTTGCACAATTCTCTGGCCCAAATTTGCATCAGTGAGGGATTTGGGGCAGCTCCAGGACTGCCCCCAACATCCATCTGCTTGCGCTCCATTGCTAGGGTGTGTCCTGGAGGTGTGTCCCAGCCCACCTTTCTGTTCCTACCTTTTTCATGCCACAGTTGACAAAGGAGCCGTGGCCTGGCCGGGTGGGCCGATCCACCACGATGCCCTCTCGGAACTCGGATTCCTCGTCCTGACGCATGTGGTGGGGGCTGTCCAAGGGGTTCAGGAGCCCTGTGGAGGCAGGGCCGGGAGGAGTCTAGGAAGTGCTAGGGCACACAGGGTGCAGTGGGGACCCTGGAGCAGAGTCCCGGCTCTGCCACAGACCTGCGTCTTGGCATCAGGCACAGGTCTCGCTCTCCCAGGCCTGCTTTCCCATCTAGACAGTGCAGGGTAGGACAGGGTGGTCTCTCAGTGTCTGTGGCACAATCCAGTGGAAAGGGGGGGCGGGCCCACACAGTGTTACCTGCAAACTGTAGATCCTGGTGCTTCGGGAAGAACGCCTTCCTCAGATACCTAGGAAAGAATGCTGACCTCAGGATGTTCCCAGGGGAAGCTGCCTCCTACCTGGCCTCCACTTTGACACACCCCTCCCTCATGCTCAGGGGAGTGACCCCCTTACTGCGGACACTCCAGGTACTGCAGGATCCGGGCCAGCTGTACGCACGCCTGCCCCTTCTTCCCAACTCCTGTGAAATCCCCCTCCACGGTCCTGGAGAGAGAGAGATGGGGGCTCAGGATCCAGCTGTGGCCCCTTCAAGAACTCCTACAAGTGCATGCCTATAATCCCAGCTACTCAGGAGGCTGAGGTGGGAGGATCACCTGAGCGCAGGAAGTAGAGGCTGCAGTGAGCCATGACCATGCCACTGCATGCACTTCAGCCTGGGTGACAGCTGAGATACAGGTTTAGACCTTCTGGCTCCCAATCCCACCTCTGCAGTCATCACCCCCACCTGGCAACTCTACCCCCTAAGGATTATAGACGGAGTATTTCAGGCAGGACACGAGGGAAGAGCCAGGCATGTGGACAGGGGCAGGGTGAAACCTCGGCCCATCCCGGCAGCCTCTCCCTCTCCCTGAGCCCTGGCACCCTGTGGGATGGCCTCTCACTTGGCATCCTGGCCCTCCTCATCAAACACCACGATCTCATCCACACAGAAGATGGCACAGGCTCTGGCAATCTGACCGGCCAAGTAGGTGCGAAGCTCCGGCGACTGAGCATTGTCCAGGATGGAGCCCGGCAGGGCTACGCTCAGTGTGTAGGGCCGCCCTGAGCAGGGGAGGGGTGTTCCCAGTCAGCCTGAGAGGCAAGGGCCCCCCACCTTCCTCTCTCTTTCTCTGTCCCCAGCGCCCATGGTTTGAGAATTTCCCAAGTGGGAGGAATTTTGAGATGAGCAAAATAGATCCAACTCCCCTCTCTGGGCCTCAGTCTCCCAGGAGGAAAATGGATGCAGCAATCTCTATGGCTCCTCTGAACAGGGCAGACCACTGGGCGAGGCTGTGGAGCAGTTAGGAGCAATGGCCTAAGTTCATATCCTGGCTCTCCCACTTAGTGCCTCAGTTCTCCAGCTATCAAATGGGGATAAAATGAAAGCTGATATCTAATAAGCCTTTAGTGTGTGCACATTAACCCGATAGCCATTAACCTGATCCTTAGTGAGGATACTACCATTATCCCCATTTATAGACTAGGAGCCTTCAGCCCCGGGAAGTCAAATACATGGCCCAAGGTCACACAAAAGGTGGCTCATGCCTGTGATCCCAGCACTTTGGGAGGCTGAGGCGGGCGGATCACCTGAGGTCAGGGGTTCAAGACCAGCCTGGCCAACATGGCGAAACCCTGTCTCTACTAAAAATACAAAAATTAGCCAAGCATGGTGGCGCATGCCTGTAATCCCAGCTACTCCAGAGGCTAGGGCAGGAGAATTGACTGAACTGGGAGGTGGAGATTGCAGTGAGCCGAGATCGCGCCACGGCACTCCAGCCTGGGCAACAGAGCCAGACTGTCTCTCAAAAACAAACAAAAAATCCCAAGCAGCACATAGATAACAGGGTTTCACTATTGTAACATTGTATCTATACTTTGCTATGCAAGGCCAAGGATAAGTAGATATGATTCTTTGGACAAACTTTTGCTACAATGTTTGCTGGGATTGTTCCTTTCTTCTTTGTAGTTTTCTGTTATTATTATTATTATTATTACTGAGATAGAGTCTCACTCTGTCGCCCAGGCTGGAGTGCAGTGGCATGATCTTGGCTCACTGCAAGCTCCGCCTCCTGAGTTCTCGCCATTCTCCTGCCTCAGCCTCCCGAGTAGCTGGGACTACAGGCGCCTGCCACCTCGCCTGGCTGATTTTTTGTATTTTTTGTAGAGACGAGGTTTTACCATGGTCTCGATCTCCTGACCTCGTGATCTGCCCGCCTCGGCCTCCCAAAGTGCTGGAATTACTGGCATGATGTCATTTTTATTATGAAATCAAAATAAATGAAAAATGAAATTAAAGCACACAGAAAATGCTCAATAAAAAAGTCAAAAAATCAGGAAGATCATGAAGTTCTAGAGGTCTAAGAGATATGAGGCTTGGGCTGGGCACGGTGGCTCACGCCTGTAATCCCAGCACTTTGGGAGGTGAATTGGGCGGATCACCTGAGGTCAAGAGTTCCAGACCAACCCGGCCAACATGGTGCAACCACATCTCTACTAAAAAATACGAAAATTAGGCCAGGCGCGGTGGCTCAAGCCTGTAACCCCAGCACTTTGGGAGGCCGAGACGGGCGGATCACGAGGTCAGGAGATCGAGACCATCCTGGCTAACACGGTGAAACCCCGTCTCTACTAAAAAATAAAAAAATTAGCCGGGCGAGGTGGTGGGCGCCTGTAGTCCCAGCTACTCGGGAGGCTGAGGGAGGGGAATGGCATAAACCCGGGAGGCGGAGCTTGCAGTGAGCTGAGATCTGGCCCCTGCACTCCAGCCTGGGCGACAGAGCGAGACTCCGTCTCAAAAAAAAAAAAAAAAAAAAAAAAACGAAAATTAGCCAGGTGTGGTGGCACACGCCTGTAATCCCAACTACTCGGGGGGCTGAGGGAGGAGAATTGCTTGAACTTGGGCAGTGGAGGTTGCAGTGAGCGGAGATGGTGCCATTGCACTCCAGCCTGGGCAACAGAGCAAGACTCCATCTCAAATAAAAAAAAAGAGAGATGAGGCTTACCTTCCATAGGCTTGAAATTTACCTAAGCAGGAGGTCAGAACTTAGTTTGTTGGCTCCCTCCCTTCTCTGGGCCTCAGCTTCTCCATCAGGACAAGATGTTTGGACCTACTGGTTTGTAAGGGCCCTTCCAGATCTGCTCTGCCTGCAGGACAACTACTACGGGCCACAACCTGTGGCCCTCCCCATGACCCCAGCTCACCGCGGTCCTCCTTCTCTGCTGCTGCCTTCTCCTCTTCCTGGTGCTTTGCGTGTTCCTCCTGTGCCCGCTGCCGCTCCAGTTTTTTCATCAGCTTGAGATCCTTCCATTTCTTTTTCTCCTCTTTCTCTGGATAAAAGAACATCCCAATTGGCCGAGGAGATAGTTCCCACTCATTGGGTCAGCCTGGACTATGGAGAGCTACTGGGTGAGCAGCCAGAGGGCAGCAAGGGAGCCTCCCCAGGGCTCCCGGCCCCTGCCTCCCAACTTTGGGTGCTGCAGGACCCAGCGGGAACAAAGTTGGTGTCTTGCTCCAGGGTTTGAGCACTGGTGGAGTGGTCTATGGGAAGATACTCTTACCCCCACCCTTACTTACTCTGTTGCTTCCATTTTCGCCACTCAATCCTTTGGCCGTGTTCACCCTGGAGAAGGAGTGGTAGGAGGATTATGAGTATGAGGCTGATGGTCACACCTGGAGGGGGTCCGTTTCTACACGGGGCGGCAAGGAAGCCAAGGAACCTCTGCAAACTGCTGCCCCAGAAAGCGTCTGGAGGCCAGGGACCCGCTGTATCCCCAGCGCCTGGGGCCCAGCCTGGCACACAGAAAGCGCTCAAGAAACTGTTGAATGAGTTCCCACAGAACAGAGGAGAAAACTGAGGCTCAGAGGACAGGACAGCCCACAGTCGCCCTGGAAGTCAGAAGACATAAGCCACGAAAGGGCACCGGATTCAGGATTGAGAGCAGGGTCCCGCCTCCGTAATCCAGCGGGGGCCAGGGAGCCGCAGGGGAGTTCCGGAGAGGACACGGGCGCTGTTCCCATCCTGCTGCGGCTCACGCCGCATCTTCGGGGGCTTCCGGCCTGGGATCAGCGGGAAGCAGGCAGCAGGAGGCGCGGCCCGGCCCCGGCGGAGGTCCGCACGCCACTGGTCCTCACGCCTCCACTGTGCTGCTCTGCGCTGGGTCCCGCCGCCCGCACTTACCGGGCCGCACGGCCGCTTCCTCCCGCGCTCCGCCATGTTCCGCACACACCGTCGGTCACGCCTCTGCCAATGAGACTCGCCTCTTCCGGTCACACCTCCATTAGGTTGTCCAATCGGAAAGCCAATGTCGCCCGGGGGCGTGGCCTGGGCGCCCGACTGCTGCAGGAGTACGCGAGCTGGTGTAGGTTGGGCGGAAGAGGTGTCCAAATGGGCGGCATCACGGGTACTGTCCAGAATTCTGGATGGCTCTGAGTTGGGACAAATACAACACTCAGATCTCTGAGTAGTTTATTTGTTTAAAAAAATTTTTTTTTGAGACAGGGTCTCGCTCTGTTGCCGAGGATGGAGTGCAGTGGCGCGATTCTAGCTCCCTGCAGACTTGAGCTCCTGGGCTGAAGGGATCCCCTCACCTTAGCCTCCGAGTAGCTGGAACCACAGGTGCGCACCACCACGCCTAGCTCCTGTAATGCTTTATACATGGGGACCCCGAGGCCTTGAGGTGCAGTGTGATTCGGAGCTGAAAATGAGATAATTTAATCCAGGTTTCTTGTAGATTCGTTCATGTACTCTTCCTTTTTTTTGAGACAGAGTCTCGCTTCACTGCCCAGGCTGGAGTGCAATGGCGCGATCTCGGCTCACTGTAACCTCCACCTCCTGGGTTCAAGCAACTCTCCTGCCTCAGCCTTTCAAGTAGCTGAGATTACAGGAGCGTGCCACCATGCCCAGCTAATTTTTTGTGTGTTTTTAGTAGAGATAGGGTTGATGTTGACCCCATGTTGACCAACCTGGTTGAACTCCTGACCTCAAGTGATCCGCCCCCCTCGGTGTCCCAGAGGGCTGGAATTACGGGAGTGAGTCACCGCACCTGGCCTCTTTTTTTTTTTTTTTTTTTTTTTTTTGAGAGTTTCGCTCTTGTTGCCCAGGCTGGAGTGCAATGGTGTGATCTCAGCTCATGGAAACCTCTGACTCCTGGGTTCAAGCGATTCTCCTGCCTTAGCCTCCCGAGTAGCTGGGATCATGGGCATGCGCCACCACACCCGGCTAATTTTGTATTTTTAGTAGAGACGGAGTTTCTCCATGTTGGTCAGGCTGGTGTCCAACTCTTGACCTCAGGTGATCCGCTCACCTCAGCTTCCCAAAGTGCTGGGATTACAGGAATGAGCCACCACGCCCAGCCTCTTTCTCTTTTAATTAACAGACTATATTAGTTGGGACTACAAGTGTGAGTCACCATGCCCGACTAATTTTTTTTTTTCTTTTTGTACAGTGTCTCACTATGTTGCCAGGGCTGGTCTCAAATTCCAGGATTCAAGCAATCCTCTCAACTTGGCTTCCCAAAGTGCTGAGATTACAGACATGAGCCATTAATGCCTTTTATTTTTTGAGATCTAGTCTCACTGTTGCTCAGGCTGAAGTGCAGTGGCATGATCTCTGCTCACTGCAACCTCTGCCTCCCGGGTTCAAGCAATTCTCCTCCCTCAAGCTCCCAAACAGCTGGGATTACAGGCGCCTGCTACCAAGTCCGGATAATTTTTGTATTTTTTGTAGAGATGGGATTCTCCATGTTGGTCAGGCTGGTCTTGAACTCCCAACCTCAGATGATCCACCTGTCTCGGCCTCCCAAAGTGCTGGAATTACAGGTGTGAGCCACCGTGCCCGGTCTCCAACTTAGATTTTTTTTTTTTTTTTTTTTTTTTGAGACGGAGTCTCGCTCTGTCGCCCAGGCTGGACTGCAGTGGCCGGATCTCAGCTCACTGCAAGCTCCGCCTCCCGGGTTTACGCCATTCTCCTGCCTCAGCCTCCCAAGTAGCTGGGACTACAGGCACCCGCCACCATGCCCGGCTAGTTTTTTGTATTTTTTAGTAGAGACGGGGTTTCACTGTGTTAGCCAGGATGGTCTCGATCTCCTGACCTCGTGATCCACCCGTCTCGGCCTCCCAAAGTACTGGGATTACAGGCTTATCTTATAATAAATTTGTTGTGACTTTTGACAGGTTTATTTTGTAGGCATGACTAAGACATTGGCCATGTGAAAAAACAAACACAAAAATCCCCCCCAAAAAACGATTAACAAAAAGACACAGACCATGTGATTGGGCTCAAAGTCTAGTCCCTCGCACCTCCCTGGAGGCAGAGATGGAGGGGGCCCGATGGGCTGAAAGTTCTGACACCGTAATCGCACAGTGCAGAGGGATTCCATGTGACTACCACGACATGCCTATCTTCCAGAAACTCCAAGGATTTTAGGAATTCTTTACTAAGGATCAGGGGCAAAGACCTAATATGTATTTTATTGTAAGATACATTCCTATCAGCTCACCCAGTTAAACATATGATATGCGCCAAACCCATGTGCTTGCTATGCAAATGCAACTTCGAGACCAGGCCCCTAACACCACCTTCCAAAGAAATTCAGGAGCTACTATTGCTATCCAGTGAGACTCAATCAGGGCCAGCTAGAAGGCCTGGGCACCCCACTTCACCTCACCTCCAGAGTGCTTTCCTCACTTGTGAACTGGAGATAACTCAGGTCTCAGTCTCAGAGGGTTGTGTAAGATAATGTGCGTCCGAGTGCCTGGCACGTAGGGTGTGCATGATCAACATTCAGTTCTCCTCCTCCTGAGAATTATTTAAGTCCTCGGTCCTCCTGGCCCCCACTGTGCTGTTCTCTCACCGCTGTGGGAATGTCCATGTCTTCCTTGTCACAAGCCCCAATCCCCTCCACACATACACACACACACACGCGACACCCGCACCCTAGCCACCACACCCAGCACCAATAACTGCTACCATCAGATTAATATGAGAGGCCAGGTATGGTGGCTCATGTCTGTAATCGCAGCACTTTGGGAGGCTGAGTCGGGTGGATGACCTGAGGTTGGGAGTTTGAGACCAGCCTGGCCAACATGGTGAAACCCCATCTCTACAAAAACACAAAAATTAGCCAGGCATGGTGGTGGGTGCCTGTAGTCCCAGCTACTCAGGAGGCTGAGGCAGGAGAATTGCTTGAACCCGGGAGATGGAGGTTGCAGTGAGCCGAGATCACGCCACTGCACTCCAGCCTGGGTGACAGAGCGAGACTCTATCTAAACAACAACAACAACAACAACAAAAAAGTTTAACAGTAAGGAATTCATTTGGGGGCCTTGGGTTCTAGGCCTGGTTGTGCCACTAACTGTGTGACTATAGAAATCATTTGTACAAAGTTGTGGGGGTATCTGAGGTTCTCCCGGGCATTCTTATCAAGTTAGATCAGCCATCGGCTCGAGTGTGAAACAGAGAGAAAACGTCAAAAAGGATTTGAATAACTTCAACATTTTATTATGGATGAAAAGGAGTGGCTTGAGCACTCAAATCTAAAGGCAAATCCCCAAGGCCAAGATGAGCCAGGAAAGGTGAGGTTATGCCTGAGCCTTAGCAGGGCCCATGCAGGGCTGGGATGTGATCGATACACAGTGGGACTCTACTGTCAGTGTCGGCCAAGCCTGGAGAGACCAGAAGCAACCGAAGACCCTACAAACCCGCCTACAGAGGGGCTGAGAGAGGCCCAGGTTGGGCCGCCCTCACCTTTCAGACAGGAGGCACTTGGTTCTCTAAGATGAAGAAGGGCGGCTCCCACCCAGAACATTCTGAGGTTTCCCAACAGCATCTTCCCCGACCCAGACATGTCTGAAACCTGGACAAAGACAGACACCCAGAGTATCTCTGCGGGCACGTGGGGATGTCAGGGCCAAGGTGTGACTTCAGGGCTAGAGCTCCGCCTTCCACTTCCGCAGCTTCTCATCCATGGCCTGGAGCGTGGCTTCAGCCTGCACCAGCACAGATAGGTCCCACACTCTCCCCATGCCCCCAGCAGGCCTTGGGAAGCTCTGGCAGGTCTTTCTTCCCCCAGCCCCACCCTTTACCTTCACAAAACAGAAGCGGATATAGTGGTCAAAGTGCTTCTGATGTGGCACACTACAGAAGATGGAGACAGGGATGGCCACCAAGCCCTGGGGAGGAGGAAGGACATGTCTCAACACGGCTTCGTGGCCCAGCAGGCCTTGGCCCCGGAGGGGACAGACAGGTTCCCACAACCAGGCAGGGAAGGAGAGTTAGCTCCAATCCCGCACCCAGTGCTGCATCAAAGTCACAGGAAAATGGCCGGGCGTGGTGGCTCACGCCTGTAATCCCAGCACTTTGGGAGGCTGTGACTGGTGGATCACCTGAGGTCAGTAGTTCGAGACCAACTGGCCAACATGGCCAAACCTCATCTCTTAAAAATACAAAAATTAGCTGGGCATTGTGGCACATGCCTGTAATCTCAGCTACTTGGGAGGCTGAGGCAGGGGAACTGCTTGAACCCAGGGGTGGAGGTTGCAGTGAGCTGAGATTGTGCCACTTCATTGCAGCTTGGGTGAAAGAGAAAAAATCCGTCTCAAAACAAAAACAAACACAAAGTCAGAGGAAAAGGATCCCAGAACGTCATTCCAAGTCCCTCCCTGGGTATAGAGGGCAGACAGACGCCGGGAGAGGGAAGTTCACGGAGCAGGTCAGGGCAGAGCCAGAGAATAACAAAGCCTTAGAGTCACAGATCGAACCTGGATGGACCTCAGAGTTAATGGTCCAACTCCTCACTGTACAGATGGGAAGACGGAGATCCAAAGAGGCAGGAAATCCTGCCAGCCCACACAGCATCTCTGTGCAAGTTAGAAACAGGTTCCTTGGGCCAGGCATGGTGGCTCACGCCTGTAATCCCAGCACTTCGGGAGGCCAAGTGGGGTGGATCACCTGAGGTCAGGAGTTGGAGACCAGCCTGACCAACATGGTGAAACCCTGTCTCTACTAAAAATACACAAATTAGCCAGGCGTGGTGGTATGTGCCTATAATCCCAGCTACCCAGCTACTTGGGAGGCTAAGGGAGGAGAATCACTTGAACCCTGGAGGTGGAGGTAGCAGTGAGCTGAGATTGCGCCCCTGCACTCCAGCCTAGGTGACAGAGTGAGACTGTCTCAAAAAAAAAAAAAAAAAAAAAAAGGCTGGGCATGGTGGCTCACGCCTGTAATGCCAGCACTTTGGGAGGCCGAGGCGGGTGGATCACAAGGTTAGGAGATCAAGACCATCCTGGCTAACACGGTGAAACCCCGTCTCTACTAAAAATACAAAAAAAAATTAGCTGGGCGTGGTGGTGGGCGTCTGTGGTCCTAGCTACTCAGGAGGCCGAGGCAGGAGAATGGCGTGAACCCGGGAGGCGGAGTTTGCAGTGAGCTGAGATCGCGCCACTGTACTCCAGCCTGGGAGACAGAGCGAGACTCTGTCTCAAAAAAGGCAGAAAGAAAAGAAAAGAAGAAAAGAAAAGAAAAAACAAAAGAGGCTCCTCGTTCTTTTAAGTGGATACAACCCTGCCCCAAGGTTCACGGCAGAGGCAGACTAGGATCTGGCCCAGGAGCCTCTTGCCTGGGCACCCTTGAGCAGCCCACAAGCTGTGAAACCATACATGGCTGCACGGCAGAGGCCCAGCCCACCTTGTTCTTGATCATCCACTTGACGAAGCGTCTGTCATAGGGCTCATCCATAGCTCCAGGCAAGTCAGGCATCTTCCTCTCTGGGGAACAGAGGCCACACTGAGGCCCCTGCAGCCTCCAGCCCTTGCGCCCTGCCCAGACCGGCCAGTCTCACTCACTGAAGTCTGAGATGTCTGTGATGAGGAAGTAGCTGCCCTGGGGGATGACGGGCTTCAGGCCCACTGACTGTAGGCTGCGTATCATGTGGTCCCGGCAGCGCTGCATGGCCTGCGGGAACTGCACAAAGTAGCTGCTGGGTTGGCCGAACAGCAGCTGCTCCCGCTCAAAGCTCTCGGCTACTGCGGCCTAGGCAGGGCAGACGGACACCCAGACAGATTAGCTGTTCCCTGACGCGGGGGCCAGCCTGGGCTCTTTCATTGTCTCCCCGCTCCCCCATGGCGTCCCCTGCCCCTCTTCACCTGGCTCTGTGTGGGGCAGTGGAAGATGGAGTTCTGGTGCACGGTCCGCAGGTGCTTCATGATGTGATCCGGACCCAGGACCCAGCCCACCTGGAGCAGGAGCACAGGTAGTGGGAGGTCCTTCCAGGCCTGGCTAAAGCCTTCTTCATTCCCAGGCCCACCTCACTTGCCAAGGATCTTGCAGGGGGTGGTGACCTCCCACCCTCGGCAACTCACCTTCCAGCCAGTGGCGCTGAAGGTCTTGCCGGCGCTGCCGATGGTCAGGGTCCGTTCCCACATGCCAGGGAGGCTGGCTGCCCAAGGCCGAACAGAGCAGCTGCTGAGACTGGGGTGAGGGGTAAGGGGGAGGGTGGTGGTCTGGGCCCCAGGGGGCACCCATAGGCTCTTGCATCCTGGACTCCTCTACATACTAAGCTATTTGCAGAATTTCTTTCTTTCTTTCTTTTTTGAGATGGAGTCTCGCTCTGTTGCCCAGGTAGGAATGCAATGGCACCATCTCAGCTCACTGCAACTTCCACCTCCCGGGTTCCAGTGATCCTCCTACCTCAGCTTCCTGAGTAGCTGGGACTACAGGCACGCACCACCATGCCCAGCTAATTTTTGTACTTCTAGTAGACACGGGATTTCACCATGTTGGCCAGGCTGGTCTCGAACTCCTGACCTCAAGTGATCTGCCAGTCTCAGCCTCCCTTCATGCTGGGATTACAGGCGTGAGCCATCATTCCCGGCATAGGATTTCTTTGACCTCATCCTTTCGACAACCAGGGAGGCAGGTGCTATTGTGTTTTGTTTTCCTGTGTACTCTGGGAGGCAAAGGTCACAGGATCTGCAGGACTCCAGAACCCTGGGTTCTAACTACCAGGC
This sequence comes from Rhinopithecus bieti, assembly GCF_001698545.2. Classification (NCBI taxonomy): domain Eukaryota; kingdom Metazoa; phylum Chordata; class Mammalia; order Primates; family Cercopithecidae; genus Rhinopithecus; species Rhinopithecus bieti. Next base: position 871,142 of record NW_016813389.1, read on the forward strand.
CTGCGCTGACTCTCAGGTGGGGTCAAGGCCCTGCCACCAATGTGCAGGGGAGGGGCCCTGGGCAGGCTTGGCTCACCAATGCTGATGTGCGGGTGCCCATCATAGACCATCCACTGGTAGACTTCATCAGTGATACACACCACGTCATGCTGCTGGCACAGGCTGGCCACCAGCTCCAGCTCTTCCCTGGAGAACACCTGTGGATGCCCAAGGAGAGCACAGACCTGCAGCTGGGACCATCCCCAAACACAGAGGCCTACTCAGAGAGGTTAAAGAACACAGCTGTGGCCAGGTGCGATGGCTCACGCCTATAATCCTAGCACTTTGGGAGGCCAAGGCGGGCAGAACATTGGAGGTCAGGAGTTTGAGACCAGCCTGGCCAACATGGAGAAACCCCGTCTCTACTAAAAACACAAAAATTAGCTGGGCATGTTGGCAGGTGCCTGTAATCCCAGCTACTCGGGAGGCTGAGGCAGGAGAACTGCCTGAACCCGGGAGGCGGAGGTTGCAATGAGCCAAAATCACACCACTACACACCAGCCTGGGAGACAGAGTGAGACTCCGTCTTGAAAAAATAAATAAATGGCGAATACAGCCAAGCCCAGTGCTATGGGCTGTTCCGCACCATTGCATTGGATCCCTGCAACAATGACCCATGAGGTCAGTTCCCTCAGGTTCCCACATTACACATGAGATACTTTGAGAAGCATAGTCACTATTCCATGGTCACTGGGAAGTGATGGGGGCTCCCAGCCCAGTTCACTGTTGTAGCCCTCAGGCATTCCCTGGGTATTCCTGCCCCTGTCCTGGGACCTCTGGAGCCTTGGTCCTCAGAGATCATTGTGTATGGCCCTCCCACACGAGGCCCCACGGCAGCAACTCAGTAACAGTGCAGGAGACACGACTAGCTCTGCAGGGGGCCAGGGAAGGAGGTCCCTCCAGTACCTTGCCCAGGGGGTTGTTGGGGGTGTTGAGGACCAGGGCTTTGGTGCGTGATGTGAATTTGCTGGTCAGCTCCATGGAGTCCAGCTGCCAGTTGCTGCTGGAACCCAGTTCTCCGTTCTGGATGGGACCCTGCAAGGTGGCGGGGGGGGCACCACTTACCCACGTGACGTGCAGCTCTTCCCCCAGCATCCATCCCCACCTTCTCTTCCCTAGGATCCCAATACACACACCTCCCCTCTGCCCTCCCAGCATAGGGGAACTGGATTCCTTCACTTCCTTCCTCCTGTTCCAACTCCCAGGGTCCAACTCAACCCATGCCTTGGATCCCTCTGCCCATCCACCCTCTACCTAGCATCCTTACCGGCTTCAGGGGCACAAACACAGGGCGACCCCCTGCCATCACTGTCATGGGCTCGTAGCAGTCAAAAAAGGGTTCGATGATGATGACCTGATAGAAGGTTCAAATCAGCTGGAGTCAGCACGGCCCTGACCTCTCAGTCCCACTCAGCCCAAGTCTTGCCCACTCACCTCATCTCCTTCGTCCACCAGGGCCTGGAAGGCTGTGAACAGGGCCCCATAGCCACCGACAGTCACGAGCACATTCTTGAGCGGGTCCATCTCCTGACCCAGAAGCTTCCCAAAGAAACTTGCCAGGATCTTCGTCAGCGGTGGGTAACCCTGCCAGGACAGTGGGGGTCAACTGTCCAGCTCAGCCGGGCCCATCCTCCTGCCCAGCTGTATCCAGGCAGTTCTAGCACCTTCCAGCAGCAAGCCTGGGGCAAAGTCAGATACTGGTAGCCTGGGCCCCAGGGGACACGGAATAGATTAGCTTTCAACACTCTGGACTTCTCTACACACCAAGCTATTTGTGGGATTTCTTTGATCTCATCCTCTCAGCAACCCAGAGGCAGGTGCTACTGTGATCCTGTGTACTCTGGGAGGTAAAGGTTACACAATCTATATGGTCCCAGACTCCAGGGTCCCAACCACCAGGCCTGCACTGACTCAGATATACGCTCTTCCATCTCCTCCACCAGCATTTGCCATAGGGCCTGTTCTGTGCCAGGCCCGGAGCCCAGGGTGGGGATTCAGCAGAGAACCAGAGGAAATGCTTGCCTCCATGAACCTCAGTCCAAGAGCCCGCGAGGCAGTAGACACTCCCCACTTTCCACATCTCTAAGTTTAAGAAGCGTGTTTGTCATTTTTGTGCCCACCTGATCCTCCCAGCAGCTTTGCAGGAGAAGTTTTTTTTTTTTTTTTTTTTTGAGACAGGGTCTCACTCATGTCACCCAGGTTAGAGTGCAGTGGCACAATCGTGGCTCACTGCAACCTCCGCCTCCCGGGTTCAGGTGATTCTCCTACCTCAGCCTCCTAAGTAGCTGGGACGACAGGCACGCGCCACCGTGCCTGGTTAATTCTTGTGTTTTTAGTGGAGATAGGGTTTCACTATGTTGGCCAGGCTGGTTTGGAACTTCTGACCTCAGGTAATCCGCCTGCCTTAGCCTCCCAAAGTGCTGGGATTACAGATGTGAGCCACCGCGCCTGGCCTGATCCCCACTATTTGACAGGTAGAAAAATAGAGACCCAGAGAGAAGAAATTACTTGTCTAAAGTCACACACAGTTGAGGGTCAGGAACCTCATGTTGCAGCTTTGGAAGCACCCCTTTTTGAGAGGAAGATTAGATCCAGAAACTTGTTTGCTGAGGACACTTATAAAATAATCAAAGTGAAACCCCATCTCTACTAAAAATACAAAAAATTAGCCGGGCGTGGTGGCGGGCACCTGTAGTCCCAGCTACTCGGGAGGCTGAGGCAGGAGAATAGCGTGAACCCGGGAGGCGGAGCTTGCAGTGAGCCGAGATCGCGCCACTGCACTCCAGCCTGGGCGACAGAGTGAGACTCCGTCTCAAAAAAAACACAAACAAACAAAACAAAACAAAAATACTCAAGGCTAAGCCAAGTGATCAAAACCTTGTCTAGAACTTAACCCAGTAACTCACTAAACCAGATTTGGCCACACAAAAATAAAAATTTTCTGTACAACAAAAGGCACAGGCCAGGCACAGTGGCTCACGCCTGTAATCCTAGCACTTTCGGAGAATGAGGCAGGTGGGTTGCTTGAGGCCAGGAGTTTGAGAACAGCCTGGGCAACACAGAGGGACTCTGTCTCTACTGATGGAAAATCAAAAAATTATCCAGGTATGGTGTCACATGCCTGTAATCCCAGGTACTCGGGAGGTTGAGGCAGGAAGATTGCTTGAGCCTAGGAGATCCAGGCTGCAGTGAGCTATGATCACACCAGTCTGGGTAATAGAATTGAGACTCTGTCTCAGACAATAAATTAATTAATTAAATAAAAATAAAAGGCACCATGAGCAAAGTTAAAACAGGAAGAGAGAAATATTGCAACATAAAAGAAAGAGGTAACATATTTAGTGAGGCTGGGCACAGTGGCTCATGCCTGTAATCCCAGCACTTTGGAAGGCTAAGGTGGGAGGACTGCTTGAGCCCAGGAGTTTGAGACCAGCCTGGGTAACATAAGGAGACCATGTCTCTATTTTGTTATTGTTGTTGTTGTCGTCACCCTGGCTGGAGTGCAATGGCGCCACCTCAGCTCACTGCAACCTCCACCTCCCGGGTTCAAGCGATTCTTGTGCCTCAGCCTCCCAAGTAGTTGGGATTACAGGCGCCTGTCACCACACCCGGCTAATTTTTATTAGAGACGGGGTTTCACCATGTTGGCCAGGCTGGTCTTGAACTCCTGACCTCAGGTGATCTGCCAGCCTCAGGCTATCAGAATGCTGGGATTACAGGCATGAGCCACCATGCCCGGCCCGTCTCTATTAAAAAAAAAAAAAGAAAGAAAGAAATAAAAGAAAAGCAGCAAGAAAAGATACATATCCAGATGAATTTTTTTTTTTTTTTTTGGATCAAAGAGGGAACTTTACAACCAACTCTGAGACCAGCCTATTGGCAGGGATGTAAATGAGTAAACCTCACTGGAAGGCAATTATTTACTTAGTTGTTAATTTTTGAGACAGGATCTCACTATGTTGCACTGGCTTCAAACTCCTGGGCTCAAGCGATCTTCCTGCCACAGACTCTCAAGTAGCTGGGATTACAGGCACACACTATTTCTTAACAATATCCACCTATTGTATTTATAAATATTTATAGCCTTTCATTCGCTAGTTTTACTTCTAGGAATTTATCTTAGAGAAATGCACATGTATACAAAGATGTCCACACAGGGAAATTTGCCGTGGCACTGCTTAAGATACTGAGATAGCAGAAGCAGTCCATCAGTGCAGAACTGCTTAAATACATTATGGCACATCTAGGCAACAGAACAGTATGCAGCCATTAAAAAGAATGAGTGCAGTCGAGTGCAGTGGCTCACGCCTGCAATCTCAGCACTCTGGGAGGCCCAGGTGGGCAGATCATAAGGTCAAGAGATCAAGACCATCCTGGCTAACATTGTGAAATCCTATCTCCACTAAAAATACAAAAATTAGCTGGGTGTGGTGGTGCACGCCTATAGTACCAGCTACTTGGGAGGCTGAGGCAGGAGAGTCTCTTGAACCTGGGAGGCAGAGGTTGCAGTGAGCTGAGATTGCGCCACTGCAATCCAACCTGGTGACAGAGGGAGACTCTGTCTCAAAAAAAAAAAAGAACGAGGGCGCAGTGGCTCAAGCCTGTAATCCCGGCACTTTCAGAGTCTGAGGTGGCAGGATCACTTGAGCCCAGGAGTTTGAGACCAGTCTGAGCAACATGGCGAAACCCTGTCTCTACAAAAAATACAAAAAAATTAGCTGGGCGAGGTGACGTACCCCTGTTGTCCCAGCAACTCTACAGGCTGAGGTGGCAGGATCACATGAGCCCCAGGAAATGACATATCATGTAAGCCGCAAGAGGTAGAGGCTGCAGTAAGCTGTGATCATGTCACTACACTCTAGCCCAGGTGACAAGAGTGAGATCCCGACTCAAAGATAAATAAATAAATAAATAAAATTAGCTGGGCATGGTGACGCACACCTGTAGTCCCAGTTACTCCAGAGGCTGAGGTGGGAGGACCACTTGACCCTGGCAGGGTCGAGGCTGCCGTGGACCATGATCGCGCCACTGTATTCCAGCCTGGATAACAGAGTGAGACCCTGTCTCAAAAAAGAAAAAGAAAAAAAGAACCACCGTTCTAACCCAAGTACTGTCACGTATTTACTACGTGGGCCTTTCCGGAAAAAGTTTGGATTTAGAGTGTAATCCAAACAGCAGCTTGTCTTTCGGGACTTGGTTTAAGTGTCACCTCCTCCAGGAAGTGTTAGCGCATGTCTCCAGTCCCCTCCCCAGGTTTCATTCCCTCTTTCTTACTCCCGCGGTATCCCATCCTCCTCCATCACGGCACATATCCACTGCCTGTCGTTACTGGTTTCTTGTCCGCCATCCCCACTAGACCATGAGGTACAGGCTCTGGGACAGAGGACACGCTCAGTAAACACTGAACTATGGTCACACAGAATCCCCTGGCTCTGTCCTCTGAAGCCTGACGCCTGTGTGGGCTTGATGTCCAGAAAGCCCCGCCCCCTTCCTCCCCCAGTGCCTCCAGGGAGACGGGGAGACTCACAAATGCCTTGGTGTACTGGTTGAGCATGAAGTCTCCACTGACAGCATGCTGAAACGCTTCCACGGCAAAGTCTGGGGGCGGGAAATCCGGGAAGCCCTGGCCCAAGTTCACGACGTCATGCTCACTGGCCAGTTTGACAAACTCCACCCTGGGTAACAAACGGAGAATCAGCACCAGACCAGCCCTACATGGTGACCTGGACTTTGGCCTGTTTAGAAAAACTGGACAATTGGCTGGGCGCGGTGGCTCATGCCTGTAATCTCAGCACTTTGGGAGGCCAAGGTGGGCGGATCACCTGAGGTCAGGAGTTTGAGACCAGCCTGGCCAACGTGGTGAAACTCTGTCTTCACTAAAAAGGTAAAAGTTAGTCAGGCATGGTGGCGGGGGCCTGTAATCTCAGCTACTCGGAAGGCTGAGGCAGGAGAATTGCTTGAACCCGGGTACTAGAGGTTGAAGTGAGCTGAGATCGCACCATTGCACTCTAGCCTGGATGACAAGAGCGAGACTCCATCTAAAAAAAAAAAGCCACACACAAGAAAAACAAAAACTGGAAAACCAGCAACTGTCCTAGCCTGAAGATCTGCCTGAGTGCCACAGCTGGTCCCCTGTATTGAGATTAGGTCAGTCAGGCACACTGATGATCACAGGAGTCAGCCCAAGGCTTTCCAAGTTCTTCCACCACGACCCATAGGAAGAAAGCATCTTTCTTTTTTTTTTTTTTGAGACAGAGTCTCGCTCTATCCCCTAGGCTGGAGTGCAGTGGCACACTCTCAACTCACTGCAACCTCTGCCTCCTGAGTTCAAGCGATTCTCATGCCTCAGCCTCCCGAGTAGCTGGGATTACAGGCGCCTGCCACCTCACCCAGTTACTTTTTGTATTTTCAGTACAGACAGGGTTTCACTATGTTGGCCAGGCTGGTCTCGAACTCCTGACCTCAGGTGAATCACCCGCCTCAGCCTCCCAAAGTGCTGGGAGTACAGGCGTGAGCCACCACACCCGGCCAAGAAATCATCTTTGCATCATCAACCCTGTGCAGCACAAACATGGAATGGAAGCTTCATCCTTCTTGGTGCAATCTACTGCAGTATTCCCTGTCCTGTCCTATCCTACTCTATTCTTTCCAAATACTAGTTGAGACTCCCTGTACAGATCGCATGACTCCTCGGATTTGTCAACAGCACAGTTAAACGCACTGCTCATACAACCTTCATAATGGCCTGTGAGGCATGTCCTGTTCCTGGACCACTGTGGGGATAAGGAGTGGAGTGACTTGCCTAAAGCCTCTCAGCTAGTACAAGGCACAGCCAGTCAGCCTTTCTACTTCCATCTCAAGCAGTTTTATGCTCTTTACCCTACTCTGGGCAGAACAGGGCCCCACCAGCCCAGGCACACATCATCTCTGGACCCATAATCCTCTGCTCTGGCTCTGCCTGGTGGCCACCTCTCCAGGTGGGAGAAAGGCTGGGAAGCTGGATGAAGAGGCTGGTACGTGGTTTGGGGCTAGTTTGGAGCAGAGTCAAGACTTGGCTGAGTTGAATTTGCATACCAATAAATATGTCTAAAATGTGTCATTTTTGGCTGGGCACGGTGGCTCACGCCTGTATTCCCCAGCGCTTTGGAAGGCCGAAGCAGGCAGATCCCTTGAGGTCAGGAGTTTGAGACCACCCTAGACAACATGGTGAAACCCCATCTTCTCTAAAAATATAAAAATTAGGGCCAGGTGCGGTGGCGCATGCCTGTAATCCCAGTTGGGAGGCTGAGGTGGGTGGATCACAAGGTCAGGAGTTCGAGACCAGCCTGGCCAACATGGTGAAACCCATTCTCTACTAAAAATACAAAAAAAAAAAAAAAAATTAGCTGGGTGTGGTTGGCGCACTCCTGTAATCCCAGCTACTTGGGAGGCTGAGGCAGGAGAATTGCTTGAACCCGTGAGGCAGAGGCTGCAGTGAGCCGAGATCATGCCACTGCACTCCAGCCTGGGCAACAGAGTGAGACTCCATCTGGGGGGAAAAAAAAGAAAAAAAATTAGCTGGGCGTTGTGTTGCATGCCTGTAATCCCAGCTACTTGGCAGGCTGAAGCAGGAGAATCATTTGAACCTGGGAGGCAGAGGTTGCAGTGAGCCGAGACCGCGCCATCGCACTCCAGCCCGGGCGACAAGAGCAAAACTCCATCTCAAAAATAAAATGAAAAGAAAATAAGTCAAAAAAGAAAACAGTATCAACCTCTGCAAATGTATGGTGAAGATCCGACTATATCTTACTTGTTTATCTTACTTATTTTAGGGTATCTGACTCTGTACCAAGTGAGAAAGAAAGTCATCCCTGGAAAGCGCTTAGCCTGGCGCCTGGGTAAATGGCTTTGGATGGCATTTCACTTTCTCCTCCCCAATGCTCCCCAGGTGGGTATAATTCTTCATTTTGCAGATGGGGACATGAGGCTCAGAGCAGGTATGTCACCTGTCCTAGTGCCACAGTCATGCAGGAGAAACCTGAGATTTGAACCAAGCCTGCTCCCTCGGGCCCTGCCTCTCCTGAGCTGTGGCTGGAATCTGGCAGTCTGCGTACCGCCACTATCCGGGGTACTGCTGAGTTGCTGTGAACCCACGGATGGCCAACCCATGCCCAAGGGGACACCCACACACCTCCCCAGCTCAGCTGGCTCACCAGGGGTTGTGGTCGATCCCGTCTAGCCTTCGGGCCTGCAGCTGTTTGGCCATGGTGAGCTGGAGATGAACAAGTGGAAGGTCAGAGATGGAATCTCTCTGGGTGCAGTGGTCCGGGCTTGCGCAAAGGAGGGACAGCTGCTTTCAGGCCACAGCCCTACCCTGTCTGCTCCCAGGAGGGGGCAGAGATCAGAGCTCGCAGAAGGGCAGGTTTCTGCCTGCCTCCCAAGCCTGTTATGTTCCAACACCCTCACCTGGCTCCTCCCGACTCCAACAGCCTCTACCTCCCCAACCTGCAGGGGCTGCCTGGCGCCTGTCCAGTGGAGGCTTCCAGTCCTGGCTCCACGTGTCCTGAGACAGAGCCCTGACTTGGTCAGGTTAGTCTGACTCAGGAAGGGCTGAGGGTTAAGGAAGAAGAGCAGGACGTGGGTGGAGCAGAAAGGGAGGATAATGGCAACAGTGACAGCAGCAGCCTCCACTTACAGAGGTCTTGCTAAGCACTTCCATTTCATTCCCAGAATGACCTGGCCAGGCCCATCTTATCAATGAGAAAACAGGAGGTGGAAAACAGGCTGGAGGGTGCAGGGGAAGGAGTGATGTGTTTAAGGCCACACAACACACCCACTCAGACTTAGGCCTGTTGGACCCAAGGCCGTGTCCTAACTCTGAGGGAGGCACTAATCCAGTCCTGGGAGAGTTCCAGGGTCCTGGTTCCTAGCTTGCCCCCTCCCCTCCCAGTGTTCCTCCCAGGCCAGCTCCCTACCCACTCACTAGTGTGCAGAAACTGGCCAGGGACTGGGTGCAATGGCTCATGCCTGTAATCCCAGCACTTTGGGAGGCTGAGGCAGGTAGATCACCTGAGGTCAGGAGTTCGAGACCAGCCTGGCCAACATGGTAAAATCCCATCCTTACTAAAAATACAAAAATTAGCTGGGCGTGGTGGCACGCACCTGTAATCCCAGCTACTTGGGAGGCTGAGGCACAGGAATCGCTTGAACCCAGGAAGCAGATGTTGCAGTGAGGCGACAGCATGCCACTGCACTTCAGCCTGAGCACTGGAGCAAAACTCAGTTTGGAAAAAAAAATAAATAAATAAAACTTAGCTGGGCGTCGTGACATACACCTGTAATCCCAGCTGCTCAGGAGGCTAAGGCCTGAGAATCACTTGAACCTGGGAGGCGGAGGTTGCAGTGGGCCAAGATCATGCCACTGCACTCCAGCCTGGGTGACAGAGCAAGATTCCATCAAAAAAAAAGAAAGGAAAGAAAGGAAAGAAAGGAAAGAAAGGAAAGAAAGGAAAGAAAGGAAAGAAAGGAAAGAAAGGAAAGAAAGGAAAGAAAGAAAGAAAGAAAGAAAGAAAGAAAGAAACTGGCCAGACCTGAGAGCCACCAAACTCAGGTTCTAACCCGCCTTGGCTGGGTGACCCTGGATAGGTAATTTGGCTCCTCCTGTCCTCAGAATCCCTTCAACACCAGAGACCTCGCATGGGCTTTGTGGTCTCTGAGGAACCTTCCGTCCCTATGGGTTTGCCAGTCCCAGATGGCTGGTGGGCCGTGGAGCCGGGGATCCAACATTCTTCTCAGCCGCCTGCTGCGGCCAACAGTGAACCCTGGCTCAGGATTTTGCTCGGTTCCACCTCGCTCAGTTCCCACTGTACTCTCACCAGAGGTGCCACAACAGTCTCCATCTAACAGATGAGGACACTGAGGCTCAAAGAGGCTCAGGTACCTGCCCAAGGTCAGAGGAGAAGCTGGCAAGGACCTGGTCAGGGTGGCAGCCACAGTAATCTCAACACCAGGCACCCCTGTCCTGGAAGGGCCTTGGGGACCATTTGAGTAAGCGCCAGGTCTTCCACAGCCCAGGAACCCCGTCGCGCCCGGCTCAGTTGACATTTATTGAGCCCCTATCATGTACTGGGTTCTGGGCTGGGCATAAGGGATCATGGGAAGCAGCACCCTACAGCGCCCAAGCCGATTATTCAGATGCAGAGCTACAAGTTCTAGACTAGAGAAGCAGGGGCAAGGGAGAAGCACACATCCAGGCTGCAGTTAAAGAGGGCTCCTGAAAGAGAAGGCTCATGCACAGCTTTGAATCCAGGAACGAGCCAGACCCCAGAAACCCCAGGCCATGCAGGTGGCAGAGTATTGGGGTTAGGGCACTTACAGTCTGGTGCAAGCACCGAGTGAGTGGGGCTCCGGCCTTCCTTCCCCGAAGGGGCCCCACCACGTGCACAGAGATGGCTGCTGCAGTCCTGAACATGCCTCCCAGAGCTTTGTGGCACTGCAGACTTCTCCAGGGGCAGAGGAGAAGGGAGGAGACAGCCCTGGCCAGAAAATGCCCCTGAGCTCAGGACTTGGGTACCCCCCTACAGCTCTAACAATAACAACAACAATATGATCATTGTGTGCCAGGAATAGCACCAAGTGCTTTGTTGCATGATTATCTAACTCTGTCCTTGCAACAACTCTGTTGCTCATGCACAATACACCCCCCAGCAACCCAAGGGACCCTTTCAAAACACAAATCACCTCTAATTAAAAAATGATCCAGGAGAGGATCACTGATAGCACTGAATATCACCAAGAGCATAAACCAAACATGTTCTGACTCTGGAAACACAGGCACCACCTGCAAATTATTCCTGCGGTAAAAGTGGCCCTAAATTAGATCACACTGTTGAATGACTAAAATACAAGGACAGAAGAACATGTTAAATACATCATGGAGATGCAATCAACAAATTCAAGCAGGGCAATGTGTCTCACACCTGTAAACTTTGGGAGGCCAAAGCAGGAGGATCTCTTGCGCCCAGGAGTTGGAGACCAGCCTGGGCAACATACTGAAACACCGTCTTTACAAAAATACAAAAATTGACCAGGCGTGATGGTGCACACCTGTAGTCCCAGCTACTGGGGAAGCTAAAGTGGGAGGATCACTTGATCCTAGAGAGGTCAAGGCTACAGTGAGCCCTGATTCCACCGACTGTGCTCCAGCCTGGGTGACAGAGGGAGGTATGTCTCAAAAAAAAAAAAAAAAAAACAAATTGCCAGGCGCGGTGGCTCAAGCCTGTAATCCCAGCACTTTGGGAGGCTGAGATGAGCGGATCACGAGGTCAGGAGATCGAGACCATCCTGGCTAACACGGTGAAACCCCGTCTCTACTAAAAATACAAAAAATTAGCCGGGCGAGGTGGCAGGCGCCTGAAAGTCCCAGCTACTTGGGAGGCTGAGGCAGGAGAATGGCATGAACCCGGGAGGCAGAGCTTGCAGTGAGCCGAGATCAAGCCACTATACTCCACCCTGGGTGACAGAGCGAGACTCCGACTTATAAAAAAAAAAAAAGTCAATGCCTGAGAAAGAAGAAAAACGTTGAAGAAATCACACTGCACAATTTGGAAGCTTAATACAAACATACAGGAACCAAGAAAGTGTGATACTGGCTTAAAGACAGATATATAAGTCAATTGAATAGAATTGACAGTCCAGAAATAAACTCTCACATTTATGGACAATTGCTATTTGATAAGATGCTAAGAAACTCAAATGGGGGCCAGGAGCGGTGGCTCACGCCTGTCATCCCAGCACTGTGGGAGGCTGAGGCAGGTGGATCACTTCAGGTCAGAAGTTTGTGACCAGCCTGGCCAACATGCTGAAACCTCGTCTCTACTAAAAATACAAAAATTAGCCAGGCATGGTGGTATGCCCTGTAATCCCAGTTATTGGGAGGCTGAGGCAAAAGAATCACTTGAACTTGTGAGGTGGAGGATGCAGTGAGCCGAGATTGCACCACTCACTGCACTCCAGCCTGGGTGGCAGAGCAAGACTGTCTCAAAAAAAAAAAGAAAAAAGAAAAAAATGGGGAGGCCAGGTGTGGCTCATGCCTGTAACACCAACACTTTGGGAGGCCAAGGTGGGAGGATCATTTGAGGTTAGGAGTTCGAGACCAGACTGGACATTGTGGCGAAACCCCATCTCTAATAAAAATACAAAAATTAGCTAGGCGTGGTAGCACATGACTGTAGTCCCAGCTACTTGTGAGGCTGAGGCAGGAGAATCGCTTGAACCTGGGAGGCAGAGGTTGCAGTGAGCCGAGATGGTGCCACTGTACTCCAGCCTGAGCAACAAAATGAGACTCTGTCTCAAAAAAACAGGTGGGGGCCGGGCGCGGTGGCTCAAGCCTGTAATCCCAGCACTTTGGAAGGCCGAGACGGGAGAATCACGAGGTCAGGAGATCGAGACCATCCTGGCTCACACGGTGAAACCCCGTCTCTACTAAAAAATACAAAAAACTGGCCGGGCGAGGTGGCGGGCGCCTGTAGTCCCAGCTACTCGGGAGGCTGAGGCAGGAGAATGGCGTGAACCCGGGAGGCGGAGCTTGCAGTGAGCTGAGATTCGGCCACTGCACTCCAGCCTGGGCGACAGCGCAAGACTCCGTCTCCAAAAAAAAAAAAAAAACAGGTGGGGAGGCCGGGCGTGGTGGCTCACGCCTGTAATCCCAGCACTTTGGGAGGCTGAGGTAGATGGATCACCTGAGGTCAGGAGTTTGATACCAGTCTGGCCAAAATGGTAAAACCCCATCTCTATGAAAAATACAAAATTAGCCGGGTGTGGTGGTATGTGCCTGTAGTCCCAGCTACCCAGGAGACTGAGGTAGGAGAATCGCTGGAACCCAGGAGGCAGAGGTTCAGTGAGCCAAGATCACGCCATGCACTCCAGCCTGGGCGACAGAGGGAGACACTGGCTCAAAAAAAAAAAAAAGTGGGGTGGTTGGGGGTGGGAAAAAATCTTTTCAACAAACGAACAAATGGTGCTAGGACAACTAAATATCCACATGTAAATGAATGAATTTGGGGCTGGGCACGGCAGCTCATGCCTGTAATCCTAGCACTTTGGGAGGCCGAGGCAGGCTGATCACAAGGTCAGGAGTTAAAGACCAGCCTGGCCAAGATGGTGAAACCCTGTCTCCACTAAAAATACAAAAAATTAGCCAGGTGTGGTGGCGGGCACCTGTAATCCCAGATACTCAGGAGGCTGAGGCAGAGAACTGTTTCAACCCAGGAGACAGAGGTTGCAGTGAGCCGAGATCACACCACTGTACTCCAGCCTGGGAGACAAAGCGAGACTCCGTCTCAAAAAAAAGAAAAAAGAAAAGAATGAATTTGGACTTGTTTTTTTTTTTTTTTTTTTTTTTTTTTTT
>NW_016813389.1:886749-913084 GCF_001698545.2 Rhinopithecus bieti
AACCCGGGAGGTGGAGCTTGCAGTGAGCTGAGATCCGGCCACTGCACTCCAGCCTGGGCGACAGAGCGAGACTCTGTCTCAAAAAAAAAAACAAAAAAAAAACAAAAAAAACAAAAAAATTAGGGCAGCGTGGCACCGTGCGCCTGTAGTCCCAGCTGCTGGGTAGACTGAGGCAGCAGAATGGCATGAACCCGGGAGGTGGAGCTTGCAGTGAGCTGAGATCGTGCCACTGCACTCCAGCCTGGGCGACAGAGCGAGATTCTGTCTCAAAAAAAAAAAAAAGTGACTCTCAGCTGGGTGTGGTGGCTCACGCTTGTAATCCCAGCACTTTGGGAGGCCGAGGTGGGTGGATCACCTGAGGTCAGGAGTTTGAGACCAGCCTGGCCAACACGGTGAAACCCTATCTCTACTAAAAATATACAAAAATTAGCTAGGCATGCCTGTAATCCCAGTTACTCAACAGGCTGAGACAGGAGAATTGCTTGAACCCAGGAGGTAGAGGTTGCAGTGAGCCAAGATTATGCTGGTGAGCCACCTTGCCCAGTCAATTTTTTTTTTTTTGAGACATAGTCTCGCTCTGTCACCCAGGCTGGAGCCCAATGGCATGATCTCAGCTCACTGCAATCTCTGCCTCCCCAATTCAAGCAATTCTCCTGCCTCAGACTCCTAACTGGGATTATAGGTGCACATCACCATGCCTGGCTTTTTTTTTTTTTTTGTATTTCTAGTAGACATGGGGTTTCACCATGTTGGTCAGGCTGGTCTCGAACTCCTGACCTCATGATCCGCCTGCCTCAGCCTCCGAGAGTGCTGGGATTACAGGCATGAGCCACCGCACCAGCCCATCCAGCCAGTTTTTAACTCTCTGAAGAGACAGAACCAACGTGATCAATAGAAATCAGAGGGGATTTATAGGGAAATTGGCTCACGCAATTAATGGAGGCTGAGAAGTCCCATGACAGACCATCTGCAAGGGGTGCCAGTAGCGTGGCTCAGTCCAAGTCTGCAAGCCTCAGAACCAGGGTAGTCACTGCAGTCATTCTCAGTCCGAGGTGGAAGCGCCTAGAGTTTTGATATCTAAAGGGCAGGAGGAGAAGAACCTCCCAGTTCCAGGAGAGACAGAGAGAGAGAGAGGAAAATCTTTTCTCCTCTTTTGTTTTATTCAAGCTGCGAACCAACTGCATGGTGCCACCCACATTGAGAGCAGATCTTCCCCCACTCAGTCCACTGACTCCTACGCCAATCTCCTCTGGAAACATCCTCACAGACACACCCAGAAGTCATGCTTCACCCTTCTCTAGGTATCCCTTACTCCAGTCCAGCTGCCACCTAACATTAACCAGCAGCACACATCCATGCTGCCAGGTATTCGTCAGTGGCAGTTCAGGCTTTCCCACCCAGGTACTGATTCCAGGGAAGGTTTCTGCTCTGGCAAATCATGATTCTCTGTATCTACCTTTCTGTCTCTCCAGTCTGGGGGCAGCAGATTACCCTGTGACCTCATTTTCCGATGAACTGAAAAGAGCTGCTGGTTTTCAGTTTGTTCAGGTTTTTTTTGTTTGTTTGTTTGTTTGGTTTTTTTTTTTTTTTTTTTTTTTTGATATGGAGTCTTGTTTTGTCGCCCAGGCTGAAGTACAGTTGCGCGATCTCAGCTCACTGCAACCTCCACCTCCTGGGTCCAAGCGATTCTCCTGCCTCAGCCTCCTAAGTAGCTGGGATTATAGGCACATGCCACCATTCCTGGCTAATTTTTGTATTTTTAGTAGAGATGGGGTTTCACTATATTGGCCAGACTGATCTCGAACTCCTGACCTCAGGTGATCTGCCCACTTCGGCCTCCCAAAGTGCTGGGATTAGTCATGAGCCACTGCCTCTGGCCCACACGTATTTATTAAGTTTACTATCTTATATGGGCATGGTTTGTGGTTCCCCAAAACAGCACAATAGTAATATCAAAGATCACTGATCACAGATCACCATATCAGATATAATAACAATGATAAAGTTTGAAATATTGTGAGAATCACCAAAATATGACACACAGACCCTAAGGGAGCACATTGTGTTGGAACAATGGGACCAATAGACTTGCTTGGTGCAAGGTTCTCACAAAGCTTCAATTTGTAACGACCACGGTATCTGCCAAATGCAATACAACGAAGCATGTCTTGTAGGTGACAACAGCCTTAGGAATCAAATCCAAGGTGATAAGGTTGGGCTGTGTCTCCACCCAACTCTGAATTGTAGTTCTCATAATCCCGTGTCCTGGCAGGGACCCAGTGGGAGGTAATCGAATCATGGGGCAGTTACCCCATGCTGCTGTGCTCGAGATAATGAGTGAGTTCTCACAAGATCTGATGCTTTCATAAAGAGCTTTTCCCCCTTAGAGCAGCACTTCTCTCTCCTGCCGCCACGTGGACATGTTTGCTTCCCCTTCTGCCATGATGTTAAGTTTCCTGAGGCCTCCCCAGCCATGAGGAACTGTGAGTCAATTAAACCTCTTTCCTTTACAAATCATCCAGTCTTGGGCAGTTCTTTATAGCAGTGGGAGAATGGGCTAACACACAGGGGATGCCAGAGCTCACCCTCTCATTGCTTAGATTTGAGAGCAGTTCCCAGGAGAGGCCTGAAGTATGTACTCTGACCCCTGAAACCAAGTACCTGTGCTTTGAGCAACAAAGGGTAGTATCCCATCCTAGGAGAGACATTCCTTGGTGTCACCTCAAGGGAGGGAGTCTAGTGCTTTAGCTCAGGGCACTCAGCTAAAGCGGAGAGCGGCCTAAGGCCAGGCCCAAGCCCAGGGCTAGTCATGGGAGGCACCCTGTGCCCTCTGCCTGTTCTATGAAGACCAACTATCTGTTGGCCCAGGACGGAGGGGTGTCTTGGGACGGCAACCACCCTGGGCCAAAGGGTCCCCTTGCCTTAGCCATTTCCTGTCCTGGACCCAACATCCTGCTACCTCCTCCAGGACTAGAGGAGGAGCTGGATTTCATCCTACCGGGACCCCACTCTACTGCCTTCTGACCACTGAGTTAAAAACCCACAGTTACCTGGTGGGTCGATTCTCTCTCTGACACTCTCCCCTACATGAGACTCTGTGTCTATCAAATCAGTCTTTTTTCCTGAAGTGACAACATCCTAAATCATGCCTTCATCGTCTCAAGTGAATTGAGCTAATTTTGTACTTTTGTAGAGATGTGGTCTCACTGTGTTGCCCAGGCTTGTCTCAAACTCCTGGGCTCAAAGCATCCTCCTGCCACAGCCTCCCAGTGCTGGGATTACAATGTGAGGCACTGTACCTGGCTGAGAATAATATTAATAATACAATCAGCTTTAATTTACTAGGACTCACTCTGTCCCAATACTGTTGTCACTGGATCCCTTCAACAACTCTGTAAAGCAAGTGCTATCCTCAACCCCCATTAATAGGTGAGGAAATTCCTATCATGCTAAAATAACACTTACATTGAGCTCCTGTAGGCCTTACAGCAGATTGTACACCTGGTGCCAGCACAGGGCAGAAACTCAGGAGAAACAGATACTAGTTGTGGCCCTCTTCTCTCCCTGTCCCAGGCTTGGCCCCTTGCCTTCTCTGGGCACTGCCAGTTCTCAGGAAAGACAGTACCTTCTGTGTGTCCAGAGCATTGGCTCCACGAGGCCAAGGAGCTGGGTGGCACCTGTGCTGGATACAGATACGCTTAAACAATCTTGCAGCCTCGGGGCTGGGGCTGGAAACCAGGATAGGCTTCCTTGCAGATGACTGGCTGACGACAGTACATCAGGCCTATGTGTGGCCAGGTAAGACTGGGCATAGGAGTGAATGTTGGTTTTTTGTTTGTTTGTTTTTGAGATAGAGTCTCACCCTATCGCCCAGGTTGGAGTGCAATGGCACAATCTCGGCTCACTGCAACCTCTGCCTCCCAGGTTCAAGCGATTCTCATGCCTCAGCCTCCCGATTGGCTGGGATTACAGACACGCGCCACCATGCCCGGCTAATTTTTTTGCGTGTCTTTAGTAGAGATGGGGTTTCACCATGTTGGCCAGGACGGTCTTGAACTCCTGACCTCATGATCCACCCGCCTCGGCCTCCCAAAGTGCTGGGATTACAAGCGTGAGCCACCGCGCCCAGCCAGAAGTGAATGTTATGTTGCACCCTCCACAGGGTAGGTATGTTCTACTATCACACCCAGGATCAGGCCCCAAGTAGACACCCAAGGAGAAAGGCAGTGGGTGAGAGACGGGGGAAGGATTAGAACACAGGTTTTGATGACCTTGGCTGTGTGACGTGAGGCAAGCCATTTTACCTCTCTGAACATCAATTTCTCTATGTATGAAATAAATAAGAATAATTCATGGAGGCTGGGCATGGTGGCTCACGCCTGTAATCCCAGCATTTTGGGAGGCTGAGGTGGGCAGATCGCTTGAGCTCAGGAGTTCAAGACTAGCCTGGCCAACATAACAACACCCATTCTCGGCCGGGCGCGGTGGCTCAAGCCTGTAATCCCAGCACTTTGGGAGGCTGAGACGGGCGGATCACGAGGTCAGGAGATCGAGACCATCCTGGCGAACACGGTGAAACCCCGACTCTACTAAAAAAAAATACAAAAAAAAAAACTAGCCGGGCGAGGTGGCGGGCGCCTGTAGTCCCAGCTACTTGGGAGGCTGAGGCAGGAGAATGGTGTAAACCCGGGGGGCGGAGCTTGCAGTGAGCTGAGATCCGGCCATTGCACTCCAGCCTGGGCGACAGAGCGAGACTCCGTCTCAAAAACAAACAAACAAACAAACAAACAAACAAAAAAAAAACACCCCTTCTCTACAAAGAAACAAAACAAAACAAAAAAAGGATCCAAATACAAGAGCTTGCACCTGAGCATGTGCACATATCTCTGTGTCTGTGTCTGTGAACTTATCTGGGTGGTGAAGGTAGGTTACAGGAAACTTGGGAGGGAGAGATGGAGGGAGAAGTCATGGGAGGTTCTGAGCCAAAGGCAGGAAGGGTACAGGGGGCCACTTAGGCTGCCTTAATCCAGCAACTTGGCCAGGTTGGTTGGGAGCAACCTGGGGGCTTGTGGGTGTGTTGTTCCCGAGTCGGCCAGCAGGGGGCGCAAGGAGCCAGGCCCCTCGTGGCTTAGAGCTTGCTGACCCGGGTCACAGGGCAACTTGCTGGCCTCAGGAGGGGACTACGCCTCACTTCACAGAGGAGGCCCAAAGCAGGGAGTGTGCTGGTCCAGGTTCCCCCATAAAGTGGGACTCCTGACCTCCCAGGCACGCCTCCCTCCAATGCCCTGGGCCTCCCCCATTTTCTAGGAAGCAGGCCTTTCCTCGTCAGCCCCTCAACAGCCCTAGCA
The DNA here is from genome assembly GCF_001698545.2 of Rhinopithecus bieti. Lineage (NCBI taxonomy): Eukaryota > Metazoa > Chordata > Mammalia > Primates > Cercopithecidae > Rhinopithecus > Rhinopithecus bieti. Next base: position 892,098 of record NW_016813389.1, read on the forward strand.
GTGACCTTTTATTTACCACACGCTTTCCTGTGCTAGGGGCCCCGTGGAGCCCTACAGGTCCCACCGCCTAAAAATGTTTTTCAGGCCGAGCAAGGTGGCTCACACCTGTAATCCCAGCACTTTGGGAGGCTGAGGCGGGGGATCACAATGTCAGGAGATTAAGACCGTCCTGGCTAACATGGTGAAACCCCATCTCTACTAAAATACACAAAAAAATTAGCCAGGCGTGGTGGTGGGCACCTGTAGTCCCAGCTACTCAGGAGGCTGAGGCAGGAGAATGGTGTGAACCTGGGAGGCGGAGCTCGTAGTGAGCTAAGATTGCGTCATTGCGCTCTAGCCTGGGCGACAGAGCGAGACTCTATCTCAAAAAAAAAAAATGTATTTCATTTAAAAAATTTTGGTAAAATACACATATCATAAACTTTACCATCTTAACCATGTATAGGTATACAGTTTTTGGAACTGTTTTCATCTTGTAAAACTGAAACTCTGTACCCATTAAACAATTACGTCCCTTTACCCGCTGGCCCATAGCCCAACCCATTTGCTGTCTCTATGATTCTGACTACTTGAAATCAGGTCCCATCACTTTTATCATTTACTTTTTTTTTTTTTGAGACAAAGTCTTCCTCTGTTGCCCAGGCTGGAGTGCAGCAGCACAATCTCAGCTCACTGCAACCTTCGCCTCCCATTTTCAAGTGATTCTTGTGCCTCAGCCAACTGAGTAGCTGGGACTACAGGCGCCCGCCACTACGCCCGGCTAATTTTTTGTATATTTAGTAGAGATGGGGTTTCACCATGTTACCCAGGATGGTCTCGATCTTCTGACCTCGTGATCTGCCCGCCTCGGCCTCCCAAAGTGCTGGAATTACAGGCGTGAGCAACCGCACCTGGCAGATAATGTTCTTTGGCACACAAAACTTTTTAATTTGTAGGAAGTCCAAACATAGAATTACCTTACGACCTAGCAATTTCACTCCTAGGTATATACCCAAAAGAACTGAAAACATATGTCCACACAGAAACATGTACACAAATGTTTACATCAACAGTATTCATCATAGCCAACAGGTGAAAAAAAAACCAAATTGTCCATCAATGGATGAATGGATAAATTATAACATATCTGTACAATGGAACATTATCCAGCCACAAAAAGGAACGAAACATGTATTGATATATGTAGTAACTTAGATGAACCTCAAAAATACAGTAAGTGAGGCCGGGCCACATGGCTCATGACTATAATCTCAGCACTTTGGAAGACTGAAGTGGGAGGATCATTGTTTGAGATCAGCCTGGGAAACATGGCAAAACCTTGTTTCTACAAAAAATACAAAAATTTGCCAGGCGTGGTGGTGTGTGGCTGTAGTCCCAGATACTCAGATGGCTGAGGTGGGAGGATCACTTGAGCCCAGGAAGCAGAGATTGCAGTGAGCTGAGATCATGCCACTGTACTCCAGTCTGGTGGATAGAGCAAGACCCTGTCACAAACAAACAAACAAACAAACCACACTAAGTGAAAGAAGCCAGACAAAAACAGTCACATAGCTATGATTCCTTCTCTGTGAAATATCTAGAATAACAAGTCTATAGAGACAGAAAGCAGATGAGAGGTAACCAGAGGACAGGGAGGAGGGAATGGGGAGTGATTATCTGACGGGTACAGAGTGTTTTCCTAATGGAATGAGAAAGTTTTGAAACTACAGTGACATAATGCTTGTACAACATTGTGAATGCACTAAATGTCACTGAATTGCATACCTTAAAATAGTTACTTGTATGTTAGGTGAATTTCACCTGTTAAAAAAAAAAAAAAAAAAGTATAGTAATTTTTTAAAAGGGTTGAAGAACAATATAACCCATTTACATTTTTTAAACTGTAGAGACAGGCTGGCCGCGGTGACTCACGCCTGTAATCTCAACACTTTAGGAGGCCAAGGTGGGTGGATTGCTTGAGCTTAGGAGTTCGAGGCCAGCCTGGTGCAATGTAGAGATGGTGAAATCCCATCTCTACAAAAAATACAAAAAATTAGCTGGCCATGGTGGTATGCGTCTATAGTCCCAGCTACTTGGGAAGCTGAGGTGGGAGGATCGCTTGAGCCCAGGAGGTTGAGGCTGCAGTGAGCCAAGGTCCGTGCCACTGTACTCCAGCTTGGGAGAGAGAGTGAGACCTTGTCTTAAAACAAAACAAAACAAAACAAACAAAAGAGCAGATTGAAAACAATATAACTCTATTTGCATTTTTTTAAATTGTAGAGAAAGCTGGAAGTGGTGGCTCACACCTGGAAAGGTGGCTCATACCTGTAATCCCAGCACTTTGAGAGGCCGAGGCAGGAGGATCGGAGCCCAGGATTTCCTGACCAGCCTGAGCAACATAACGAGACCTTGTCTCTACAAATAATTTTTTAAAAATTAGCTGGGTGTGGGCCGGGCGCAGTGGCTCATGCCTGTAATCCCAGCACTTTGAGAGGCCGAGGCAGGAGGATCGGAGCCCAGGATTTCCTGACCAGCCTGAGCAACATAACGAGACCTTGTCTCTACAAATAATTTTTTAAAAATTAGCTGGGTGTGGGCCGGGCGCAGTGGCTCATGCCTGTAATCCCAGCACTTTGGGACGCCAAGGCGGGCAGATCACGAGGTCAGGAGATCAAGACCATGCTGGCTAACACGGTGAAACCCCGTCTCTACTAAAAATACAAAAAAATTAGCCGGGCGTGGTGGTGGGCGCCTGTAGTCCCAGCTACTTGGGAGGCTGAGGCAGGAGAATGGCATGAACCTGGGAGGCGGAGCTTGCAGTGAGCCGAGATCGCACCACTGCACTCCAGCCTGGGTGACAGATCGAGACTCTGTCTCAAAAAAAAAAAAAAAAAAAGCTGGGTGTGGTGGTGCATGCCTGTGGTCACAGCTACTCGGCAGGCTCAGCTGGGAGTATCACTTGAGCCCAGGCAGTCGAGGCTGCAGTGAGCCATAATCACACCACTGCGCATTCCATCCTGGGTGACAGACTGAGATCCTGTCTCAAAAAATAAATACACAAAATAAATTGTGGAGATACATATGTGAGAATGCATACATATATATATATATATATATATATATATATATATATATATATACACTTACACATACATACTCAGGTAGTCTTTATTTTCCATAGTAGTGTGGGACTACAAAAATGACCATGTTGTCTGGGCATGGTGGCTCACGCCTATAATCCCAGGACTTTGGGAGGCTGAGGTGGGTGGATCACGAGGTCAAGAGATCAAGACCATCCTGGCCAACATGGTGAAACCCTGTCTCAACTAAAAAAAAAAAATACAAAAATTAGCTGAGGGTGGTGGCACATGCCTGTAGTCCAAGCTACTCCGGAGGCTGAGGCAGGAGAATCGCTTGAACCGCACTGCAGCCTGGGCAACAAGAGCGAAATTCCATCTCAAAAAAAAAAATGACCATGTTGAGGCCGGGTGCAGTGGCTCATGCCTGTAATCCCAGCACTTTGGGAGGCCAAGGTGGGTGGATCACCTGAGGTCAGGAGTTCGAGACCAGCCTGGTCAACATGGCAAAAGCCCATCTCTACTAAAGTACAAAAAGTAGCTGGGCATGGTGGCGCACACCTGTAATCCTGGCTACTTGGGAAGCTGAGACAGGAGACCAGTTTGAACCCGGGAGGTGGAGGTTGCAGTGAGCCAAGATCGCACCATTTGTACTCTAACCTGGGCAACAGAGCAAGACTGTCTCCAAAAAAAAAAAAAGAAATGACCATGTTGGCCAGACACGGTGGCTCACGCCTGTAATCCTAGTGCTTTGGGAGGCCGAGGTGGGCAGATCACTTGAGGTCAGGAGTTTGAAACCAGCCTGGCCAACATGATGAAATCCCGTCCCTACTAAAAATACAAAAAAAATTAGCCGGGCCTGGTGGCATGTGCCTGTAATCCCAGCTACATGGGAGGCCGAGGCAGGAGAATTGCTTGAACCCGGGAGGCAAAGGTTCCAGTAAGCCAGGATCACACTACTGCACTCCAGGCTGGGTGACAGTGAGACTCCGTTTTTTAAAAAAACAAACAAAAACAAACAAACAAAAAACCATGTAATCTGAAATCGTGCAAAGAGAACTTAATAATCAATGAGAAAGTTATTATTGGATAATAATAATTAATAAGACAATTGTTCTGCAACCTTTTAAAACTCTTAGCATCTGTTAAAAATGTAGCCCAGGTGTGGTGGCTCATGCCTGTAGTCCCAGGACTTTGGGAGGCCAAGGCAGGAGGATCACTGGAGCCCAGGAGTTGGAGACTAGCCTGGGCAACACAGTGAGACTCTGTCTTAAAAAAAAAAAGGTATAGGGAAATGAAAAAAATAATATAACTAATAAGAACTTAGTACACTGTAATTTAATATTAGAAACATTGAAAATTAAGATGTTTTATTTATAAAAGGTTATCAAGGAAAAAATTTTATCATGAATAACCTGGGCCGGGCACGGTGGCTCACGCCTGTAATCCCAGCACTTTGGGAGGCCGAGGCAGGCAGGTCATTTGAGGTCAAGAGTTTGAGACCAGGCTGGCCAACATGGTGAAATCCCGTCTCTATTAAAATTACAAAAAAAATTAGCTAGGTGTGGTGGCAGGCACCTATAATCCCATCCCAGCTACTTGGGAGGCTGAGGCAAGATAATCCCTTGAACCCGGGAGACAGAGGTTGCGGTGAGCAGCACTGCATTCCACAGAACGAGACTCTTGTCTCAAAAAGAAAAAAAATTAAATACAAATAAAAAAATTAGCCGGGTGTGGTCATGCACACCTGTAATCCCAGCTACATGGAAGGCTGAGGCAGGAGAACCGCTTCAATCTGGGAGGCAGAGGTTGCAGTGAGTGGAGATCGCACCACTGCACTTTAGCCCAGGTGACAGAGTAAATCTCTGTCTCAAAAAAAAAAAAAAGAATATTCTGAACTGAACAGTGCTGCAGTCTTCCAGTGGTTTAATTTATGATATAGAATGAGCATTTCTTCTGTCTGTTGCCAAGGCTGTAGTGCAGTGGTGTGATCTCGGCTCACTGCAGCCTCAACCTACTGGGCTCAGGAAATCCTCCCACCTCATTCTTCTGAGTTGCTGAGACAATAAGCACAAACCACCATGCTCGGCTTTTTTTTTAATTTTTATTTTTTGTAGAGATGGGGGTCTTACTACGTTGCTCAGGCTGATGTTGAACTCCTTGCATCAAGCAATCATCCTGCCTCAGCCTCCCAAAGTGCTGGGATTACCGGTGCGAGCCACTGTGCCTGACATCTTCTATGTCTTAGTGAATACAAGTCATCCTTAGCCATCCTTTGTGCTTTCAATGTTGTGAAATATCTCTGGGAGTTCCTGTTTTGTACATTTTGTGGTGAGATCGTCCTGTCTTTTTTGTTTGTTTTTTGAGAAGGAGTCTGGCTCTGTCACTCAGGCTGGAGTGCAGTGGTGCAATCTTGGCTCACTCCAATCTCTGCCTCCCAGGTTCAAACGATTCTCCTGCCTCAGCTGCCTGAGTAGCTGGGATTACAGGCACACACCACCATGCCCGGCTAATTTCTGTATTTTTATTAGGGATGGGGTTGCACCATGTTGGCCAGGCTGGTCTCAAACTCCTGACCTCAAGTGATCTGCCCACCTCGGCCTCCCAAAGTGCTGAGATTACAGGCGTGAGCCACTGTGCTCGGCCCAGGGAGTTCCTTTAATGTGAAGATTTTGCTGGTGTTATTTCCTCTGGGTCATTATCTTTTTCTTTAGAACCACTTTCCTCATTTATGTTGATAAGTTTGCCTTAATGAGGTTTTTCTGGATGCAGATCTCAAGTTTCCCAAACAGTGAACAGCTGCAGAGTTGACATCCCCCATAGCTAGCTATTTCTTTTTTCTTTTTTTTTTTGAGACGGAGTCTCGCTCTGTCGCCCAGGCTGGAGTGCAGTGGCCGAATCTCAGCTCACTGCAAGCTCCGCCTCCCGGGTTCCCGCCATTCTCCTGCCTCAGCCTCCCGAGTAAGTGGGACTACAGGCGCCCGCCACCTCGCCCGACTAGTTTTTTGTATTTTTTTTTTTTTAGTAGAGACGGGATTTCACTGTGTTAGCCAGGATGGTCTTGATCTCCTGACCTCGTGATCCGCCCGTCTCGGCCTCCCAAAGTGCTAGGATTACAGGCTTGAGCCGCCACGCCCGGCCACAGCTAGCTATTTCTTCCATTATTCCATCTATGTTCAATTTGGTTTTGTTTTTGGTTTTTTTTTTGGTTTTTGTTTTTGAGATGGAGTCCTGCTCTGTCACCCAGGCTGGAGTGCAGTGGTGCAACCTTGGCTCACTGGTGCGGTGGCTCACGCCTGTAATTCCAGCGCTTTGGAGGCCGAGGCAGGTGGATCACCTGAGGTCAGGAGTTCGAGACCAGCCTGGCCAACATGGCGAAACTTCATCTCTACAAAAATACAAAAATTAGCCAGGTGTGGTGGCGGGCACTTGTAGTCCCAGCTACTTAGGAGGCTGAGGCAGGAGAAAAGTTTGAACCCAGGAGGCAGAGGTTGCAGTAAGCCAAGATTGAGCCACTGCACTCCAGCCTGACAGCTGTCCAGGTGACAGAGCAAGACTGTCTCAAAAAAAAAAAAAAAGTGTGGGAGAACTGCTGCAAAGGAGGCAGCTCAGGTGCTCTGGCAGTACTGAGGAGGCCCAGCACCACTAGGCATGGGGACCATAGCTGTGCCGAGGACCCTTCTGGGGTAGCTCCCAGGCATCTAAGATCTGAGGCCTCCCTGCTCCCAGGCCAGGGGCTGAGGGCCAGTGGCCTGTGCCCTGCTCCAACACACACCTCCATCAGCCTGGGCAGCAACTGGCCATATGCTTGACCCAAAGGCAGTGGATGACCCTTAGGCCCATGGAATGCGTCACTGATGCATTCCAGGGGCTGATGTCAATAACCCAGGGGCTGATGTCAGCTATGTCACTGGATATACCCCAACCCCCACTGGACGAGCTCTGCCCAGAAGACTGTGGTGAAGCTGGACAAAGTCCAAAGCCTCCTCAGCCTGGCCTTTGGAGCTGGCCAGAATTCAGGTTTGGCAGCCTCCACCTTCCCTCCCTTTGCTCTTTTTTCATTTTAGAGATAGGGTCTCGCTTTGTCACCTAGGAGCCTTGAACTCCTGAGCTTAAGCAATCCTCCTGCCTCAGCCTCCTGAGTATCTGGGACTATAGGTGCATGCCCCAACCCCTGGCTCAAATACTTTGCTTTTTTTTTTTTTTAAATAGAGACACGGTCTCCCTATGTTGCCCAGGCTGGTCTTGAACTCCTGGGCTCAAGTGATCCTCCCGTCTTGGCCTCCTAAAGTCCTGGGATTACAGCTTGGATTATAGGCATGAGACACCACACCCAGTCATCCTTTATTCGTTTTTTCTTTTTTATTGAGACGGAGTCTGGCTCTGTCGCCCAGGCTGGAGTGCAGTGGCGCCATCTCAGCTAACTGCAAGCTCCGCCTCCCGGGTTCACGCCACTCTCCTGCCTGTAGCTAGGACTACAGGCAACTGCCACCACGCCCGGCTAATTTTTTTTCGTATTTTTAGTAGAGACAGAGTTTCACTGTGTTAGCCAGGATGGTCTTAATCTCCTGACCTTGTGATCCGCCCGCCTCGGCCTCCCAAAGTGCTGGGATTACAGGCGTGAGCCACTGTGCTGGGCCCTTTTTTTTTTTTTTTGAGACAGAGTCTCTCTCTGTCACCCTGTAACCCATGCTGGAGTGCAGTGGCACAATCTCGGCTCACTGCAACCTCTGCCTCCTGGGTTCAAGTGATTCTCCCGCCTCAGCCTCCCAAGTAGCTGTGATTACAGGCACCCACCATCATGCCTGGTTAATTTTTAATTTTTGTAGAGATGGGGTTTCACTATGTTGGTCAGGCTGGTCTTGAACTTCTGGCCTCTGGTGATCTGCCTGCCTTGGCCTCCCAAATTGCTGGAATTACAGGCGTGAACCACCATGCCCAGCCACTCTTTGCTTTTCAATAAATGTTGCCCACCTTCACTCAAGTTGTTTCCCCTGCCTGGCATACCCTCCAATCCGAAATCCCTGGAAGGGCCTAGCTCCACCTGTGCCTCCTCTGTGAAGCTTCTGTGTCCACCCAGGCCCTTTGCTGAACTCAGAGAGCCTACCTGTGCCTGACCCCCGCCCCCAACACCGTGCTAAATTCTCTAATCCTCATCACAGTTGATTAGGATGGTATTATTTACTCTATTTACTCTATGCTCAAAAGGAGAACAAGGAAAACTCACTTAGCCTAGAGAGCTCCAGCTGTGATTCAAACCTTGGTTTGCCTATTTCCAAAGTCCAAATTCTGTCCCCCGAAATCTCCTCTCAGGTAGGTGATGCGGCTGACAGGAGACCAACAGCCCCTTGGGGACAGGAGCCACGTCTTGTCCAACTTCACCTTGCATGGCTGCTTACAAGGGCAGGCAAGGTGACCATGGCTTCCCAGGCTGGCCACATGTCACATCACTCAAGTCAATTGACATTCGGTTTCGGAGCTTCTCAACAGGGGCACACTTAGAATTTGAGGTGAGTCAGTTCTTCACTGGGGAGATCTATCCGGAGCCTTGAAGGATGTTTAGCATCCCTGGGCTTAAAATGCCAGGAGACTCCCAGTTACTGAGACAACACACATCATGGCACCTCTAGAGAAGGCGTACAGGACTGGGGATACCATGCCCAGGAAGACCAGTCTACGGCATGAATAACCACAGAGGACCAAACCTTGGACTTGGATCAAATGGTCCCAGCTCCACCATAAACAAGCTATGGGACCTTGGTCATGCCAGGCCGCAGCCTCTTGGAGGCTCAGCTTCCTTATCTGTACAATAGGGGTGACAAGAACCCACACAGAATATACTGTGGGTCCTGGCTCACAGCCACCTGTCAAGACAACAAGCTATTAACTTTTTTTTTTTTTTGAGACAGTCTTGCTCTGTTGCCCGGGAGGAGCACAGTGGCACAATCTCGGCTCACTGTAACCTCTGCCTCCCAGTTTCAAGCGATTCTTGCACCTCAGCCTCCAGAGTAGCTGTGACCACAGGCACGTGCCACTACGCCCAGCTAAGTTTTGTATTTTTGGTAGAGATGGAGTTTTACCAAGTTGCCCAGGTTGGTCTTGAACTCCTGAGTTCAAGCGATCGTCCCACCTTGGCCTTCCAAATTGCTGGGATTACAGGCGTGAACCACCCCACCCGGCCACCAAGCTATTAACATTTAAACCTACTAGGCTTTCCATAAAATTAGTAACCAAGCAAAATGAAAAATCTCTTATTATATAATTAATCCAATTTTTTTTGATAGAAAAAAACAGAATTCCCTGAAGACAAATGTTTGGTGACAATTTGTTGAGCCAATGTTTTCCCAGAGAGAACAGCCTGTCTAAGAAGATCTAACAATCATGTCACTCAGACACAGTCCCCCTGGGCTTAGGAATTGGCAGAGGAGAGAGAAACGACTTCTGGAGTCCAGACTGCAGGTTTCCAGGCTGGAGGGGTTGGTGGAAGACCTGAGTGAGACAAACAGTAGGTATCCCACCACTTATTCCCTCTGGCACAGGACCCAGATTCCAAAACCATAATCTCACTCCTGAGGGCGGCTTCGTACATTGAAGGAACCCACAAGAGATAGGCAGATAGACAGCCTCGCAGGAGCCTCGGAGGAGGTGGCATCAGCTTTACAAGTGGGCAAACTGAGGCTCAGAGAGGGGAAATGACTTACTTGAAGTCCCAGAAAAGCACCAGGAGGCCCCCAGCTGCGAGCTGGGGAATGAGGTCATAGGATGAGCATTTTAGAAATTATGCAGGGAGGCCGGGTGCGGTGGCTCATGCCTGTAATCCCAGCACTTTGGGAGGCAGAGGTGGGCGGACCACGAGGTCAGGAGATCGAGACCCTCCTGGCTAACACGGTGAAACCCCCTCTCTACTAAAAATACAAAAAATTAGCCAAGCGTGGTGGTGGGTGCCTGTAGTCCCAGCTACTCGGGAGCTGAGGCAGGAGAATGGTGTGAACCCGGGAGGCGGAGCTTGCAGTGAGCCGAGATTGCACCACTGCACTCCAGCCTGGGTGACAGAGCGAGACTCCGTCTCGGAAAAAAAGAAAAGAAGGAATTATGCAGGGAACTGGCAGTGCCATCCAGGAGTGGGATGTGGCCCCCAGTCTCTTCTGGCAGGAGTTACAGTGACTGCCTCATGGCTGTGAACGCTTCTGCGTTCCTTTATCGCCCCCACCTGGATTATAAAACCAGGCGCCCTACTCTTTGGGGCTTGGAAAGGTTAGTGTGGAGTTCTGGTGGTTGGCACCTAATGCAGGCATTCTCCGGGAGGAAAGATTCCTGCTGAAGCCAGACTAAATGGGTCTAACTTGCATATTCTTCAATCCTGTCGGTCACCCTCAGTTTCTTAGTGGACGCCAAGGCCAAGTCCAGGGTAGGAGCACATCTCTCCTGGAGTCTCCAGCCTCATTATTTCTCCTTCTGGACATTCTACAGTTTCCAGTCACATTGAAAGTCCCTTCCTTGGAGAAGCCCTTTCTGACTCCACCCAGGCTAGGCCACATGTCTGCCCTCAAGGTACTCAGCACCGGGGCACTCAACTCCAAGGACAGGAACTATGTGCTTGACCTGTTCTCCGCCAGATCCTCAGCCTCTGGCAGCTCACTCAGCACATCGTAGGTCCCCAAAGCATTAGCCCAGATGATCCCGGGAAGCTAAGGGAGAGGCCTAGGAGTCCAACAGCCTTCCTAGGGAGAGAGGGAGACCTGTAGGAGCCCCCTTCGGGCAACTTTCTTAATCTCTCTGTGCCTCACTTATCTGTAAAATGAGGCTTATCTGCGTGTAAAGTACGAAGTGTAATACATGGGAACACGCACTGTCTACAACTGTGGTTCTGGTTGTTCATTTTACAGGCAGTGACATGGAGGCCCATGGAGTACCTGGCAGGCCCACAGTCCACAGGTTGGAAAGAGGTGCCCGAGCCCTGGACTTTAAGCCTGGGCTCTGACCTTCAACGTTTGCTTTTCACACTACACATCATGTCAATAAATAGTTACTGGACACCTGTTGTGTGCCAGGCCCCAAGACGAGTGTTGCGTGACTGACAACAGAAAAAGCTTCTCAGTGTGGAGGGGGAAGCTAGATCATGGTCATCAGTGTAAATCGTCCAGGGTTCAAATTCCAGCTTCTCCACTTCCTGGCTATGATTTTTTTTTTTTTTTTTGAGATGGAGTCTCGCTCTGTGGCCCAGGCTTGAGTGCAGTGGTGCGATCTGCACTCACTGCAAGCTCTGCCTCCTGGGTTCACGCCATTCTCCTGCCTCAGCCTCCCAAGTAGCTGGGACTACAGGCGCTCGCCACTATGCCTGGCTAATTTTTTAATATTTTTAGTAGAGACGGGGTTTCACCTTGTTAGCCAGGATGGTCTTGATCTCCTGACCTCGTGATCGGCCCGCCTCAGCCTCCCAAAGTGCTGGGATTACAGGCGTGAGCCACCGTGCCTGGCCCTGTCTATGATATTGCTAAGTTTCCTAACCTCTCTAAGGTTCTTTTCTTTTCTATTAAAAGGGAAAAATAAGACCTCCCAACAGAAGTGAAACCAAGCATTGGCTTAACACGTGATGGATGGGAGCCGTGACTATCTTCATCATCTTATTTTTAATTATCTATCTCTGCACAGAGTAGTAAATATCTCGCCCTGGCTCAGGTACCCAGGATCCCAGTTCTCCTGTCGGAGACAACCGCAATTAACAACTTCTTATGCATCTTATCAGACAGCTGGCGCGCACACCCGCAGATACCCCCACCCTCACGCGTCCTTCTACGCAAAGATGGACAGCACCCATCAACGCTGTTTTTTCTGTTGCTTCCTTTTCTAGCCTAAGGTATCTTAGAAGTCGCCCTATATTAGTGCATATTAAACATTTTTCGTCTTAATGGCTGCACAGTATTCCATTGTATGGATTATTTTTTAATTTGGTTGCCATTACTGTTATTAGCCAGGGAATTTTCGAGGACCCAGCGGGATTCATGGAGCTGCAGAGCTGGAGCCTGGGGACCCAGTTCCAACCCGAGATCTGCCTAGAATTCCCTGTTGTCTCGGGTGCCATCTCCACCTGCGCGGTCGTGGGAGGGGGATTTGGGTGCAGAGAGGACCAGCTCCAGTGTCCGAGCGAGGATCGGCGAGCAGCACGCGCAGTTGATTCCCGCGGGCGGCTCAATCATTCTGAGCAGCCACTCCGTTATACTTAGCAGCGTCAAACTCATTAAGCACTCTAGCACAACCAAGCTCGGAACCGTTAGCAGGCCCTCCCAGCCTCGGCACCTGACCTCGGGGCAGTGACGCTCCGACACAGCTACTCACCCCCGCCTGGGCCGCTCCACCTCTCGTTCCCAAGTACACCCGGTAGGTTGCAGCAGTCCCTGTCCCTTTAAGGGGGCCGAGCCCGGGCTCCGCTACTTCCGCCCCGAAGCAACCGGGCGGTAGCGCGGGGGCGAGAGCGGGTGAAGGCGCAGCTAGAGTTCCCCTCATAAAGATGGCGACGCCCTGGCCGCCGCGTTCGCGCCTGGCGGTGACGTCACTTCCGGGGCGTAGGAGGCTGAGTGGTGCAGTGAGGGACAAACAAAAGGAGGCGCCGGAGCAGCGCTGCGGCCGGCGGCGGGACGGAGCGGCCGGGGCCTGAGGCTGCCTGCTGGGCGGCCGTGCACGGCGAGCCCAGGTGAGTGGAGGGGATGGGGAAAGGGGCGCGAGCTGTCACCCCTCGAAACCCACTTACACACGCCCTCGGCCAGCTGCCCGGTCCCGGGCGCCCGGGGCATCTGGGGCTCTGTCCCGGGGCCGGCCCCCTGGGGACCTCCCGCGGTATTCGGCCTACCTCTGGGCTCCCCAGTGCCCGGGGTCTCCGGGGCACCACCTCTTGCCGGCTCCGCGGCGCGCGAGCCCCCTCCCAGGCACCCCTGTGCCTCCTTGTGCTCCAGAAACCAGGAGTTTCCGCCTTGGCTCCCCCATGTCCCCTTGTCATCCCCTGGGTCCCCCCAGATCCTCACCCCTCCACACACACTCTCCCCTTCCTAGAGGTTCCACCTCTGGGCTCTCTCCTTGCCATTTCTTTTCCAGAGATTCCCGTAGTTGTCTTCTCCTGAGTTCCTGGTCCCCTCCTCTTCCCTTGCACCCCTCCTTCCTCTCGTTCCCGATGGGGGCAGTGCCCTGACTTGGGGGCAGGATCCCCGGCTAGCCTCTTGGGGCCTGTCTGGGATGGGATATCTGGGAAGACCGGTCCGGAATCTAAGAACCCAGACCCTGTCCCAGTCCTGTGCATTCAGGTGGCCCCGAGGGCCAGATCAAGTGAGGTCCGGGCCTGGTCCAGCCCTAGGTGAGCTGGACACCCAGCAAACTGAGCTCCCAGGCTGAAGGGGCATAGCTGGGGTCATGGAGTTCATGATGATTCTGCTGCTTTCGCTGACTGCTTCTTCCCCTTGATCTGGACTGGAGTGAACAGAGGTTCTCAGCTGTTGTGATTGTTGCCTTTTTTGGGAAGGAGAGATGGGTCAGGGGTTGTCTGGTAGCCGCCTCCTGATGGAGAGTTGGCTGGAAGGGTGGGTGGTTCCTGCGTGAGCCACACTTCCACTGACTCCTTTTCCCCTGCCCTACCTCAGGAAGCCTTTTGAAAATGAGGTGTGGAGGGAGAGCACCTGGTGAGAGGAAGGGAATTGGGGGAGCTCGAAGTTCCCAAGGGCCTCTTCCACCTCTTCTGTTGGTAGTACTCTTAACCCCTGCCAAACTGTATTCTGCCCTTTGGAGCAGGCAACCTGGCAGACAGACTGTAAGAAGGGGGAGGAGATCAGCTGTTGCTGATACTTCCTGTGGAGGGGATGGGGGAGTGGGAGTTTGTTCAGAGAGACTGGGCAGTGCTGATTGCTCAGTCTCACTGATGTAGCTTCCGTGAAGGTCAGGTCTTCCTCTGGCTCATGAAGGGAGGCAAGGACAGATGACCTGTGCTGGAGGAGGCTGTTGTGGACATGCCAGGGATGAGTGACTGGGTAACTGGTCTCTGCTTCCTTGTTTTCTTGGTCTCTGGGCTTTGGCATGGGGTCTCATGCCCCCTGCCTTCTAGGGACCATAGGGTACAGAACAGGGGCGCAGGGCCGGGCGTGGTGGCTCACACCTGTAATCCCAGCACTTTGGGAGGCTAAGGTGGGCAGATCACGAGGTCAGGAGTTTGAGACCAGCCTGGCCAACATGATGAAACCCTGTCTCTACTAAAAATACAAAAAATTAGCCAGGAATGGTGCTGCACGCCCGTAATCCCAACTACTTGGGAGGCTGAGGCAGGAGAATTGCTTGAACCCAGGAGGCAGAGGTTGCAGTGAGCCGAGATCACACCATTGTACTCCAGCTTGGGCAAGAAGAACAAAACTCAGTCTCATAAAAACAAAAAAAAACAGAGCAGGGGGCGCAGGAAATGTTCATTATTTCCCCCCAGAACTTGACTAGATGTGGTGGTTCTCCATCCCATAGGCACACCCACCAGGAAACCATTTCCTTTGCAAACTCTGAGTGGCTTTTCTGAACTGTAGGGGACCCTGGGGATCACCCCCGTGGGTCAGAACTCAGGGAAGTGGCCAGACCCTGGGTTGCTGCCTGGTTTGGCCTGGACCTTGCCTGTAGGAGTTAGAAGGAAATCAGCCTGGTTCCTGACTTCCTCCTCTTAGAGTAGAGGTGATTCCAGGTTTTCACATGGAGAAACGGAGGTACACACTGATGGGCCAAGACCTCTTTGAGATTCAGGTGGGATGGTTGTGGGACTCTAGAGCCCAGCACACTGTCTCTCCATGCCTTGACTCATTCATTCATTCATTCATTCAGCCATTCTTTAGAAAGTGCCTGTCTGGGGCCTGGGATGGCTGGGAAAACATCCCTGTCCTCCTGAGAACTGCAGTTTGGGAGGAGAGGCAGACCGGAAGACACATAAGTTCTGATACACTATGGCCACCATATTAATGGAAATATTACAGAAGCAGCCCAGAGGAAGAAGGAATTAGCTCTGGGTGGTTATGTAGGGGGTGGTCAGGGTATGCTTTCTAGAAGAGGAGGGACTAGAATAATCAGTGACGGAGTCCAGGGGCCCAAGTTCTGGACCTGGCTCTGCCATGGGGAGGTGATTAGACCACCCAGCCTCAGTGGGTGCCCCATCCTTGACACGGAGGGTAGAGTGAGGAAGAGGTTGGCTTGGATGGCCTCTGTGCCTATATAGCTGTAGGTGCTTTACTGCCTAGTCACCACCACCCCATGTGGAATTGCGGGGTTGTTGACCTACTTCCCATGATGGCAGAGACCATCTTCTATGTCTGTCCTCCCAGCACAGTGCCTGGAACTTTGTCAGTGTAGTAAATAAATACCCAGTGGTAGAATGTTGGAAAAACAGCCATCCCTCCTAGATCAGTCCAGGTGTCTTTGTCTGCCCCTGCCCTCCTCCTTCCTGGGTAACTCCTGCTGATCCTTTAGCTCTCTCTGGTGGCTGGGCTACTCTCCTAGCTCCTGGCTCCCTGAAACCCGTGTATTGTAGTAATCACACCTCTTTCCCCACCCTGCCACCCCTATGCGCGGTTCTGCACAGTGTCTGGCGCATACAGAGTAGATGCTCACTGGAGGCTGGTTGACTGTCGGAGGTGATGGGTTGATTTGGTGTTTAAGTTGGAGTCTGGGCAGAGGCTGGTTGACCCAGCCACCCCGCTGTGGCTCATCTCTTGCCACTTCCCCTCTCTGGCTCTGGATCTTGACATGTCGAGCCCTGAAGCCTTCTCCGGATGCCATGTCTTCTCTCCTCCAGGTAAAGGTGTGCTGTTCCTCCTGCCTGGAATGTTCTTTTTCCAGCTCCTACTCTTAGGAGTCAACTCAGACAACTCCTCCTCCAGAAAGCCTTCCCTGACCCGACTAGTCTGGGTCTAGCGCTTCTCCTGGCTCCCCTGCAGCAGAGCTCTAAGCTCTCAGACCATCGCTACTGACTTGGCACCTCCTCAGTCGACCAGGTTCTGGAGGGAGGTGCTCTGTCAGAACCTCTTTTGTCCACCAGGTGCGGTGGCTCATGCCTATAATCCCAATACTTTGAGAAGCCGAGGCGGACAGATCGCTGGAGATCA
Source organism: Rhinopithecus bieti (assembly GCF_001698545.2). NCBI lineage: Eukaryota > Metazoa > Chordata > Mammalia > Primates > Cercopithecidae > Rhinopithecus > Rhinopithecus bieti. Next base: position 908,266 of record NW_016813389.1, read on the forward strand.
GGAGTTCGAGAGCAGCCTGGCCAACATGGGGAAACCCTCTCTCTACTAAAAATACAAAAATTAGCCAGACTTGGTAGTGCGCACCTGAAATCCCATCTACTCCGGAGGCTGAGGCAGGAGAATCACTTGAATGCGGGAGGCGGAGGTTGCAGTGAACCAAGATTGCACCACTGTGCTCCAGCTCGGGTGACAGAGTGTGACTCTTGTCTCAAAAAAACCCTCTTTTGTCACCCCACAGCCCAACCAAGGGCCTGCTACCAAGCAGGCTCTCAGAAAGTGCTGGCAGTGCGGCAGGTAACTGCGATAGTCACACATGTGCCTGCTGACGGCAGCTCTCGCTTCCTTGTAGGGAGGCGGCGTCCATGGAGCAAAAGGAATGCCAGGACCCTGCCCAGGCAGACGCGGGCCAGCCTCAGCACCGACAGCCGACGCGCAGATAGCAGAGCCGTCCTTGGGGTAAGGACTGGGCCCCTCTCCTTCCTGGCCAGCTCCAGCTCCAGTCAAGTGCCCTTCCCAGCTTGGGGAGCAAAGGGTAGCATCTCTGTCCCCACAGTCCTTTGCTCTTCTCACAGTAGGTTCAGGGCAGAGTGGCAGACAGCAGAATTACTGTCTTCCTTCTCCCGCTGAGTAATGTCTGCTTGCTGCATTCATTGACTGCTAAGTTGTTTCATTGCAAACCTGTTTTTTCTCCCTCACCCCAGAGCTTATCAGTCTGGGTTTTGCTAATGCAGCCTCATGACCACATTTCCCAAAAAAGCGTGAACGACGTTTCCCAAGTGTGTTCCATGAGACACCAGTTTCTTCGGTCACAGTGTTAATTCCGGGAAACAAAGACTTCTTGTTATCCTTGCTGTAGGACTTATCAGAGCCTTGAATGGATTGAGCTGACCACGGTAAGGGAGCTAGCGACTCATGTTTCTCCACACTTATTTGGTTGTGTAGACATCTTTGGGGACTGGGATTCCTTGGCCTGTGCTTTGGAAAACAGTTCCCAGAGGCAGGAGAGTCCCTTGAGAGCATGTGGAGGATTAAATATGTTGACATAGAGCAGGCAGTTGGCAGAGTGCATGTCCTAGAAGGTGGTCCTGAGTCATAGCTGGTGTATGTATAGACGGCTGTATAATTTTCCAAACATACTCAGGTCGGTGATCTCATTTGACCATTTGAGGATGCTTAGGCAGTGGCCATTATCTCCAGTTTACAGATGTGGAAACGGAGAATCAGAGTGAGGAAGCAACTTACCCAGACTCATCTGTAAAGAAGGCAAGGACGCCCGGGCGCGGTGGCTGAAGCCTGTAATCCCAGCACTTTGGGAGGCCTAGACGGGCGGATCACGAGGTCAGGAGTTTGAGACCATCCTGGCTAACACGATGGTGTTAGACGGGTAAAACCCCGTCTCTACTGAAAAATACGAAAAGCTAAGGCTAGCCGGGCGAGGTGCGGGCCTGTAGTCCCAGGCTACTCGGGAGCGCTGAGGCAGGAGAAATGGACATAAACCCGGAAGGCGGAGCTTGCAGTGAGCTGGATGATCCCGGCCACTGCACTCTCAGCCTGGGCGACAGGAAGCGGAGACTCCGTCTCAAAAAAAAAAAAAAAAAAAAAGAAGGCAAGGACATGCGGCTTGAATCCAGACCCTGGAATCCTGGGCCAGAGTCCTTTGTTCTCTGCCCTGAGGCATCCCTGCCTTTACGTCTCACCTCAGTTTTTTTTGTGTGAAGGAAGGCCTGAGTCTCCCAGCCTGGATTTTAAAAGAAATAGTAATTTTTTTTTGTAATTACCGACATAGTTGCATATTCATTATATGTTTTTATATTGTTTGGCCATTTTTTGGGGACAAGGTCTCACTCTGTTGCCCAGGCCGGAGTGCAGTGGCACCATCATGATTCAGCCTTGATCTCCAAGGCTCCGGTGATCCTCCTGCCTCAGCCTCCTAAGTAGCTGGGACTACAGGTGTGCACTACTGTGTCCAGCCAATTTTATTTATTTATTGTGGAGATAGAGCCTCTCTACATTGCCCAGGCTGGTCTCGAACTCCTGGGTTCAAGAGATCCTTCTACCTCGGCCTCCCAAAGTGCTGGGATTATGGGTGTGAGCCACCATGCCAGGCCTGTTTGGATCTTTAATGTCATCTAGGAAATGAGTCTCCGCTGATTACCATCTTCAGAGGTGTGAATGGGAAGGGGTATATTCTTCCACATCTATTATTACCATTTGCTTTTTTTTATTTTTTATTTTTATTTTTTGAGATGGAGTCTGGCTCTGTCTCCCAGGCTGGAGTGCAGTGGCCGGATCTCAGCTCACTGCAAGCTCCGCCTCCCAGGTTTACGCCGTTCTCCTGCCTCAGCCTTCCGAGTAACTGGGACTACAGGCGCCCACCACCTCGCCCGGCTAGCTTTTTGTATTTTTTTTTTTAGTAGAGACGGGGTTTCAACGTGTTAGCCAGGATGGTCTCGATCTCCTGACCTCGTGATCCGCCCATCTCGGCCTCCCAAAGTGCTGGGATTACAGGCTTGAGCCACCGCGCCCGGCCACCATTTGCTTATTTTTATATAAATCTGGTCATGTTTGAGTTGCTGATTCACAGCTTGCTTTTGTTTCATTTAATGATATCCCCTGGACCTCTTTCCCATGGAAGAGGTAGATAGAGCTGTGTATGGTCCTGGCAGAATGCACACCCTCGAGCCCCCCCGCCGGCCCCTCCCCTCACATGCTGACAGTTTTGAGCTGTTTGGGCATTTACAGCAGCAGAGGGAGGTGGGAAGTGCCTGGTGTGTGATTGTGTCCACTCTCCTGTTTATGGGACAAGGTCAGCCAACTCCTGGCTCTGCCCTGTAGGAGTTTCCTGTTGGTTTTGAGGAACTCTGTCCCCTGGAGAGAGGGGAGGCCTGCACTGTAGTCTTTCATGCTGGGCAGCGCTGAGCAGGAAGCAGCATGTCCTGCTTGTCAGATCATAATTCCTCCTCCTTGCCAAGGATGGTGTGGAGTGAACCGCATGGGCCGGCCTGAGGGGTTTTGGCCTCCACCCACCGCCTGGGTTCAGGGGACACACATGAATCAAGCTGAGACAAATTGAGTCTGAGCCATTGTTTTCCTGAGCCCGGCCCTTCCTGGGGACAGGAAGGAACAGGCAGACCCTGACTCAGTTTACCCTTGCTGTCTCTGGAGGAAGCATTGGTTGTGGTCCTTTTGGCATGCTCTTTTCAAGTTTTAGTTCTGAGAGTGGGAAGGTGAGGAGCAGGAGGAGGGCCCACCCTGCTACCTGGGTCCAAAGATGCTCTCTTTTGGGGTATAGCTGACCTCAGGAAGGGTTTGGGCAAGGAGAGTGTACAGGCGTGGCAGCCTCATTTTGTGGGGCTGCGAGAGCGTCTGGCAGGATCACGCTGGGAGTGAGGTCTGTGCTGGAGCTCCTGACATCTCACCTGTGTTTTTCAGGCTCACTGTCCTGTTGCTGTCCCTCCCCCATGTCACTTCCTCCATTCTTCCCCAGGAGTCTCTTTTCTTTCCCATACACTGCTTGGGAGAGAGCCGCAGAGCTGGCCACTCCACAGATGGTGCTCAGCATCTCTGGCTTCTCCTCCTTCCTGCAGTAGCACCTTCACAGTCCGTGGTCATCCTCAGCACCGTGTCTCAGTGCTAAGCCGCATGCTGGGATGCTGCATGCATTTGTCCATCTTATCTTCGCCACAGCCTTGTGTGTGAGGTTGCTTTACCATTTTACAGACCAAGGCCCAGACAGACCAAGGCCCAGAGGGATGAGGTTTCTGGCCCAAAGTTATACAATGTACATGTGCCAAAGCCAGTACTTGAACCCAGGTTGGTATGGCTTGGCAGCCAGGGCTTTTTCTACTTCACTCTCCATTGCTCCTTTTCTCAGGTTCCCAGGCTTTTGGGGCCTTCAGAGTCACCTGGGAGCTTGTTTAAAATGCTGTTCCCCTGAGCCCACCACCACAGAACTGCAGAGTCTGCCCTGGAAGGTTGGCCCCAGGAATCTGCACTTTGAAGATGCCTCCCCAGCAGTTGTGAGGCTGGTGGGCTACAAACAACCCTGAGAAGCACTGACCAGAGGCCACTCTTTCAGCCTTAGTCCCCATCGTTTACCGCAGAACTCATGCCCTTGGTGTGGATGCAGGGCGGAGCTCCCCACAGGACTGGGACTGGACAGCTGGTACTTTTTTTTACTTTTTTAATTAATTAATTTTTTTTTTTCTTTGAGACGGAGTCTCTCTCTGTTACCCAGGCTGGAGTGCAGTGGCGCAGTCTTGCTCACTGCAACCTCCACCTCCCTGGTTCACGCCATTCTCCTGCCTCAGCCTCCCGAGTAGCTGGGACTACAGGCACCTGCTACCACGCCCGGCTAATTTTTGTATTTTTAGTAGGGATGGGGTTTCACCATATTGGCCATGGCTGGTCTCGATCTCCTGACCTTGTGATCCACCTGCCTTGGCCTCCCAAAGTTCCGAGACTACAGCCGTGAGCCAACGTGCTTGGCCTATTTTTTTAAATTTATTTTATTTTATTTTATTTTATTTATTTTTTTTTGAGGCGGAGTCTCGCTCTGTCGCCCGGACTGGAGTGCAGTGGCCAGATCTCAGCTCACTGCAAGCTCCGCCTCCCGGGTTTACGCCATTCTGCTGCCTCAGCCTCCCAAGTAGCTGGGACTACAGGCGCCCCCTCGCCCGGCTAGTTTTTTTTTGTATTTTTAGTAGAGACGGGGTTTCACCGTGTTAGCCAGGATGGTCTCAATCTCCTGACCTCGTGATCCGCCCGTCTCGGCCTCCCAAAGTGCTGGGATTACAGGCTTGAGCCACCGCGCCCGGCC
>NW_016813389.1:915379-924156 GCF_001698545.2 Rhinopithecus bieti
TTAAATTTATTTTTATTTTTATTTTTATTTTATTTATTTTTTTTTGAGGCGGAGTCTCGCTCTGTCGCCCGGACTGGAGTGCAGTGGCCAGATCTCAGCTCACTGCAAGCTCCGCCTCCCGGGTTTACGCCATTCTGCTGCCTCAGCCTCCCAAGTAGCTGGGACTACAGGCGCCCCCTCGCCCGGCTAGTTTTTTTTTGTATTTTTAGTAGAGACGGGGTTTCACCGTGTTAGCCAGGATGGTCTCAATCTCCTGACCTCGTGATCCGCCCGTCTCGGCCTCCCAAAGTGCTGGGATTACAGGCTTGAGCCACCGCGCCCGGCCTATTTTTATTTTTTTGAGATGGAGTCCCGTTCTGTTGCCCAGCCTGGAGTGCAATGGTGCCATCTTGGCTCACTGCAGCCTCTGCCTCCTGGGTTGAAGTGATTTTCCTGTCTCAGCCTCCCAAGTAGCTGGGATTACAGGTGTGCACCACCATGCCCGGCTAATTTTTGTATTTTTAGTAGAGATGGGGTTTCACCATGTTGGTCAGGCTGGTCTTGAACTCTTGACCTCAGGTAATCCACCCTCCTCGGCCTCCCAAAGTGCTGGGATTACAGGCATGAGCCACTGCACCCGGCCAGACAGTTGTTTTTTAGTGGCTTCATTTTGTGTGTGTGTGTGTGTGTGTGTGTGTGTGTGTGTGTGTGTTGGGAAGGCAAGGGGCTTAACCTTCCCTCCTCAAGGGCGTGTGGGGCTGAGGTTTCTAGAAGGGCTTTTACTCCCGGCCACAAATGTTCCCTGCCGTCTTCCAGATGCATTTCTGTTGCGTCTTGCATCTCGCAGCAAGTTCGTCTACATCTAAACGTCTCTTGAGGGCTTAAAACCTCAAAATTAAATTGCTTGCTGCAATCTAAGCCTCACGCCTAAAGCGATGTTCCACTGGAGTAAAAGTGGCTGTAAAATTCCACAGCTTTCACATGCCACCTGGACGCCCTCAGAGTGCATCTGCCAAACCTGCGCCCTCTGACGGGCAGCATGACAAACGCACTGACCAGCAGTGGGGGTGGTGGGCGGGAATCCTGGCCCTGCAGGACACCTCTCATCTCCCAGCTGACTCCATGGGTCAGGATCACTGGAGGTAACCCCCTTCTAGCCCAGAGAGTCAGGTACCAGGCAACTCACCCTCTGTCAGACCCTCCGGTCCTCCGCCTGACCTGCCTAGGGCTTGGCCAGTGCCCAGTCCCCTGGGATCTCAACAGAAGATGCGTCTGCTGCCTCTCTAGGGTACTGGTGGCCACATTTCATAACCTGTCTAAGAAGACAGTGCTGGTGTTCATAACAGGTTAAGTCCTGTAAACCGTGTGTGGCCAAGACTCCATGTGCAAATATGAGTGTTGGCTGGACGTGGTGGTTCCTACTTGTAATCCCAGCACTTTGGGAGGCTGAGGTGGGAGGATTGCTTGAGCCCAGGAGTTCCAGACCAGCCTGGGCAACATAATGACCCGTCTCTACAAAAATAAAAAATACTAGTCCGGGTGCAGTGGCTCACGCCTGTAATCCCAGCACTTTGGGAGGCCGAGGCGGGTGGATCACCTGAGGTCAGGAGTTCAAAACCAGCCTGGCCAATATGGAGAAACCCCATCTCTACTAAAAAATACAAAAATCAGCTGGGTATGGTGGCATGCACCTGTAATCCCAGCTACTTGGGAGGCTGAGGCAGGAGAAACGCTTGAACCTGGGAGGTGAAGATTGCAGTGAGCCAAGATTGTGCCACTGCATTCTAGTCTGGGCGACAGAGTGAGACCCCGTCTAAAAAAAAAAAAAAAAATTAGCCAGGTGTGGTGGCATGTGCATGTAGTTTCAGCTGTGTAGAGGCTGAGACTGGAGGACTGCTTGAGCCCAGGAGTTCAAGACCAGCCTGGGCAACGTAACAACCTATCTCTACAAAATATTTTTTAAAATAGGCAGATGTGGTGGCACATGCCTGTAGTTTCAGCTACTCGGAGACTGAGGCTGAAGGATTGCTTGAGCCAAGGAGTTCAAGGTTGCAGTGAGCCGTGATCGCACCATTGCACTCCAGCCTGGGCGACAGAGCAAGATCCTGTCTCAAAAAATATTAAAGTGGCTTGCCTTCCAGGCCCCTCTGACCCCAGGGCCCAGACTCAACACTGCCTTCTGGCCCTAAACCCAGAGCTAGGCTCCCTTCCAGAGCTTCCTTATAGCGGTACCTGTGAGACCAGAGGCATCTGAGTGTGGCCTGATGGGGTTCCCTGTAGAGCCCTGGTTTCCATGTACCCCTAGGGAAAAGAGGGTCTTGTCTCAAGAATTATCTTCAAGGGCCTGGATCCCAGGCGGGTCCAGGAGGCCCACTTGCCCTTGAGGCAGGTTGGCACAATGGGAAGTCAGGCTTGGGGTGCGTCTTCCCAGCTCTTCCTAGCCCTAGTGGCCTTGGGCAGGTTACCAAACTTCTGTGGGCCTCAGACATCACACCCATAAAAGGACTGATAAACTCTTCCATAGTAATAACACCAGCAAAGCTTCCAGAGCCTTACTGTGTGGCAAGCACTAGTCTAAAAGCTTTATATGGACTGTACCTTTCTGTTCTCATCACAACCCTTCGAGCAATAGACTTGTCAGCCCATTTTACAGATGAGGAAACTAGAGCCTAGCAAGGTGAAGGGACTTTCTCACGGTCTCGTGGTGAGGTGGGTGCCACCTTGCTGCTTTGCATGAAGGTTGGGAGATAGGGCAAGGACCCTTAGCTGACAGTCAGTAACTGGGCGCTCCTGCCCTAGCCTACCAGGGCAAGGGCAGGTCCTGAGGCCGCACCTCCAGCCCCACCTGCTTCCTCTCTGTGCTTGGCTCTGGAGCTGCTGGGAGAAGCCCAGGTGGGTGTCCCTCGCCTGTTGCCTTTCACCCTAGAAGGCGGGCCACGCCCTTTCAAGTTGGCGTGAAGATGAACCTGGTTGGGGGCCCAGCGCAGGTGAGAGCAGTTTGGAACTGACCTGTGCTCCCCTCCCCATCCAGCCCTGGCATCTCCCCTCTTCCTCTCCCCAGGAAGTGAGGGTGTACCCTTCTACACAGGGTGAGTCCCAAGCCAGGCAGCACCCCCAGCCAGCAGCCTCTGACTCACCCCAGCTGGGTGTGGGGGCCTCCAGGGCAGTGCCCGCCCTGGGGAGGGTGGAGGCTGAGACCTCTCCTCCCCCTCTGGCTCTGGGATGGGGGAAGCACATGACTCATGGCCCGTGGTGGGAGCAGATCCACAGGCTTGGAACCCTCCCGGGACAGGGCCTGTTGAGAGCGGCCCCTTCCTGCTCCCTGGGAGAGCACTGGAGGGCCAGCCTTCCCATCTCCGGTATAGGAGGGGTGCCAGCCTCCCGCCTTCCCTCCTGCCTGGGAAGTTTTCCTGGCTCAGCCTTGTTTGTGCTTTCACAAAAGGCTCTCTGTGCCCTGTTTACCCGCAGCCCGCCTGCCTGCCGCCCAGGTGTGGGAGCCACGCCAAATCCCCGTGGGCCCACATAGGGTCTGGTGCATGCTGGGGGGTGTCTCTCTCTGGGACAGAGTGGGCAGCTTGTCATTTCTTGACTCCTTTCCCTGTCTTCGAGAAGCATCCAGGGGATGTGGAGTGGGGCTGAAGCTAAGGACTGGCTCTGAAAGCAGATGGCCAACTCTGCCACACGGAGGTCCTGAGCCTGGGAGGGTCTCCAAGTATTCGAGGTTCTGTGAGTCCCAGTGAGTCTTAAGGGGTCCTGGGGGTCTCCGAGTGGTCTGGCCCCTGCTCAGAGACATGGTGCTTGAGGCTCGACCCTCACCCAGGTCAGTCCCCACTGAATTCTGGGAGGGTCATCTGCGATGGCAGGTGGGACCATGGAACGACAGCCTGCGTGTGTCCGGTGTTGTGTTGACACATGATGCCTTATTTTTATTTGTCACGATAACCCATTTTACAGCTATAACCCATTTTAGGCTGTAATATTTTAGGATGTAATATTTCCATCTTGCCATTGAGGACACAGAGGCTCTGAGGCCCCAGTGAGGCAGTGGTGGGGTTGGATTTTTGAGTTGCCCAGCTCTGGGGTCTGAGCTCCTCCCTGCTCTGCTCCCAGGAGGTGAGGACTACAAGCTGTTGACAGTGAGTGTTATGAGGTAGGGCAGGCAGGATGAGGCTGACCTGTTTCTAATATACGGATGGCAGCTACTTATAAATTCTTTTATCCTGAGAAACCACACAGTGAGGAAGGTCTTTTGATTTATTTTCAAGTAGTTTTTCTACTCATAAACGTACCAGATTTAAATAATGGAAAGAATGTGTAATGTAGATAGCCCTCTACAGTCTTACCACGAGTAGACTCAAGTATATACAGTTCTATGCATAGCTTTCTAAATTTTTTTCTGTACACAGTAATAAGTTTGTTATTGATACAATTTTATTTTTTGAGACAGAGTCTCACTCTGTCACCCAGGCAGGAGTACAGCAGTGCAGTCTCAGTCCACTGCAACCTGCGCTTCCCAGGTTCAATCGATTCTCCTACCTCAGCCAGCTGAGTAGCTGGGACTACAGGTATGTGCTACCATGCCCAGCTAAAGGGATTTTTTGTATGTTTAGTAGAGATGGGGTTTCGCCACGTTGACCAGGCTGGTCTCAAACTCCTGACCTCAAGTAATTAATCCGCCTTGGCCTCCCAAAGTGCTTGGATTACAGGCGTGAGCCACCGTGCCCAGCCATCATTCTTGTTTTAAAAAATTGCCGGTCGCAGTGGCTCACACCTGTAATCCCAGCACTTTGGGAGGCTGAGGCAGGTGGATCATGAGGTCAGGGGATCGAGACCATCCTGGCTAACACGATGGGCACGGTGGTGGGCGCCTGTAGTCCCAGCTACTTGGGAGACTGAGGCAGGAGAATGGCGTGAACCTGGGAGGCAGAGCTTGCAGTGAGCAGCGATTGTGCCACTGTACTCCAGCCTGGGCGACAGAGCGAGACTCTGTCTCAAAAAAAAAAAAAAAAAATCATACCAGTAACAGGCCAGGTGCAGTGGCTGACACCTGTAATCCCAGCACTTTGGGACACCAAGGCAGGTGGCTCACTTGAGGTCAGGAGTTTGAGACCAGCATGGCCAACATGGCGAAACCCCATCTCTACTAAAAATACAAAATTTAACCAGGAGTGGTGGCGCACACCTGTAGTCCCAGCTACTTGGAAGGCTGAGGCAGGAGAATCGCTTGAACCCAGGAGGTAGAGGTTGCAGTGAGCCAAGACCACACCACTGTACTCCAGCTTGGGTGACAGAGTGAGACTCTACCTCAAAAAAAAAAAAAGATCCTATTTCCTAATTTTTTTTTTATTGTGGTGAAATACACATGACATAAAATTTACCATCTTAACTGTTTGTAAGTGTACACTTCAGTGGTATTGAGTACATTCATATTGTGCATCCATCACTGCCACCCGTCTCCAGAGCTGTTTTCATCTTGCAAAACTGAAACTCTCTGCATCTATTAAATGCTCACTCCCCATTTCCTACTCCCCCAGGCTCTGGTATCCCTTCTGCTTTCTGTGTATTCACTTAGGTGAATAAGTGAAATCAGAGTATTTGCCTTTTATGACTGGCTGCTTTCACAGATTTTATGTACTGCTCAGCAACATTCTTTTATGCTTAATATCTCTTAGACATCTTTTGGGTCACTGCATACACCTCTACAAGGAAGGTGGCGTTATTCCTGGTTTAAAATTGTAGAAGCTCAGGAGGCTGAGGTAGGAGAATCGCTTGAACCTGGGAAGTGGAGGTTGCAGTGAGCCAAGACCTTGCCACTGCACTCCAGCCTGGACCACAGAGTGGAACGAGACTCTGTCTCCAAAAATATAAAAACAAAATAAAATAAATTGTAAAAGCAGAGGCTTAGGCTAAACAATTTGCCTGGGGTCACAGAATAATTTCTTGCTGGAGCTGGATTTGGACCCACATGTTCCAAACTTCAAGTCTCTTGCTCTCTCTGCTCCCTGAGATCCACCTGTGCCTGAGGGAAGGCTGGGGCTCTCTGGGGTACTCATTTAACTCCCAGGCACAGGGATGCCCTGGCGCTAGCCAGGAACCTGGTCCCATTTGTCCAAGGCACCTGCTTGAGCTGCCTTGTGGGAAGGGTCTGTTCTGCACAATGCCCACTTCTACATCTCCCTGGGAGCAAGGCAGGACCAGGTAGGGAGTGCTTACGAGATCTGCAGAGTCCTGAGGGGCCGAGGAGCAGCAGCTGGAAGGAGGAGCCGCCTCCGCTGCTCTGGTAACCTGGTAAGATGCAGTAGCTGCTGCTCCCTGCTGAGCCTTCGCCTGTGTGAGGTTGGGGAGAGCACTGGCTATGCAGGGTAGGAATGCATGATTGTTTCGGTGAGTTTTGTGTGATGAAATGGTTTAAGAAAAGTATGAAACCTAGAACAGATACATCCGTATCAAGAACTCAGCTTTGTCAGACTTCAGTGTTTTGCAGTAATTGTTTCAGATATACACACACACACACACGCATGCACACACCGCTCACCCACACTCGAATGTGCACGTGCACTTAAGTAAGATATTCCAAGCACAGTTGAAGCCCCTTCCCCATTTTCTTCCCTCCTAGATACAATCATTATCTTGGTTTGGAGACTTTCCATGCATGCTTTTGTATCTTCAGTATCCTTGGGTATACACCTTGTAGAAAACCTTATATAATGTATGCATCATCTACAACTTGTTTTTTGGATTAACATTGCTTTTGAAGTTCATTCATATTGATACATGTTGCTACAGTTCATTAACTTTAATGGATTTAAAGCATTTCCATTGTATGATTAGAACAACGTATTCTTTCTCCTGTTGATGAATATGTAGGTCATTTCTGGTTTTTTGCTATTATGAACGATTCTTCAGTGAGCATTCTTGTGTGTCGTTTCTCACTTATGTGTGCAGCAGCTCTCTAAGATGCATAAATAATGAGGAGAGGAGTTGCTGGGTTGTAGAGTATGTGTATCCTACCTTCTCTAAGAGTTCATAATGTTTGCCAATTGGGGGAGTAAAATGATATGTGATTGTTTTAATTTACTTTCCTTGATTATTAGCAAGGCTAAGAATTATTTCATATATAGTTCCATTTGCATTTTTCCCCTGTGAATTGCCTATGCATATATTTTGCCATTTCCCTTCATTGGATTGTCTTTGTCTTATATATGCAGGATTTTTGTATTTATTCTGGATATTAATCTTTTCTTTTCTTTTTTCTTTTCTTTTCTTTTTTTTTTTTTTTTTTTTTGAGCCAGAGTCTCACTCTGTCACCCAGCCTGGAGTGTGGTGGTATGATCTCTGCTTACTGCAACCTCCACCTCCTGAGTTCAAGGGATTCTCCTACCTCAGCCTCCTGAGTAGCTGGGACTACAGGCATGTGCCACCACGCCCAGCTAATTTTTTTGTATTTTTAGTAGAGATGGGGTTTCGGCATGTTGGCCAGCATGTTGGTCTCAAACTCGTGACCTCAAATGATCCACCTGCCTCAGCTTCCGTAAGTGCTGGGATTACTGGCATGAGCAATTGCGTCCAGCTGTATTCTAGATATTAATCTTTTGGTGGTTTTAAACTTTAGAAATCTTCCTAGTCTGTGGCTTCTTTTCACTTGTATATTATTATGTCTTTCGATGTATGCTTTAACTTGAATGTGATCAGTACATTACGTTTCCTGTAAGGATTTATACACTTTGTGGTGAGATGTTCCTGTCTTAATGACATGAAGATAGTCTCTGATTTTTCTTTTCTTTTTGAGACAGAATGTCACTCTTGTTGCTCAGGCTGGAGTGCAGTGGCCTGATCTCGGCTCACTGCAACCTCCACCTCCCTGGCTCAAGCCATTCTCCTGCCTCAGCCTCCCGAGTAGCTGGGATTACAGGCTCCTGCCACCACACCTAGCTAATTTTTTGTATGTTTAGTAGGGACAGGATTTCGCCATGTTGTCCAGGCTACTCTCAAACTCCTGGCCTCAGGTGATCCGCCCACCTCAGCCTCCTCAAATGCTGGGATTACAGACGTGAGCCACCGTACATGGCCTATCTTAGCTATTCTTGATCCTTTGAGATAGTGATTTTAAAAAAAAATTTTTTTTTTTTTTGAGGCAGTTTTATTCTTGTTGCCCAGGCTGGGGTGCAATGGCACAATCTCGGCTCACTGTAATCTCTGCCTCCTGGGTTCAAGCAGTTGTCCTGCCTCAGCCTCCCAAGTAGCTGGGATTACAGGTACCCGGCACCATGCCTGGCTAATTTTTTGTATTTAGTAGAGATGGGTTTCACCATGTTAGACAGGCTGGTCTCAAACTCCTGACCTCAGGTGATCCACCTGCCTCGGCCTTCCAAAGTGCTGGGATTACAGGTATGCACCTCCGTGTCTGGCAAAATAATCTTGTTTCTTAATTATGAGTAACAAATGCTTATAATAAAAAAATAGAGGCCAGGCGTGGTGGCTCGCGACACTGCACTCCAGCTTGGATAACAGAGTAAGACTCTGTCTCAAAAAAAGAAAGAAAGAAAGAAAGAAAAAGATAAGTTTGGGGTGAAAAAGGATAATAAACAGCAGTCTAATCTCACTTCTAAGATTGTTCAGTGTGTGTGTGTAATTTATGGCAGAGGGGTTACCTACTTTTTAGATTTAACATACTCTGAACATTTCCTCTTGTTATCAAGCGTTTTGCTCTAATGCACTTTTGGGATTACATATATTCCCTTATCTGATCACTTAATAAGTCCTTTTTTTTTCTTTTTTCTTTTTTTTTTTTTTTTTTT
>NW_016813389.1:924517-955734 GCF_001698545.2 Rhinopithecus bieti
TTGAGACGGAGTCTTGCTCTGTCGCCCAGGCTGGAGTGCAGTGGTGCGATCTCGGCTCACTGCAAGTTCTGCCTCCCAGGTTCACGCCATTCTCCTGCCTCAGCCTCCCCAGTAGCTGGGACTACAGGCACCTGCCACCATGCCCGGCTAATTTTTTGTATTTTTAGTAGAGACGGGGTTTCATCGTGTAAGCCAGGATGGTCTTGATCTCCTGACCTCGTGATCTGCCCGCCTCGGCCTCCCAAAGTGCTGGGATTACAGGCGTGAGCCACTGCACCTGGCTTGATTTTTGTATTTTTAGTAGAGATGGGGTTTCACCATGTTGGCCAGGCTGGTCTCAAACTCCTGGCCTTAAGTGATCTGCCTGCCTTGGCCTCCCAAAGTGCTAGGATTACAGACATGAGCCACCATGCCCAGCTGTTTATTATTTTGTATCTTGCTTTTGTTCAAAATGGCAGTATGTGAAGAGCTACTTCATTCCACTGAACAGACCCTCTCAACTGCATTCTCATGTCTGCTTTTTTTTTTGAGACAGTCTCTGTCACCCAGGCTGGAGTGCAGTGGTGCAATCATAGCTCACTGCAGCCTTGACCTCCCGGGCTCAAGCAATATTCCCACCTCAGCCTCCTGAGTGGGTAGAACTACATGCACTGCTAATTTTTTTGTAGAGATGGGATCTTGCTATGTTGCCCAGGCTGGTCTCCAACTCCTGAGCTCAAGTGATTCTCCTGCCTCAGCTTCCCAAAGTGCTGGGATTACAGGTGTGAGCCACTGCATCTGGCCTCTAGTAGCTTCTTCTTTTTTTTTTGAGACGGAAGTTTCACTCTTCTTGTTGCTCAGGCTGGAGTGCGATGGCATGATCTCGGCTCACCACAACCTCTGCCTCCCGGGTTCAAGCGATTCTTCTGCCTCAGCCTCCCGGGTAGTTGATCTGGTAGCTTCTTTAACCAGGGTGTGCTTATTGTCCACCTACTGTGTGCCAGGCCCCGCCTAACTGTATCTTTACCAGGTGTCCCGGAGTCCTCTGATGGTTTCCTTCTTCCATTTCCCAACTTAACTCTCGAACACACTTTTCCTTCACTCACCAGGCCTCTCCTGAAGTCAGGGTCGCTCAGGCAGGGCCAGGCCAGGCCTCTCTTGCTCTCCACCTCCTGTTCACATCCACCTGCAGGCTCTGGCTGGTCCTGGCACACTGGATGTGTTGAGTATTTCAGGCCCTGGCCTTTTAGCAGCCCTCTGAGTCAGGGCCTATCTTTAGCCCCATTCACAGATGGGGTAACTAAGGCTCAGAGAGGTGAAGTCACCTGCCCAGCATCACAAGTAGCAGAGCCAGGTTGGCCCTGGCCCGGCCCTTCCCTCCAAGCTCATGTGGAGGGCTTGCTCTTCACCCACCCGGGCTCTCACACAGGTCGTTTGGGAAGCCCCATTTCTGTGATCTTCATGAGGGTCCTGAGAGCCCGCAGGGCATTTGTCACCTTCCCCCATGTTACGATGGGGAACCAAGGTGCTGAGAGGGGAAGGCGTCCTGGCTCCTGGGTAGTCCCCTCCCTCTCTGCCAGCTGGAGGCCAGAAGAGTGAGGACAAGGGGTGTCTGTGATGGTGGTGGCAACTCTGCAGTCACAGCCCAGCAGTCTGATGGGGGTGGGGGGCAGATGAGGGGGAAGGAGGAGCCCAGGCTGGGCAGAGGCGTGGGCCCCCCACCCCTTGGTCCATTTTTTACACAACATGGACACGTCTTTAACAGATTTGCTGCTCCTTTCTAGACAGGGAAACTGAGGCCCTGGGAGAGAAGCTGTTCCATAGCTCCGCCGGGACGCAGCGCCAGCTGAGAGGGCCGAGCACAGGGAGGATAAGCAAGGGCACTTTCCAGAAGGCAGAGATAGCCCAGCCACCCCCATCCCTCGCCTCAGAGGCTCCCTTCCCTTTCGGGGCATTTCTGACCACACCCAGGTGCGCCCCAAGAAGGGCTCTCGCGGGGGTCTGCTCCATCTGAATGGCCCACCCTGGAGGTGCTGCCTGTCTGGGTCCACTGCACATCCAGGTTCGAAGGCCGCCTCTGTCACTTCCAGGCGGTATAAAGTTGAGCAGAAGACTTCTGTGTCCCAGCCGGTTTCCCTGATTATAAAATGGACACCCTAAAAAAAAAAAAAAACAGCCTTAACAAAAGGACATTCTCATATGTGTTAGAACGTGGTGAGTCTTGAGGACATTATGTTAAGTGATAGAGCACGTCACAAAAGGACAAATACCTTATGATTCCACTTACACGAGGTCCCTAGAGGAGCCAGATTGACAGAAACAGGAAGTGGGATGGGGTGCCAGGAGGCGGTGGGGGGAAGGGGTGTCGTGTTTAAGGGGTGCGGGGTTTCAGTTTGATGAGGTGAAGAGAGTTCTGTGTATGGTGGTGATGGCTGCACAACAGTGAATGTGCCTCATGCCACTGAACTGCACCCTTGAACATGGGTAAGATGGTAAATTATCAGTTGCGTGTCTTTTATGACAGTCTAAAAAAATTGAGGGAAAAAATGGACCTGGAAACAATGGGGACCTCCTGGCTCGGCGCTAGGGAGAATCTGGCCTTGGCCTTGGTTGTCTGTTTCTGAACTGGAACTGCTCTTTTGTGGGTGTCTGGTCATCTGCAGTCCTGAGCTCCTGGGCGGGTCCCTGCACTGGGCCCCTCCCTGTGGGGATTCCTCGGGGCTGGGCAGGGAAAGGAAGGGCCCAGGCTGCCTGGCTTTAGCTGCCTTCCCTATCCCAGCCCCAACCCACATCCACCTGAAACCGCTGCCGGCCTCTCCACCACACCTGGGGCCCACGCCCTGCAGCGCCCCACCCCACCCTGTCCCCTTTCAGGCACTCTCTGGGAGAGCCTCTGAGTGTATCGAGTCCTAACAGTTGACTCTTGTCCTCAAAGAGAATCCGACTTCTCTAGGCACTGAGAAGATGGAGGAAAGATTATACCAGCCTGGGGTGACTGCGCCCCACTCTGCACAAAGCACTTTAAAAACATTTGGGGGCTGGGTGCGGTGGCTCGCGTCTGTAATCCCAGCACTTTGGGAGGCTTAGGTGGGTGGATCGCTTGAGGTCAGGAGTTCGAGACCAGCCTAACCAACATGGTGAAACCCTGTCTCTACTAAAACACAAAAATTAGCCGGGCGTGGTGGTGGGTATCTGTAATCCTAGCTACTCAGGAGACTGAGGGAATAGAATCGCTTGACTCCAGGAGGCACAGGTTGCAGTGAGCTGAGATCATGCCACTGCACTCCAGCCTGGGTGACAGAGTAAGACTCTGTCTCAAAAGTAAAATAAAGGCCGGGCGCGGTGGCTCAAGCCTGTAATCCCAGCACTTTGGGAGGCCGAGACGGGCGGATCACAAGGTCAGGAGATCGAGACCATCCTGGCGAACACAGTGAAACCCCGTCTCTACTAAAATACAAAAAACTAGCCGGGCGAGGTGGCGGGCGCCTATAGTCTCAGCTACTTGGGAGGCTGAGGCAGGAGAATGGCGGGAACCCGGGAGGCGGAGCTTGCAGTGAGCTGAGATCCGGCCACTGTACTCCAGCCTGGGCGACAGAGCAAGACTCCGCCTCAAAAAAAATAAAATAAAATAAAAATAAAAATAAAAGCATTTGGTTCCCTAGACTTGCCGGGTACAGTAGCTCATGCCTGTAGTCTCAGCTACTTAGGAGGCTGAGGTGGGAGGATCACTCAAGTCCAGGAGTTTGAGGCCAGATGAGCAACAAAGCAAGACCCTATCTCTAAAAAGTTTTAAAAAATTAGTCCAGTGTGAGGCCCGGCACAGTGGCTCCCACCTGTAATCCCAGCACTTTGGAGGACTGAGGTGGGCAGATCACGAGGTCAGGAGTTCGAGACCAGCCTGACCAACATGGTAAAACCCTGTCTCTACTAAAAATGCAAAAATTAGCTGGGCATAGTGCTGCGTGCCTGTAATCCCAGCTACTCCGGAGGCTGAGAGGAAAACTGCTTGAACCCAGGAGGCTGAGGTTGCGGTGAGCCGAGATCGTGCCACTGCACTCTAGCCTGGGGGACGGAGCAAGACTCCCTCTCAAAACAAAAACAAAACAAAACAAAACCGGGCACAGTGGCTCACGCCTGTAATCCCAGAACTTTGGGAGGCCAAGGCGGGTGGATCATGAGGTCAGGAGATAGAGACCATCCTGGCCAATGTAGTGCAACCCCTTCTTGACTAAAATATGAAAAATTAGCCGAGCATGGTGGTGGTGCACCTGTAGTGCCAGCTACTTGGGAGGCTGAGGCAGGGGAATCTTTCAAACCCAGGAGGCAGAGATTGCAGTGAGCCCAAATCGCACCGCTGCACCCCAGCCTGGCAACTGTGTGAGACTCTGCCTCAAAAAAAAAAAAACTTTTTTTAGCCCCGTGTGGTGCTGCACGCCTACAGTCCAGCTACTTTGGAGGCTGAAGCAGGAGGATTGCTTGAGGCCAGGAGTTTGAGACCAGCCTGGGCAACATAGCAAGACCCTGTCCCATTTAATTAAAATAATTCCGTGGCCTCTTCTCAGCAGCCCTGTGTGGTATGGTGCCCATCGTGTATGTGAAGAAACTGAGGCTGCAAGCAGCGAGGAGCTTGTCCAAGGTCCCACAGCGAGGCTGCCAGAGTCCAGGCCCACACCTCGGTGCTGGCTTCCCCTCTTCATCCTCAGCAAGAGCCGTGTGGGAGGGAGCCCGCCCCTGCGGGGGGCAGGCAGGTGGCTCTCACCACCCGGCTGGCTCCTGTTGGGGTGGGGCTCCTTTCCCCAAACCCCTGGGAAGTCAACCCTGGATTTGGTGCCTATACCCTCTTTCCTGATCTCCCCCGACACCGCATCAGAGAGGGGCAGTGACTTGTCCAGAATCACACAGCAGAGGATGAGGAAACGGGCGCAGCTGGGGGTGACCCCTCCGAACAGGTTACCCTCACCAGGGTAGGCCCAGGCACTGGCCGGGCCAGGCCTGTGAGAGACTCCAGTCCAGGCCCTTCTCAGCTCTGCAGCCAGCCCCAGGCTCTGCCTGTTGGAACCCCAGGGCTCTCCTCCACCCCCCACACACACTCAAACTGGAGAGAGGAACCTGAAGCAGAAGTCCCACCTTGGTCATTTTTTTTTTGCCCCCACTGGACCTAGCCAAGGGCTGAACAGACTCCAGATGTGCCCTGATCAAGCACGGAGTGGGGGCGGGTGGTCAGAATCAGACCTGATCAGGACGGTGTTTCCTGCCCTGAGCAGGTGGCTTTACCTCTGTGAGCCTCAGTTTCCCTCACCTGTGTGACTGAGCTGGGAACACTTCTTGCCTCAGGAGGAGGAGTCTGGGTAGTGCAGACAAGCCCCAGGTCAGTGGCGCTGGGGCGGCTCCTTGCAGAGGAAGCGGGTGTTTCTGTGAGTGAACACACCCCACTCCCTGAACACGAGGGAGGCGTTGTAGTATCATTGCCACCACATCCTGCCCACTCAAACGGCCGCGCCCGCCCTGCCTGTCTCATTCCAGACTCGGGGGCAGGCAGGCTGCTGCATGCACCGGGCTCCTCTCCTCCCACTTCCGTTCCCCAGTCTTTAGGTCCTGGCTCTGGATGGGGACTCCAGGTGTCCGCGTGTCTCAGTGGAGGCAGCTGTGTGATTCAGCAGACCCTCCCAGTGCCACTTTCTTTCCCAGCAGTGTAGGTGGTGCGTGGACCCAGCTGGTCATTAGAGGGCCCAGGCCTTCCTGTGGGGCGGGTGCTTGCGCTGGCCCGTGAGTCCTGACATCGCTAGGAGGGCTGACTTCTGGGCTGGAGCTGCCAGCCCAGGGCGGGTGGTGGTGTCTGCTGGCCCCTTGGTGACCTGAGCACTGGTAATGCTGAGGGGCGGGGAAGCTGCACTCCCAGGCCCTTTTCTCTTGGCACTGCCTGGGTGAGACCTTGGGGAGGCGGAGGGCAAGTCCCACATGGTGGCGAGGACCTGAACCCGGTGGTGGGGGACAGGCCTGCTGGGTTTGTTCTTACTCTATTCTGCCACTTAATAGCAGGGTGATGTTGGCAGGTGATGTCACCTCCTGAGCCTTAGCACCCCCATCTATGGAATGGGGCTAAAGAGGCCTGGTCTCTTGGGCATCAAAGGAAGCCTAGGAGGGCCTGCAGGGGAGGCCTGCCTGGTGCCTGGCAGACTTTCAGGCCCTCAGCACTGCACCGGCTGTGGCCATCATCACCCCTGCTGAGAGCCCCATTCCACCTGCCTCACATGGGGTCTTGCTCTGCTTTCCTCCTGTCCTCCCCATCCAGCATAGCCTAGAAAGACGGGATGGGGAGTGTTTGGCGTTTGCAGAGAGATGCTGTTCTTTTTTTTTTTTTTTTTTTTGAGATGGTGTCTCGCTCTGTCACCCAGGCTGGAGTACAGTGGCACGATCTCGGACCACTGCAAGCTCCGCTTCCTGGGTTCATGCCATTCTCCTGCCTCAGCCTCCCAAGTAGCTGGGACTACAGGCGCCCGCCATCACGCCCGGCTAATTTTTTGTGTTTTTATTAGAGATGGGGTTTTACTGTGTTAGCGAGGCTGGTCTCGATCTCCTGACCTCATGATCCACCCGCCTCAGCCTCCGAAAGTTCTGGGATTACAAGCGTGAGCCACCGCTCCTGGCCCGAGAGGTGCTGTTCATAAAGAGTTCCTTACTAGGCTGGGCACGGTGGCTCACACCTATAATCCCAACACTTTGGGAGGCCAAGGCAGGTGGATTGGTTGAGGCCAGGAATTCAAGACCAGCCCGGCCAACATGGCAAAATCTCATCTCTACTAAAAATACAAAAATTACCTGGATGTGGTGGTGGGCACCTGTAATCCCAGCCACTTAGGAGATTGAGACACAAGAATCGCTTGAACCCAGGAGGCGGAGGTTGCAGTGAGCCAAGATCACGCCACTGCACTCCACCCTGGGTGACAGTGAGATTGTCTCAAAAAGGAAAAAATAAAGAAAAGAGTTTGTTACTATTCTGGTTATTAACATTATCAGTAATCAAAGAAAGGTGGCCCATCTTCTGGGCACCCCTGTTCTTCTCCTAAGAGAAACAGACACATTTGACACAGGCATTTAAAACTTGGTTTAGATAAAAATCTAGGTTCTGGGTTACAGTGTAAGGTAAAAATAGAGTGTAAAGTAAAAGCATAATTTGGCCAGGCATGGTGACTCACGCCTATAATCCCAGAATTTTGGGGGACCGAGGCAGGTGGATCACCTGAGGTCAGGAGCTCGAGACCACCCTGGCCAATGTGGCGAAATTCCATTTCTACTAAAAATACAAAAATTAGCTGGGCATGGTGGCAGGTGCCTGTAATCCCAGCTACTTGGGAGGCAGAGGCAGGAGAATCTCTTGAACCCAGGAGGCAGAGGCTGTGGTGAGCTGAGATTGTGCCACTGCACTCCAGCTTGCATAGCAGAGCAAGACTCTGTCTCTAAATAAATAATAAGTAAAAGCACAATTTATTTTAATAAATAGAAAGGGCTGGGTGCTATGCCTCATTCCTGTAATCCCAACACTTTGGGGGGCCAAGGCAGGATTGCTTGAGGCCAGGATTTCTTTTTTTATTTTATTTTTATTTTTTGAGGCGGAGTCTCGCTCTGTCGCCCGGGCTGGAGTGCAGTGGCCGGATCTCAGCTTACTGCAAGCTCCGCCTCCCGGGTTTACGCCATTCTCCTGCCTCAGCCTCCCAAGTAGCTGGGACTACAGGCGCCTGCCACCTCGCCCGGCTAGTTTTTTTTTTGTATTTTTAGTAGAGACGGGGTTTCACCGTGTTAGCCAGGATGGTCTCGATCTCCTGACCTCGTGATCCACCCGTCTCGGCCTCCCAAAGTGCCGGGATTACAGGCTTGAGCCACCGCGCCCGGCCGAGGCCAGGATTTCAAGACCAACTTGGTCAACAGAGAGAGATCCTGTCTCTACAAATATTTTAAAATTAGCTGGGCGGCTCCTGCGACGTGGTGGCTCAAGCCTGTAATCCCAGCACTTTTGGGAGGCCGGAGGCGTCATGTAAGGTGGACGATCACGATGGTCAAGGAGCATCAGAGGACCTCTCTTGGACATAACACAGGTGAAACCCCGTCTCTACTAAAAACAATACAAAAACTAGCCAGGCGACGGTGGCGGGCGCCTGCTCGTTCAGCTACTCGGAGGTGGAGGCAGCGAAATGGCGTGAACCGGAGGCGCGAGCTTGCAGTGAGCTGGCAGATCCGAGCACTGCCTCACTCCGCCTGCGGCCGACAGCAGAGCCGAGACGCGTCTCAAAAAAAAAAAAAAAAAAAAAATGTAGCTGGGCATGGCGGCACAACACCATAGCCAGCCACCTGGGGGAGGCTGAGGTAGGAGGATTGCTCGACCAGGAGGTCGAGGCTGCAGTGAGTCAGGATCACGATACCACACTCTAGTTTGGGCGACAGAGCAAGATCCGGTCTCTTAAAATAAAAATTAAAAAATTCTAAAATATGCCTGTAATCCTAGCACTTTGGGAGGCTGAGGTGGTCAGATCACGAGGTCAGGAGATCGAGACCATCCCATCCTGGCTAACACGGTGAAACCCTGTCTCTACTAAAAAATAAAAAAAATAGCCGGGCATGGTGGCTAGCACCTGTAGTCCCAGCTACTTGGGAGGCTGAGGCAGGAGAATGGTGTGAACCCAGGAGGCGGAGCTTGCAGTGAGCTGAGATTGTGCCACTGCACTCCAGCCTGAGCGACAGAGCGAAGACTCTGTCAAAAAAAAAAAAAATCTAAAATACACAGAAAGGACTGAAAGGTTATTATTCAGTGCAAAGTTAACAGTGTGTAACCCTGGTAGTGACTGTACAGGGGATTTTTTTTTTTTTTTTTTTTTTCCTTTTTTACAATTTTCTGTATGTTTTCCGGGGAACATCTAGTACCTTTTCCCTCCGTGACAGCTTTACGGGCCGTTGTAAGAACAATGCGCCTTGGCGGTGTGACCTCGAATGGCCGCAGAGAGGAGTTCTCACAGAGATCTTGCCGCGTACCTCCTGTGTGGCACAGGCTGGGTTTCCTAATGTGGCTTCTCAGCCAGTGTTTCCCAAGCTTGGCCAATCATTAGTCACCAAAGCTATGTGTTAAAAATCAGATTTCCAGCCGGGCACGGTGGCTCACGCCTGTAATCCCAGCACTTTGGGAGGCTGAGGCGGGCAGATCAGGAGGTCAAGAGATCGAGACCATCCTGGCCAACATGGTGACACCTCGTCTCTACAAAAAATTACAAAAATTAGCTGGGTGTGGTGGCACATGCCTGTAGTCCCAGCTACTCAGGAGGCTGAGGCAGGAGAATAGCTTGAACCCTGGAGGCAAAAGTTGCAGTGAGCCGAGATGACGCCACTGTACTCTGGCCTGGTGAAAGAGCAAGACTCTGTCTCAAAAACACAACTAAAAAAAATCAGGTTTGCAGCTTCTCTCCGTAGTAGTCAAACTGGACTCTCTCTGGGAGAGCCTGCTGTTGCTGCTGTTTTTCATTCCTTTATACATATGCCACCAGAGATGATTTTCTATTAAGGCCTCTCCGTGATCACCCAGTTTGTAGGGAGGAGAGCCTTCTTCTTAATTGCCTGTCTTGAGGCCGCTCCCCCAGGAGCCTGTCATGAAGACCCACTGTGTGACCTTTGGTCTTCCGAGTGCTCCCGGAATCTTGTACACACATAACTATACGCACATGTGGAATTTGTCTTTGAGGCAGGGTCTCTGTCACCCAGGCGACCTCCTGGACTCAAGCGATCCTCCCACCTCGTCCTCCCAAAGGGTTGGCATTACAGGCTAGGATTACAGGCATGAGCCACCGTGCCAGCCCCCATGTGGAATTTTGTTGTTGTTGTTGTTGAATTGGAGTTTCTCTCTTTTCGCCCAGGCTGGAGTGCAATGGCGCAATCTTGGCTCACTGCAACCTGTGCCTCCTGGGTTCAAGTGATTCTCCTGCCTCAGCCTCCCGAGTAGCTGGTATTACAGGCACCTGCCAGTAGGCCAGGCTAATTTTTTTATTTTTAGTAGAGACAGGGTTTCACCATGTTGGCCAGGCTGGTCTTGAACTCCTGACATTAGGTGATCCGCCTGACTCTGCTTCCCAAAGTGCTGGGATTACAGACGTGAACCACGTGGAATTTTTAAACCTTGCTCTTTGTTTTATGGCGTGAGTTCATGTTGCACCCCCTCTGCATGTTGCATTCTTGCTTCATATTTTGCGGGAATCCCTCCAGCCCATTGCTGCAGCTTTACAGCAGCTGGTTCCCGGTGACCTGGGAGTTTTAAGTGTGTCCCTGTGGTCAGTTTGTTAAATAGGTGGACTCTAGAAAGGAGTTCCCAAATGCTCTTACTGGAATGCAGGGGGTGGGCAGAGAACCCTGAGGCTGCACTGGGGATCTGTCTAATCTCGCTGTGCTCAGTCTTCCTGTGTGTTAAATAGGGAGCCTGCCCGCCTCCCCCAGGGTGGTTTCCCAGCCAAGTGGCCACATGCTTTCTGCAGAAGGGCTGATAAGTGGGCTGCCCTGAGGAGTGGGCAAGCTTTGGCTCCCAGCTAGATTTGAGGTGGAATTTTGGACAATGGTAGAATTTTCATTGTCTTCTTCCGCTGACCCCTGGGTCCTAGGAAAGCCAGGCCACCCTGCGCTAACCCCCTCCTATGGGTCCCTTTTAGGTTGAACCATGATTCCAGTGACAGAGCTCCGCTACTTTGCGGACACGCAGCCAGCATACCGGATCCTGAAGCCGTGGTGGGATGTGTTCACAGACTACATCTCTATCGTCATGCTGATGATCGCCGTCTTCGGGGGGACGCTGCAGGTCACCCAAGACAAGATGATCTGCCTACCTTGTAAGTGGGTCACCAAGGACTCCTGCAATGACTCGTTCCGGGGCTGGGCAGCCCCTGGCCTGGAGCCCACCTACCCCAACTCCACCATTCTACCGACCCCTGACACGGGCCCCACAGGCATCAAGTATGACCTGGACCGGCACCAGTACAACTACGTGGACGCCGTGTGCTATGAGAACCGGCTGCACTGGTTCGCCAAGTACTTCCCCTACCTGGTGCTTCTGCACACGCTCATCTTCCTGGCCTGCAGCAACTTCTGGTTCAAATTCCCGCGCACCAGCTCGAAGCTGGAGCACTTTGTGTCTATCCTGCTGAAGTGCTTCGACTCACCCTGGACCACGAGGGCTCTGTCAGAGACGGTGGTGGAGGAGAGCGACCCCAAGCCGGCCTTCAGCAAGATGAATGGCTCTATGGACAAGAAGTCATCGACCGTCAGTGAGGACGTGGAGGCCACCGTGCCCATGCTGCAGAGGACCAAGTCACGGATCGAGCAGGGTATTGTGGACCGCTCAGAGACAGGTGTGCTGGACAAGAAGGAGGGGGAGCAGGCCAAGGCGCTGTTTGAGAAGGTGAAGAAGTTCCGGACTCACGTGGAGGAGGGGGACATCGTGTACCGTCTCTACATGCGGCAGACCATCATCAAGGTGATCAAGTTCATCCTCATCATCTGCTACACCGTCTACTACGTGCACAATATCAAGTTTGACGTGGACTGCACCGTGGACATTGAGAGCCTGACGGGCTACCGCACCTACCGCTGTGCCCACCCCCTGGCCACACTCTTCAAGATCCTGGCATCCTTCTACATCAGCCTAGTCATCTTCTACGGCCTCATCTGCATGTACACACTGTGGTGGATGCTACGGCGCTCCCTCAAGAAGTACTCGTTCGAGTCGATCCGCGAGGAGAGCAGCTATAGCGACATCCCCGACGTCAAGAACGACTTTGCCTTCATGCTGCACCTCATCGACCAATATGACCCGCTCTACTCCAAGCGCTTCGCCGTCTTCCTGTCGGAGGTGAGCGAGAACAAGCTGCGGCAGCTGAACCTCAACAACGAGTGGACGCTGGACAAGCTCCGGCAGCGGCTCACCAAGAACGCGCAGGACAAGCTGGAGCTGCACCTGTTCATGCTCAGCGGCATCCCTGACACCGTGTTTGACCTGGTGGAGCTGGAGGTCCTGAAGCTGGAGCTGATCCCCGACGTGACCATCCCGCCCAGCATTGCCCAACTCACAGGCCTCAAGGAGCTGTGGCTCTACCACACAGCGGCCAAGATTGAGGCACCCGCGCTGGCCTTCCTGCGCGAGAACCTGCGGGCGCTGCACATCAAGTTCACCGACATCAAGGAGATCCCGCTGTGGATCTACAGCCTGAAGACGCTGGAGGAGCTGCACCTGACAGGCAACCTGAGCGCGGAGAACAACCGCTACATCGTCATTGACGGGCTGCGGGAGCTCAAACGCCTCAAGGTGCTGCGGCTGAAGAGCAACCTGAGCAAGCTGCCGCAGGTGGTCACAGATGTGGGCGTGCACCTGCAGAAGCTGTCCATCAACAATGAGGGCACCAAGCTCATCGTCCTCAACAGCCTCAAGAAGATGGCGAACCTGACTGAGCTGGAGCTGATCCGCTGCGACCTGGAGCGCATCCCCCACTCCATCTTCAGCCTCCACAACCTGCAGGAGATTGACCTCAAGGACAACAACCTCAAGACCATCGAGGAGATCATCAGCTTCCAGCACCTGCACCGCCTCACCTGCCTTAAGCTGTGGTACAACCACATCGCCTACATCCCCATCCAGATCGGCAACCTCACCAACCTGGAGCGTCTCTACCTGAACCGCAACAAGATCGAGAAGATCCCCACCCAGCTCTTCTACTGCCGCAAGCTGCGCTACCTGGACCTTAGCCACAACAACCTGACCTTCCTCCCTGCTGACATTGGCCTCCTGCAGAATCTCCAGAACCTGGCCATCACAGCCAACCGGGTGAGTGTCCCGGCCATGGCTCTGCGTGTGGGCTGGCGGGCGGCCCGGCCGGCAGGGTCAGTGTCCTGGGACCATCGATGCCCCTGAGTGTGGAGTCCTCACTGGGGGTTTAGAGAACCACCCAGGATAGAAGCTCTGTTCCAGAGACAGACGCCTGGGGCCCCATCCCAGGCCTGCTGAATCCGAATCTCTGGGCCTGGGGCCTGTCTTTGCTCCAAAATGTTGTAGTTCTCCTGCCTGCAGAGACTGTATGGCCAGGCAAGATCTGTCCCCCAAGGTGACCTTGAGCTGAATTCCTCTTCAGCAGGGATGTGTGTGGGCAGGAGGTCCGAACCCAGGGGCTCTCTCACAAAGCTGGGTGGTGGGAGTCAAGACTTAGCCTGGAGCTTATGTCTTCCTCAACTTGTTCCCAGTCGGATTTGGAGGCAAGGAGCCAATCCAGGTCCACCCAGGACAGTGTGGTTGGCCAGTGCTGGCTGAGGGGAAGCCTCAGATGGTCTCTGCAGCTCCCAGCATCACTCACACACCTTTCTCTGCTGCATTTGGTGGTGTCAAAAGCAGAGTTGGGCTTAGATGGGGCTAGCTTGTCACTACCTGTCTTTCTGAAAAGGAAATTGTGCAAATCATTGTCACTGGGAGTTTGGGAGGCCACACCTTTGACATACTTTCAAGACTGTTGGTGGCTTGTGGGTGCCAGTCTCTTACCTGGCTGGGGAAGCCCCTATCCAAGGGCCCCTTGGTGGAGGCAGGCAGTGTGGATGGAGGGCTGGGTACTCCTGTGGCTCTGTGGTCTGGCCTCCGAAATGGAAACAAAGCCACTGCCATTGTGGGGAACGTCCCTCTTCCACCCCTTCTGGGGACCTGCAGGTCTTCCTGGGCCTCACATCCAGGTGGAGATTTCCGTAGTGAGATATGTGGTGGAGGAAGCCTGAGGCCAGGGGCTGGGAGACAGAAGGGAGAGCCAAGTCAGTCACAACTTCTGCCCTCGACACAGCAGCAGCTGTTGTGCTGGGGCCTCTGTGAACTTCACTAGGGATGCCACCAGGTTCCAGAGGCTAAAGAAGGGACCCGGAGTTGACCAGGCACAGTGGGTCACACCTAGAATCCGAGCACTTAGGGGAGCCAAGGTGGGACAGTCACTTGAGCTCAGGAGTTCGAGACCAGCCTGGGCAACATAGGGAAACCCCATCTCTACAAAAATACAGAAATGATCCAGGCATGGTGGCATGTGCCTGTAGTCCCAGCTATGTGGAAGGCTGAGGCAGGATCGCTTCAGCCTAGGAGTTTGAGACTGCAGTGAGCTATGACTGTACCTCTGTGCTCTAGCCTGGGCAACAGAGTGAGACCCAGACTCAAAAAAAAAAAAAAAAAAAAATGAAGAGCCCTAGAGCTGCATTTCTTAGTTCGGTTGTTACTGTTGGGTGCATCTGCCATGCAGCAGCCCCACAGTGCAGTCCCTGTTGGTTTCGTGGGCACCTGCTCTGTGTTCACCCTGTGCCGGGCATGACGCGCCTATCCTCCTCCTACCAACCTGCTGAGTCCTCCCAACAGGAGCTGTGTATAGCATCCTTGGGCATGGAGGGAGGTGGCCCCTGGAATGCCCTGTCTGTCCTCACGGGCCCCAGGACAGGACATACCTTCTCCAGCATCACTCAGACTAGATGCTTCAGGCCCTCCAGATGCCTGCTGGCTTGGAAGCCTTCCTCCCCTCTTCCCCAGGGCCCTCTTCCTGCAGAGCAACTTGCAACCCACATGTATCAGGGATTTTGACAAGTCCTTATCTCCCTCCATCCCATATTATGACTTAAGCACAGCGGGAGAGTGGACCAGGGCACGGTTTTCTCTTGCAGTTTCGGGGCAGGCCCACTGAACAGGAAAATTGGAGTCCCCTGGGGAGAAGGCACATTTGAGAAGCATGGAACAAACCCAGCCCTTCTTTAATCTATGGAGGGGGAGACCCCATGGCTCCCCCATAGCACAGTGCTGCCCTTGATAAGCTCGGACTTCCTCACAGCTCCTGCCATGCCTGCCCTGTCCCAGGTGCTGTGCTGGGGCTGTCCTCCTGGTTGGGGGAGGGTGCGAGCCTCCAGCCTGGCTCCCCATCCTGTCCCCCACCCCCAGCTCCTCCCACCAAGCTTGCCTGTTAAGTGTCATGCCTGCTGGCTGAGGTCACCCCTCAGGAAAGGAGCTGGCGGCAGGCATGCTGTCCCAGAGGAAGGAGACCCTCTGGACACCCTGTTTAGCACACGGCTTAATCACATCCTGTCCCCACCCCCTGGAACACCAGAGCCTTAATAGGGAAAACAGTTCACTTGGGCCAACCCCAGGCAGGCCCCTCACTCTGAGTGGGAGGCCTGAGCCCTTCTTCTTCCTCACTGGGGCTTGACGGCTCCTTCTCAGCCACCTTGGCCTGTGGTGACCAGGAGGGGTGGGCGTGGCCTGACCAGGCCCTTGGGTGCTGTTTTTCCAGATTTCTACTCCTGCTAATGAAAGCCTTGACTAGACAGGTATTCATTCATTCGCTTGTTTACTGATTTGTGCAAATTGGTTTTTTTTTAGTAGAGACAGGGTCTCACTGTGTTTTCTAGGCTGGTCTTAAACTCCTGGCCTCAAAGCCTCCCACCTTGGCCGCCCAAAGTGCTGGTATTACAGGCATGAGCCACTGCGCCTGGCCTTTCTGCAAATGTATTTTGAGCATTCCTAGAATCCAGCTATGGAGCAAAGCACTGGGGACCCAGGGATGAAGAAGGCCAAGTAGCGAGGCAGTTAGCACAGTGCGTAGGTGCTCTGCTGGAGCACCAGGTCCCTGGGAACACAGGGGAACAGGCCCTTGAAGGACGAGGAGGAGGAAGCCAGGTGGAGGGGAAAGGGACAGTCCAGGAGGTTCTGGTGGGGAGGAGCAGTGAGATGGGCTGCCCAGGAGTGTGGGCATCCTGGAGAGCAGCGGTGGGGCTACGGTGGGGCTACGCGGTGCACGGCGGGTGGGTGATTGGCTGGCAGGGGGTTCCTGTCCTACACCTCAGTTTCAATTGTCTCTTCATTTGTTTAACAGCTGGTCCCTTGCCAGCCCATAGGCTCTGATGACTAAGATCTAGCTCTTTTGTTCAAGCAAATGTTGACCGAATTCCTAGTGATTGAGTGGGTGAAGGAATGAGCTGACTTGCAGCGTGAGGTTCCTCTTGCCGTAGTGTGGGGTGGGGTGAGTGAGAGGTGGGAGAGAGGAAGAGAGCTGTTCAGAGACCATGATTAGCCATCAGGTAAGGCCTTGGGGCCTGGCATGGCCAAGGCAGGTAGGGATGGAGAGACATGGATGGATCTGGGAGATGCTGGAGGCAGAATCTGAAGGGACAGGAGTTGATGGTGGGGGTGGTCTGAGTGACTCGAGGTGTTTTGCATGGATTGTTGAAACTGGAGGAGGCACAGGTTTTCGGAGGCCAAGGTGTGTCGCAGGTCAGGTGTCTGGGGCCCTGGGATGTCCAAGGGACCATCCTGAATCTGCCTGAAGCCCAAGGAGTCACCCTTTCCACGCTCGTGGGTGAAGAGGGGTTCTCAACGCAGTCACTGTGGAGAGCAGAGAGGGAGAAGGACAGGAGTCTGCAGAAGAGGAGGGTGAGGCCAGAGTGTGGGGCACGTGGGGCCTGGGGAGTCAGCTGGATTAGGAACTGGTGACTTTGGCCAGAGAGTTAAGGGTGGACGGGGGTAGAAACCGGGTCATGGAGGCGGAGTGAGGAGAGAGACAGCGGCTTTCTGGTGGTTGGTCGGGAAGGCCAGAGAGCCAAGGACAATGGAAGGGCCCTGGAAGGCTTCTCGGAGAGTTGTCCTTTTCAAAGATCACGTCGAGTTGAGGCCTTTCAGTGCTGATGGAGACCCACTGAAGTATCTGGGGAGGTAGGAGAGGGTGCAGTTGGGGGATTGGGAACCAACTTCAGGCCTCCAAGGCACAGGCAGGCGACACTCGGCAGAGAAGGATTGGTCCAGAGGATGGGTGTGGCTGTGGTGGGAGCCGAGCAACTGAGAGTACCTCCCCTTTTCTCTGTGGGGCCTGGAGGGGGCTCCCTGGTTCAGAGAAGGGCATGTTCCTGGGAGGAGGCCTTTCAGGGAGGGGGCTCCAGAGCCAGACTCCATGTGGACCAGAGCTCTGCCACTTGCTGGCCAGAGCTTTCCCACTGTCCCTGACCACTGCGTGTGTCGGCAGAGGAGATCACGGGGTGGGAGTGGGGACTTTCTGGGAAGGCTGTGGCCCCTGGGTACTCCAGAGTCCACTTCCTGTCTACTGTCCGACCTTCAGCCTCTGCTGACCTCAAACCCAACCCCAGATGCATTCCTGATCCTTGGGCACAGTGGTGGCAGTGTCGGATACCCAGGTTAGGAGCCTCCTTGAAAGTACCCACTCTACCTGGGCTGGGCACGGTGGCTCACGCCTGTAATCCCAACGCTTTGGGAGGCTGAGGTGGGCAGACCACCTGAGGTCAGGAGTTCAAGACCAGCCTGGCCAAAATAATGAAACCCCATCTCTGCAAACAGTACAAAAATTAGCCAGGCGTGGTGTGCGGCTGTAATTCCAGCTACTTAGGAGGCTGAGGCAGGAGAATCACTTGAACGCGGGAGTTGGAGATTACAGTAAGCCAGAATTGCGCCACTGCATTCTCTGGGTGACAGAGTGAGACTCCGTCCCCTGCCCCCCCACAAAAAAAATGTAAAAGAAAAAGCACTCTGCCAGGCCTTGGCCATGCTTATTTTCCTGCGGGGAAAGCCGAGTTGCTCCCCAGGAACAAGGGTCCTCCTCCAAAAATGGCTGGAGAGAACAGGTGCCTGTGAGGTTGAGGTCCAAGTCTACAAAAAGGTCCTCAGCCACAAAGTGTCCAAGCTCAAAGGCATTTCTAGTCCAACCTGTGCCTTTTACAAATGGGGAAACTGAGGCCCAGAGAGGGAGGGGACTTTCAGGGTTACCCTGTAACTGAGTGCCATATTTGTCAGAAGGGGAATATAGGATGGGCTCTGAGTGGGAGGAAGTAAGATGTACATTTTCTCCTGACCCTTTCGGAGAGGCTGCAACCTCAGACAAGTGGCATGTCATCTCTCTGGGCCTCAGTCTCCTTGGCAGGAAAATGGGGGCGGTGATAGACCAGGCTCAGAAAGGCTGCTGTGCAGTCTCCCCATCATCCTTACTTGGGATCGGGGCCCAGGGCTTCTGGCCCCTGCCCTCCTGCCCATCCCATCTGAAGGAGGCAGCCTCGGGACAGGCAGGCTCAACTCATGGCCTTACTTACAGGTAGTAAGAACTCATGGCCCCAGCTGATTCCTCGCAGCAGGGCAGGGAAGAAGCCGGCATACATGAGGCTCTTCCCGTTTGCCAAGAGACACAACACAAACCCACTGCAGCCCCGTGTTTGCTCCTTGCTCCGCTAACAGTGTGGACGGTTCACCAGAGCATGGGCTGTTGACCCAGTTTCAAATCCTGACTCCACCACTTACCAGCTAAACCGCTGGACAAGTCAGCATCTTTGGGCCTTAGTTACCCCATCTATAAAATGGGAAGAGTATTGACAGAGTATTTATAGGTAGTTTGCTGGTTAAATTAGTTAATAGTGTCAGTGCTCAGAGTGAGCCTGCCACACATTAAGCTATGTAAGGGTGTCATCTGTTAATAGTAATTGCTTCATATCCTCAGGGAATGCGGTCCCCCATGGATGCCTGGCACTGCAGGTAGTGCAGAACCCTATATGTTCTGTTTGTTCCTATTCACATGTACCTATGATAAAGTTTAATTTATAAATTAAGCATAGTACACTTAGGCCTTGAGGCTATTTTTTTTTTTTTTTTTTTTGAGACTGAGTCTCACTCTGTCACCCAGGCTGGAGTGCAGTGGTGCAATCTTGGCTCACGGCAAGCTCTGCCTCCTGGGTTCACACCATTCTCCTGCCTCAGCCTCCCGAGTAGCTGGGACTACAGGTGCCCGCCACCACGCCTGGCTAACGTTTTGTATTTTAGTAGAGACGGGGTTTTACCGTGTTAGCCAGGATGGTCTCGATCTCCTGACCTTGTGATCCACCCGCCTCAGCCTCCCAAAGTGCCTGGATTACAGGCGTGAGCCACCATGCCGGGCCAAGGCTATTATTAAGTAAAGTAAGGGTTGCCTGAAAGCACTCTGAGACTATGACAGTCAATCTGATCACAGACGTGGCTCCTGAGTGACTGACATGGGTAGCAGATGTAGCGTGGGCGCACTGGACTAAGGGACCACTCACGTCCCGGACAGGATGGATTTCATCACTCTACTCAGAGTGACATGCAATTTAAAACACGGAATTTTGGCTGGGTGCAATGGCTCATACCTGTAATCTCAGCACTTTGGGAGGTGGGGGCAGACGGATCACTTGAGGCCAGGAGTTCAAGATCAGCCAGGGCAACATGGTGAAACCCTGTCTCTACTAAAAATACAAAATTAGCTGGGCGTGGTGGCAGGTGCCTGTAGTCCCAGCTACTCAGGAGTCTGAGGCAAGAGAATCGCTTGAACCCGGGAGGCGGAGCTTGCAGTGAACCGAGATCACGCCACTGCAGTCCAGCCTGGGCAACAGACCAAGACTCCTACAAAATTTAGGCTGGGTGCAGTGTCTCACTCCTGTAATCCTAGCACTTTGGGATGCTGAGGTGAGAGGATCACTTGAGCCCAGGAGTTTGAGACCAGCCTGGGCAACACAGTGAGACCTCGTCTCTCCAAAAACAAAAACTATGGAATTTTCCATTTAATAATTTCAGACCGCAGTTGATCGTGGGCAACTGGAACCACAGACAGCAAAACCGTAGATAAGGGGGGACTCCTGCGTTCACGTTTGGTAAAAGCGCAAGGAGCGGGCTCCAGATGGCCAGGAGGAAGCTCCCTGTACGCATGCCCATCCTGTGACGTAACAGATGAGGAAACTGTGGCCCAGGAAGGGGCAGTGACACAGCTGGGATTCTTGCCCCTATCAGTGAACTCTCCCAACTTCTCAGAAAGAGTTAACAGGGTAGATTTTCTTTCTTTTCTTTTCTTTCTTTTCTTTCTTTTCTTTTCCTTTTCTTTCCTTTTCTTTCCTTTCTTTCCTTTCCTTTCTTTCCTTTCTTTCCTTTCTTTCCTTTCTTTCCTTTCTTCTTTCCTTTCTTTCTTTCTTTCTTTCTTTCTTCTCTTTCTTCTCTTTCTTTTCTTTCATTGAGATGGAGTCTCCCTCTGCCACTCAGACTGGAGTGCAGTGGTGCGATCTTGGCTCACTGCAACCTCCACCTCCTGGGTTCAGGTGATTCTCCTGCCTCAGCCTCCTGACTAGCTGGGATTACAGGCACACGCTACCACACCCGGGTAATTTTTATATTTTTAGTAGAGACGGGGTTTCACCATATTGGTCAGGCTGGTCTTGAACTCCTGACCTTGTGATCCCCCAGCCTTGGCCTCCCAAAGTGCTGAGATTACAGGCTTGAGTCCCCGCGCCTGGCCTAGGGGGTGGATTTTCTCAGCATGCTGTTTTACATTTGTAAATTGTTCTTAAGCTGGGCAGAACCAACAGCCTGGCTCCTGGTGAGCCCTGGGACAGAGGTGGGAGTAGCTGGCCAATGTGATATACTTCCCAGGGCCAGGTGCTGGACGACAGTGGGGATTGAGGCAGGCAGGTCTCATCCTTAGAGCCCAATCTAGGGGGTAACAGATGGAAGGATAAGCACTGCAAGTGGGGACACAGGGGCCATGAGACCCAGGAGATCAGGGAAGGCTTCCTGGAGGAAGTGACTGCTGGAGGAAGGCTTCCTAGAGGAAGTGAGGAAGAGCTGAGACCTGGCACACAAGCACATGTTGGCCAGAGTTTGGCCCGGATTGTGCTGGTGCAAAGGGCCTGGGGATCAGAAAAGATGCTGAGATCTGGGGGAGAGAAGGAAGGGAAGCCCAGAGGCCCCGTCCGAGCAACACCCACCTCACTCTCACCGCTGCTCTTTTCCCTCCAGATCGAGACGCTGCCTCCAGAGCTCTTCCAGTGCCGGAAGCTACGGGCCCTGCACCTGGGCAACAACGTGCTGCAGTCACTGCCCTCAAGGGTGGGCGAGCTGACCAACCTGACGCAGATCGAGCTGCGAGGCAACCGGCTGGAGTGCCTGCCTGTGGAGCTGGGCGAGTGCCCACTGCTCAAGCGCAGCGGCTTGGTGGTGGAGGAGGACCTGTTCAACACACTGCCGCCCGAGGTGAAGGAGCGGCTCTGGAGGGCTGACAAGGAGCAGGCCTGAGCGAGGCCGGCCCAGCACAGCAAGCAGCGGGACCACCGGCCAGTCCTTAGGCCCAGAGGGCCAGGCCCAGCTTCTCCCAGAACTCCTGGACAGCCAGGCCAGCCTCGTGGCCAGGCAGGAGGAGCCTGGGGCCGCTTGTGAGTCGGGCCAGAGCGAGAGGACAGTATCTGCGGGGCTGGCCCCTTTTCTCCCTCTGAGACTCACGCACCCCAGGGCAAGCGCTTGTCGAGGAGAGCAAGTCTCAAGAGCGCAGTATTTGGATAATCAGGGTCTCCTCCCTGGAGGGCAGCTCTTCCCCAGGGGCTGAGCTGCCACCAGAGGTCCTGGGACTCTCACTTTAGTTCTTGGTATTTATTTTTCTCCATCTCCCACCTCCTTCATCCAGATAACTTATACATTCCCAAGAAAGTTCAGCCTAGATAGAAGGTGTTCAAGGAAGGGTGGGCTGCCTTTTTCCCTTGTCCTTATTTAGTGATGCCACCGGGCATTTAATGCCCACCCGGACTTGAGCAGAGTGGTCCGGGGTGAACCAGCCATGGGACGGTCACCCAGCGGTGCCGGGCTGGGCTCTGCGGTGCGGTCCACGGGAGAGCAGGCCTCCAGCTGGAAAGGCCAGGCCTGGAGCTTGCCTCTTCAGTTTTTGTGGCAGTTTTAGTTTTTTTTTTTTTTTTTTTTAATCAGGAAACTTTTTTTAAAAAAAAAAAGCTTTGAAAATGGATGGTTTGGGTATTAAAAGAAAAAAAACACTTAAAAAAAAAAAAAGACACTAACGGCCAGTGAGTTGGAGTCTCAGGGTGGGGTGGCAGTTTCCCTTGAGCAAAGCAGCCAGACGTTGAACTGTGTTTCGTTTCCCTGGGCGCAGGGTGCAGGGTGTCTTCCGGATCTGGTGTGACCTTGGTCCAGGAGTTCTCTTTGTTTCTGGGGCAGGGAGGTTTTTTTGTTTGTTTTTTGGTTTTTTTGGTGTCTTGTTTTCTTTCTCCTCCATCTGTCTTGGCACTCATTTCTATGGCTGTCGGCCAAAGGGAATGTTCTGGAGCTGCCAAGGAGGGAGGAGACTCGGGTTGGCTAATCCCCGGATGAACGGTGCTCCATTCCCACCTCTCCTCCTCGCGCCTGCCCGGCCTCTCCACGCACAGTGTTAAGGAGCCAAAAGGAGCCACTTCGCCCAGACTCTGTTTCCCCACCTCCTGCGGCATGGGTGTGCCCAGTGCCACCGCTGGCCTCGCTGCTTCCATCAGCCCTGTCGCCACCTGGTCCTTCATGAAGAGCAGACACTTAGAGACTGGCTGGGAATGGGGAGGTCGCCCCTG
Organism: Rhinopithecus bieti; assembly: GCF_001698545.2. Taxonomy (NCBI): domain Eukaryota; kingdom Metazoa; phylum Chordata; class Mammalia; order Primates; family Cercopithecidae; genus Rhinopithecus; species Rhinopithecus bieti. Next base: position 946,898 of record NW_016813389.1, read on the forward strand.
GGAGGGCAGGCTTTGGTTCCAAGCCAGTTCCTTCCCTGGTGCCTGGAGTGCACACAGCCCAGTCAGCGCCTGGTGGCTGGAAGCCACCCTGCTTTAGATCAGTCACTCGGGTCCCCACCTTAGAAGGGTCCCCGCCTTAGATCAATCACGTGGACACTAAGGCACGTTTTAGCGTCTCTTGTCTTAATGATTAAGTCCATCCGTCTGTCCGTCCATTTGTGTTTTCTGCGTCGTGTCATTCGATATAATCCTCAGAAATAATGCACACTAGCCTCTGACAGCCATGAAGCAATCCGTTACATGTGGGTCTGAACTTGGAGACTCGGTCACAGTATCAAATAAATCTATAACAGAAAGTGGCCTTTGGAGGTCTTCGTGTCATGGGAAGACTCTTCCCTCCCTTCTGTGAAGCCTGCTGGGCCGTGTGGAACCTTGCTTGGGCACCCACAGGAGAGTTAACTCTGCTCATCTCTCTGCCCCATGAGACTCTGCCTTTGGAGGCAGTTACTGGAGGTTGTAAGCTGGACGGAGCACCTGTTAGGTAACAGGCTGTGGCCCGGGCTGGGGATCCCATGGCCAACACGTTCTCTGTCATCCTGCTCACCTCTGGTTGGGCACTCATGAGGGGTTTTTCTGTTGGTTGGTTTTTTCTCCTTTTTGATGAGGTCTCATTCTGTCACGTAGAGTGCACTGCTGGAATACAGTGGCGTGATCATGGCTCACTGCAGCCTCAGACTCTCTAGGCTCAGGTGATGTTCTCACCTCAGCCTCCCAAGTAGCTGGGACCACAGGGGCATGCTGGCTTTTTTTTTTTTTTTTTGAAACAGAGTCTTGCTCTGTCACCCAGTCTGGAGTGCAGTCACTCGATCGCAGCTCACTGCAACCTCCGCCTCCCGCGTTCAAGTGATTCTCCTGCCCCAGCCTCACAAGTAGCTGGGACTACAGGCGCCTGCCACCACGCCTGGCTAATTTTTGTATTTTTAGTAGAAATGGGGTTTGACCATGTTGGCCAAGCTGGTCTCGATCTCCTGGCCTTGTGATCTACCCGCCTCAGCCTCCCAAAGTGCTAAGATACAGGTGTGAGCCACTGCGCCCGGCCATGCTGGCTCTTTTTTGTATTTTTTGTAGGGATGGTGTTTTGCCACGTTGCCCAGGTTGGTCTCGAACCCCTGAGCTCAAGAGATTCACCCACCTCAGCCTCCTAAAGTGCTGGAATTATAGGCATGAGCCACCGTGCTTGGCCCCTCATGAGTTTTTTGTTTTGTTTTTTTTTTTTTTTTTTTTTTTTTTGAGACGAGTCTGGCTCTGTCGCCCGTGCTGGAGTGCAGTGGCCGGATCTCAGTTTCACTGCAAGCTCCCGCCTCCCGGTTATGCCATTCTCGCTGCCTCAGCCTCCCGAGTAGCTGGGACTGCAGGCGCGGCCACCTCGCCGGCTAGTTTTTTGTATTTTTTAGTAGAGACAGGGTTTCACGTAATTACCAGGATGGCTCGATCTCCTGACCTCGTGACCACTCCGTGCTCGGCTCCCAAAGTGCTGGGATTACAGGCTTGAGCCACCGCGCCCCGGCCCCTCATGAGTTTTGATGGGTGGGGATGGGAGAGGAGGGCACTGGGATGGCCACCAGTAGTCCTGGGCCTTTATCCCAGCTTCGTGGAACAGGATGTGCATGAGGCTAGGCACATCCCTTCTCCAGTGGCCTCTGTATCCCCATGTGGACAATGGGAATTTCCACTCTGTGCTCTGAGAGGTCCTTTGCAATTCCAACAGTGAGTCCCAAGTGTTCTACAGAGGCGGGGCTGAGAGTCACCTTGGGGAGGCCTGCCTCAGCTCCCAGCCCCTTTGGGGGCCTTTGGGAGGTACTGGGGTAAAGGGCAGAGGCTGAGACAGCTGCTTCCAGATCCCAGTTCTGCCGTGTTTGATGTGGGGCTTCAGTTTTCTCATTTGTAAAATCAGGAAGGTAATGGCACACTTGCAGGACTGTTCAAGGAACAATGGCGATTGTGTAGGTAGATGGGGTTTTTAGTGGAGGACCTGGCTCCTAGTACCCAATAAATGGCCGTGTATTCCACCCAAGCCAAGGTTTTTTTTTTTTTTTTTTTTTTTTTTTTTTGAGACGGAGTCTCGCTCTGTCGCCCAGGCTGGAGTGCAGTGGCCGGATCTCAGCTCACTGCAAGCTCCACCTCCCGGGTTTACGCCATTTTCCTGCCTCAGCCTCCCGAGTAGCTGGGACTACAGGCGCCTGCCACCTCGCCCGGCTAGTTTTTTGTATTTTTTAGTAGAGACGGGGTTTCACTGTGTTAACCAGGATGGTCTCGATCTCCTGACCTCGTGATCCGCCCGTCTCGGCCTCCCAAAGTGCTGGGATTACAGGCTTGAGCCACCGCGCCCGGCCAACCAAGGATTCTTGTGGTGGGCCAACGTGGGCGCCCTGCGGCAGGAGACTTTGGGTGAGGAAGAAAAGCCATCACATCTGACTTTGACCTTAGTGATGAGGCCTGGGTGGCTGCTTGGGCACCTCCACAACTGGCCAGAGTCTATCCCTCCTCTCTCCACAGGGACTCTGACCCCTCCAGGTGAACTCAGGCCTGAGCCAAGATTCCCTCCCTCTTCTCCCCCTGCCATGGGCCAACAGGCTGAGCAGCTGGACTGACTCCCCTGCTGAGGCCTTTTCTGTTTCCATGGTGGAGGTCCCTCCCCCTGTTTGGTACCCTTCCCACCACCCCCTGTCCCCACTCCCGCCCCTACCCTGGCCTTGAGGCTGTCCAGCGCCTGGAGCAGGAGAGTTCGATCTGGAGCTGGTTTACATTTGGAAAAAACAACCATGTAGAATCACCGCCCACCCACTTCCCAAAGTTGAGCAGAATGAAGTTAGTGGGAGGATGGGCCTCTTCCGTCCTCCTCCCCCACCCACCCAGGGTTCTCCACTCTGCCTAAAACCACTGTGGTGGTCTTCCCTCTGATTGTAACAGCAATTTCGGAAGCTCAAAAAAATTGTTTAAATTACATTCCACCCATAACAGCCCCTGCTAACATTTGGTGAACAACTTGTTCGCCAGTTGGTAGGCACTCAGTTCCAGGCCCCGTGCCAAGCTCTTTATCAGTCGCGAAGCATTCATCTTATTTACTGCTCACAGGATCCTTCTGCTAGCCCCAAATTACAGACTGGGAAAGTAAGGCCTGAACATCTGGGACGCAAACACAGTCTGCTTCACTGAGCCTCTACTATAAGTCTTCTGGGGGGGGCTCCCAGGGGAATGGCTGGTCCAGCCCGAGGGAACCTCAGTGTTCTTGGCACATGGTAGGCATCTGTCTTTGTTGGGCAGTTGCATCAGAAGGGTTGAGGACAGCTGGGAACACATCCTGCCTCTAGTGAACCTCGTGATTCTGTCGTCTGCCTGCCCCTCACCCAGCCTAAGCCCTCTGAACCAGGAGCCCGAGCTGCACTTACTGCTCCCCACTGCCCCCTGGATGGCCTGGACCAAGCAGCAGCTCCCAGAGCGGTGGCTCAGCAAACACGACTTGACTCGAGGCCAAGGCTCTTGAGGGCTGAGCAGTGTCCCCATGCACACTCCTGAAACACTTTGTCCCTTTGCTGTTCAGAAGGCATCATTTTGAGGAAGGCAGTGGCCGGTTTTTCAGAGCCAGCGAGTGGCCCCGTCAGCTGCTGAGCAGGGCAAGCTGAGAAGGGTGGCGTGCAGGTGTTGTTCTCTCTTTTTGTTTTGTTTTGTTTTTTTGTTTTTTTTTTGAGATGGAGTCTCACTCTATCTCCCAGGCTGGAATGAGTGCAGTGGCATGATCTCGGCTCACTGCAACCTCTGCCTCCTGGGTTCAAGCGATTCTCCTGCCTCAGCCTCCCAAGTAGCTGGGACTACAGGCACGTGCTACCATGCCCAGCTAGTTTTTTGTATTTTTAGTAGAGACGGGGTTTCACTGTGTTAGCCAGGATGGTCTTGATCTACTGACCTCATGATCCACCCGCCTCGGACTCCCAAAGTGCTGGGATTACAGGTGTGAGCCACCGCACCTGGCCTGCGGGTGGTGTTCTGACCTCGGCTCCACTGTGGCAGCCCGACTTGAGATGCCAAGTATCTTGGGCCTGAGGGTGGGTAACAAGAAGCATCTCTCTCCTCATCCCCTTCCTCCTACTAAGATACCCCATGTCTCCTACCTTCCTCTGAGCTGCCAACAGATGCGTTAATTCCCTTCCATAATCCTCTCAGGACCTAGAGGGTTTCAGATCGGTGCTGGGAGGGGCCCAGATAGTTCTCCCCAGGACTTCTTCCACCTTTGGAATGCCCATCACCTGGGGAAGGGAGGTGCCGCACAGCCCCCAGACCAACGCTGCATCCCATTCTATCCAGACTGAGGCCTAGAGAGAGGCAGGCGTTCCTCAGAGTCACAGGGAATGGCGGCGCCTGGACTGGGACTCAGTCCAGCTGCTTGGCCTGACCCTCTCAGAGCATAGCTTCCCGGCACCTGGTAAGCAGTCGTGGGGGGTGGTTTCCAGAAAGAAACCCAGAGGGAGCAGATAAAATCCTTGGAGATGGGAAAGGGCAAATCCTGGATTAGTTGTGGAGGTGGGGAGATCAGCCTGGAGGTCACAGGCTGATCTGGCTGTGTCTGGGGGAGGAGAGCTGGGTGGTGGGACCGGGTTTTCTCCGGGTAGGGAAGAGTTAAGTCCTCCCAGGCTCCTAAACTTTGTCCTGCCCACCCGGAGGGAGGCCGCACCTAGAAGCTGCCCAGTGCCCTGGCGTCTCCATGGCCTGCCTGAGCCCCTCACAGCTCCAGAAGGTAGGAGCCTGCAAGTGGGGACCGGGAGGGTCATGGCGGGTGGGGGAGTTCCTGCCGGACCTTCAGTAGTCCCGGTGCCCAACCCACCCTGTGCCCCATTTTACCGAGGAGGAAAGTGAAGCCCAGAGGAGCGAGTTCCCAACCACAACCCCTCCTGACGTCTTCACACACAGCCCGGGGTGTCTAGATCACAGGCCCCTGGGTGGGGTGGGTGGGGACGTGTGTGTTTAACCGAAAACGAGAGTAAACCCTCGGAACCCACTAGTTCGGCCCTGAGCAGGCGTCAGCAACGTTGCGGGGCGCAGCGCCCAGGAGGGGGCGGGGCCTTCGAGGGACCCAGGAGGGCCCATGTTCGTCCAATCACAAAAGGCTACCTCGTGGGAATTAGTGTGGCACAGCCTTTTAAAAAATCACTCGCTGGGCACGGTGGCTCACGCCTGTAATCCCAGCACTTTGGGAGGCCGAGGCCGGTGGATCCCCTGAGGTCGGGAGTTCAAGACCAGCCTGACCAACATGGAGAAACCCCGTCTCTACTAAAAATACAAAATTAGCCGGGGTGGTGGCGCGTGCCTGTAATCCCAGCTGCTCGGGAGGCTGAGGCAGGAGAATCGCTTGAACCCGGGAGGCGGAGGTTGCGGAGAGCTGAGATCACGCCATGGCACTCCAGCCTGGGCAAAAAAAAGCAAAACTCGGTCTCAAAAAATAATAATAATAATCACTCATACACTCTTTCACTGAGACTTAATATTTTCGTATACATCTCTAGAATCTTTGCTTCAAAGTCTGTTATAACAGCTACCACGAATCAAGTGCTGGACAAGTTTTTTTTGGGGGGGGTGGGCACACCCCCATGCCCAGCTCTGGTTTTTTTTTTTTTTTTTTTTTTGAGATGGAGTTTTGCTCTTTTTGCCCAGGCTGGAGTGTAATGGCGCAATCTCAGCTCATCACAACCTCTGCCTCCCAGATTCAGACGATTCTCCTGCATTAGCCTCCCAAAGCTGGGATTACAGGCATGTGCCACCACATCCTGCTAATTTTGTATTTTTACTACAGATGGGATTTCACCATGTTGGCCAGGCTGGTCTTGAACTCCTGACCTCAAGTGATCCACCTGCCTCAGCCTCCCAAAGTGCTGGGATTACAGGCATGAGTCACCGTGCCCAGTCCTATTTTTATTTTTGTAGAGATGGGGTCTCACTTTGTTGCCCAGGCTGGTCCTGAACTCCTGGGCTAAAGCGATCCTCCTGCCTTGGCCTTCCAAAGTCCTGGGACAACAAGGCGTGAGCCACCGTGCCCAGCCTGCCAGGTTCAATAAAGGAGGCTGTACTGCTATGCCCATTTGGTAGCCTGAGGGCCAGAGAAAGGAGGGTACTTACTTGGTCAAGTTCTCACAATGGCCAGATAATAATTTATAGCCAGTCTTTGAGAGGAAATATGTTTCTACATGATTTTTATCAGCTGTATTGTGTTCCAGATAGATAAACTATACTTTGCTAAACTAATCCCTTTGCACCTGAGCATTTAGATTACTCCCCACTTAGTGCTGTCATTAAACAAAACTCAGCGAATATCCCCATATGTATATGTATATCTTTGATCCCCTATTGCATAATCTTCCTAAAACAATTCCTAGCTGTGGCTCATGTCTGTAATCCCAGTCCACTTTGTGATGCCAAGGTGGGAAGATCGCTTGTGCCCAGGAGTTCAAGACCAGCTTGGGCAATATAGCAAGACCCCTTCTCTAAAAAAAAAAAAAAATTGACCAGGCGCGGTGGCTCACGCCTGTAATCCCAGCACTTTGGGAGGCCTAGGCAGGTGAATCACCTGAGGTCAGGAGTTGGAGACCAGCCTGGCCAACATGGCAGAACCCTATCTTTACTGAAAATACAAAAATTTAGCCGGGCATGGTGGTACATGCATGTAATCCCAGCTACTCGGAAGGCTGAGGCTGGAGAATCACTTGAACTTGGGAGGCAGAGCTTGCAGTGAGCCGAGATCATGCTGCTGCACTCCAGCCTGGTCAACAGAGCAAGACTGTGTCTCAAAAATGAAATAAAATAAATAAAATAAAATTAGCCAGGCGTCGTGGTATGCACATGTAGTCCCAGCTACTCGGGAGACTGAGGTGGGGGATTGCTTGAGCCCAGAAGTTCAAGGCTGCAATGAGCTATGAGCTATGATCACATCACTGCTCTCCAGCCTGGGTGACAGAGAGAGACCCTGTCTCTAAAAAAAAAAAAACAAAACAAAACAAAAGAAAAGGGCTGGGCATGGTAGCTCATGCCTGTAATCCCAGCATTTTGGGAGTCCGAGTTGGGTGGATCACCTGAGGTCAGGAGTTTGAGACCAGACCAGCCTGACCAACATGGTGAAACCCCGTCTCTACTAAAAATACAAAAATTAGCCAGGGGTGGTGGTGCATGCCTATAATTTCAAGTACTCGGGAGGCTGAGGCAGGAGAATCGCTTAACCCTGAGAGGTGGAGGTTGTAATGAGCTGAGATCATGCCATTGCATTCCAGCCTGGGCAACAAGAGTGAGACTCTGTCTCAAAAAAAAAAAAAAAAAAAAAAAAGAAAATAAAGGAAAAAAAGAATTCCTAGCAGTGTATTTGTGTATTTACTGGATCAAGGGTATGCTGCACAGGTTGCTGTGGTTGGCCCAATTCCCAAGGAGGCACTTTTCAGCTTGATACTGATGTGATTAATTCGTAACATGCAGAGCTGAGTGGTCATGAATGGTGTGTGGAAGCCAGAACTGGGATCCCATGGTAGGGAAAGAGGTGTCCTTAACTGGAAACTAGCCTCTTTGTGGGTTTGTGCAGTAGGTGACTTTCTTTTCTTTTCCTTATTTCTTTTTTTTTTTTGAGATGAAGTCTTGCTTGGTCTTCCGGGCTAGAGCGCAGTGGCGTGATCTCAGCTCACTACAACCTCTGCTTGCTGGGTTCAAATGATTCTCCTGTCTCAGCCTCCCAAGTAGCTGGGATTACATGCGCCCACCACCGCACCTGGCTAATTTTTGTATTTTCAGTAGAGACAGGGTTTCACCATGCTGGCCAGGCTGGTCTCCGACTCCTGACCTCAAGCGATCCACCTACCTTGGCCTCCCAAACTATTGGGATTATAGGCGTGAGCCACCGTGCCCTGCAGTAGGCGACTTTCAGTGTCCCTGTTGGGGCTAAAACTTGGTAACGCTCTGCAGGCAAATGGGCAGATATTCGTTCTCTCCTTATCTCTCTCAAGAGCCTCAGAATAACAGGACCGGAGGCAAATCAGAAGAAGCCATCTGCTTCCCCTGCATGGCTACCACTGCACTCAAGATAGAACCCAGCTCCCAGCCTGGCCCAGCCCCTGCCACCCTCCTGCCTCCTCTTCCACCCCTCCCCTCACTCTGCCCTATCCATTCCCAATTCCTTATGTTCCTCCCAAATTCAAGGGCTTCTCCTCTTCTCCTCTTCTCCTCTCTTTTCTTTTCTTTTCTCTTTTTTTTGAGATGGAGTTTCACTCTTGTTGCCCAGGCTGGAATGCAATGGCATGATCTTGGCTCACTGCAACCTCCACCTCCTGGGTTCAAGCTATTCTCCTGCCTCAGCCTCCTGAGGAGCTGGGATTACAGGCACATGCCATCACACCTGGCCAAGTTTTTGTATTTTTTAGCAGAGATGGGGTTTCACCATGTTGGTCAGGCTGGTCTGGAACTCCCGACCTCAGGTGATCCGCCTGCCTCGGCCTCCCAAAGTGCTGGGATTACAGGCATGAGCCACCGTGCCCAGCCTCCTTCTTCTTTCTTTCTTTCTTTTTTTTTTTTTTTTTGAGGCGGAGTCTCGCTCTGTCGCCCGGACTGGAGTGCAGTGGCCGGATCTCAGCTCACTGCAAGCTCCGCCTCCCGGGTTTACGCCATTCTCCTGCCTCAGCCTCCCAAGTAGCTGGGACTACAGGCGCCCGCCACCTCGCCCGGCTAGTTTTTTTGTATTTTTAGTAGAGACGGGGTTTCACCGTGTTAGCCAGGATGGTCTCGATCTCCTGACCTCGTGATCCGCCCATCTC
>NW_016813389.1:956520-962380 GCF_001698545.2 Rhinopithecus bieti
CTCCACCTCCTGGATTCAAGCAATTCTCCTGCCTTAGCCTCCCGAGTAGCTGGGATTACAGGCGCACACCACCATGCCCAGCTGATTTTTGTATTTTTAGTAGAGATGAGGTTTCACCATGTTGGCCAGGATGGTCTCGAACTCCTGACCTCAAGTTATTGCCCACCTCAGCCTCCCAAAATGCTGGGATTACAGGATGAGTCACTGCACCCGGCCTAACTACTTTTTCTTTCATTCAAGCAGCCAATATTGATTGCTCTTTGCTGGGTGCCAGACTCCATGCCTGGGGCTAGGGACAGGGCAGCAAACAGGATACCTGGTCCCACCTTCACACAGCTACAGGGTTGAGGGAAGGGTCAGACAGGAGCATTTGTAGACTGGGGAAGCCCGAGTCTCAATCCTGCCTGCAGTTCCAACAGGATGGATTCCTGGTGCTGGAAGGATTCTTGTCTGCAGAAGAGTGTGTGGCCATGCAACAGAGGATTGGCGAGATAGTGGCTGAAATGGATGTTCCTCTCCACTGCCGCACAGAATTCTCCACCCAGGAAGAGGAGCAGCTTCGAGCCCAGGTACGTGTCTGAGGCACATGAGGATGGGATGTGGCCTTTGAGGGAGGGATTGGTCCCCGGCCAGAGCAGCAGCGTGGAAGGGAGAATCCGAAGGCGCCAGGGTGTCAGGCAAGCCCCTTACACACCTTTCCCTCACTTCTCACTGGGAAGTTATGTTATCAAGTAGGCTTTATAGTCCTTTTTTTTTCTTTTCCTTTTTTCTTTTTTTTTAAAACCGAGTCTCACTCTGTTGTCCAGGCTGGAGTTCAGTGGCACGATCTCAGCTCACTGCAACCTCTACCTCCTGGGTTCAAGTGATTCTCCTGCCTCAGCCTCCTGAGTAGCTGGGATTACAGGCATGTGCCACCAGGCCTGGCTAATTTTTGTATTTTTGCTAGAGACAGGGTTTCATCATGTTGGTCAGGCTGGTCTCGAACTTCCGACCTCAGGTGATCCACCCACCTCGGTCTCCCAAAGCACTGAGATTACAGGCTATTATCCCATTAGACAGGTGGAGAAAATGAGGTTCAGATCACTTGCCCCAAGACACACAGTTAGTAGTGGACAGAGTCAGGATTTCAACCCAGATCTGTCTGATACCAAGTCCCTGCTGTTCCCAGCTTAGGTTTACTTCCTGTTCTCCGGTCACCGAAGGCCACTTTGTGGCCAGCCACCTGGAATGAGCCCAGTGGTCTGGATGACCCCCACCTATGTAACTGTTATCCGCCATGAGACTAGGAACTCAGATTTTCTCCCCCCAATGACCAAATAGGTCACATGATAGGGCCCAGTACAGTTTGCAATGGGGCAAATTGAAGACTCTGGGGTCTCCCACAGGGTTCTCTTGACCCTTCCTACTTGGAATTTATTATGAGCCTGCTTGGGCCTGGGCCAGGCCAGATCCTGGCACTCACGCTGAGTAGCACCTGCCATCTGGTGGGCATAAGCACAACTACAACAGCCGGAAGCCATCCCAGGGAATGGGGAGAATGGGGTCTTGAGAAGGAGAAAGAACCGGTTAAGGAATGACAGTTTCGGCCGGGCGCGGTGGCTCAAGCCTGTAATCCCAGCACTTTGGGAGGCCGAGACGGGCGGATCACGAGGTCAGGAGATCGAGACCATCCTGGCTAATATGGTGAAACCCCGTCTCTACTAAAAAATACAAAAAAACTAGCCGGGCGACGAGGCGGGCGCCTGTAGTCCCAGCTACTGGGGAGGCTGAGACAGGAGAATGGCGTGAACCCGGGAGGCGGAGCTTGCAGTGAGCTGAGATCCGGCCACTGCGCCCCAGCCTGGCTGGCAGAGCAAGACTCCGTCTCAAAAAAAAAAAAAAAAAAAGGAATGACAGTTTCCTCCAAAAAGCTGGTCTCATTGCTGTACAGCTGCCTTCCGTTCGGGGGGATACTGGGGGAAGCAGAGACAGGTCCTGCAGCCAGAGACAGGCAGGTCACTCAAGGGTTCCTAGTAGTAAGAAGGGCCAAATCCTGTGCCCTCCAAACTGCCTTCAGAGGCTAACGGGTTATGGGTTGGGAAGAACATGAGAATAAAGCTGATATATTGGCTGGGCGCAGTGACTCACACCTGTAATCCCAGCGCTTTGGGAGGCTGAGGCGGGCGGATCACCTGAGGTCAGGAGTTTGAAACCAGCCTGGGCAACATGGTGAAACCCTGTTTCTACTAAAAACATAAAAATTAGCCGGGCCTAGTGGTGAGTGCCTGTAATCCCAGCTACTTGGGAGGAGAATCGCTTGAACCCAGGAAGCAGAGGTTGCAGTGGGCTGAGATCATGTCACTGCACTCCAACCTGGGCAACAGAGCAAGACTCCTGTCTCAAAAAAAAAAAAAAAAAAAAGCTGATATATCTTGGTTTAAAATATGTGCAAAGAAAAGAGATTGGCATGGTGCCCAGCACTCAGTAACATCCTCAATATTCACTCTTGATACTGTGAGGAAAAAAAAGATCAGTGGGCGTCCTGTCTCATTCTCTTGGGTTACCTCCAGCTTTCCTTGTCTGAGCTATTTTACAACACTGTAAGTTGGATAAAACTGATAATAATGCACATGATACTTGTCCAAGTAGGGGGGTCAGTGCTACTCTGTTCCAGTCACGTTACCGTGAACTGGGTCCTGGGGAATGCAATTATTGCCCTGAGGATAGAACAGTTGGGCAGCTGGGTTTGGTGGCTCATGCCTGTAATCCCAGCACTTTGGGAGGCCAAGGAGGGAGGATTGCATGAGCCGAGGAGTTCGAAACTAGCCTGATCAACAAAGTGAGACCTCTGCCTCTACAAAAAAGTTTTTAAAAATTAGCTGGGCATGGTGGTATATGCCTGTGGTCCGAGCTACATGGGAGGCTGAGGCAGAAGGATCATTTGGGGTCAGGAGGTTGAGGCTGCAATGAGCTATGATCATGCCACTGCACTCCAGTCTGGGTGGGTGATAGAGACCCTGTCCCTGTCTCAGAAAAAAAAAAAAAAAAAAAAACAGTTTGCGGCTATCTCTAAATTAATTTCAAGGGCCGGGAATGGTGGCTTACACCTGTAATCCCAGCACTTTGGGAGGCTGAGACAGGCAGATTGCTGGAGGTCAAGAGTTTGAGACTAGCCTAGGGAACATGATGAAACCCGGTCTCTACCAAAAATACAAAAATTAACTGGGCGTCGTGGTAGGCGCCAGTGGTCCCAGCTACTTGGATGGCTGAGGCAGGAGAATCGCCTGAACCCTGGAGGGAGAGGTTACAGTGAGCTGAGATCACGCCATTCACTCCAGCCTGGGTGACAGAGCAAGATTCTATCTAAAAAAAAAAAAAAAAAAAAATTTGTTTCAGCATTCCTTAGTATCTACATACGTGTGTGTAATTCTTGGAATTCTCCTTTGAACCAATTGTAACATCTTACTGGTTCCCTTGTGAAATAACGAATTCAGTAAAATCATTGAGATATGCTTAGCATCATTACCTTTAATATTTTTGCTGTCCAGGCATGGTGGCTCAAGCCTATAATCCCAGCACTTTGCGAGGCCAAGCCAGCAGGCAAATCGCTTGAGCTCAGGAGTTTGAGACCCGCCTGGGCAACATGGTGAAACTCTGTCTCTACAAAAAATACAAAAAAAAAAAAAAAAAGCTGGGCACAGTGGCTCACGCCTGTAATCCCAGCACTTTGGGAGGCCGAGGTGGGTGGATCACTTGAGGTCAGGAGTTTGAGACCAGGCTGGCCAGCATGGTGAAACCCCATCTCTACCAAAAATATAAAAAATTAGCCAGGTGTGGTGGTGCATGCCTGTGGTCCTAGCTACTCAGGAGGCTGGGGCAGGAGACTCACTTGAACCCAGGAGGCGTAAGTTGCAGTGAGCCGAGATCGTGCCACTGCACTTCAGCCTGGGGTGACAGAGTGAGACTCCGTTTAAAAAAAAAAAAATTAGTCATGGCCCGGCATGGTGGCTCATACCTGTAATCCCAGCACTTTGGGAGGCCACGGCAGGCAGATTACTTGAGCCCAGGAGTTCAACACCAACCTGAGCAACATGGCGAAACCCCATCCCTACCAAAAATGCAAGAAAATTAGTTGAAAGTGGTGGTGCGCGCCTGTAATCTCAGCTACTTGGGAGGCTGAGACAGGAGGATCACTTGAACCCAGGAGATGGAGGTTGCGGTGAGCCGAGATTGCGCCACTGGACTCCAGCCTGGGTGACAGAGTGAAACCCTGTCTCAAAAAACAAACAAACAAAAAAAATTAGGCATGGTGGTGTGAACCTGTAGTTCTAGCTACTTGGGAGGCTGATGTAGAAGCATCACCTGAACTCAGGAAGTCAAAGCTACAGTGAACCGTGATCTCAATGCACGACTGCACTCCAGCCTGGACAATAGAACAAGACCCTGTCTCTCTCTAAAAAAAAAAAAAAAAAAAAGCCTGGCGCAGTGGCTCACGCCTGTAATCCCAGCACTTTGGGAGGCCGAGGTGGGCGGATCACCTGAGGTCGGGAGTTCAAGACCAGCCTGACCAACATGGACGTTGCAGTGAGCCAAGATCGCGCTAATGCATTCCAGCCTGGGCAATTAAGAGTGAACCTCTGTCTCAAAAACAAACAAACAAACAAACAAAGCACCTTGGCTGGGCACAGTGGCTCACACCTGTAATCCCAGCACTGTGGGAGGCCGAGGTAGGCAGATCACGAGGTCAGGAGATTGAGATCATCCTGGCTAACACAGTGAAACCCCGTCTCTACTAAAAAAATACAAAAAATTGGCCGGGCGCGGTGGCTCAAGCCCGTAATCCCAGCACTTTGGGAGGCCGAGACGGGCGGATCACGAGGTCAGGAGATCGAGACCATCCTGGCTAACATAGTGAAACCCCGTCTCTACTAAAAACTACAAAAAACTAGCCGGGCGAGGTGGCGGCGCCTGTAGTCCCAGCTACTTGGGAGGCTGAGGCAGGAGAATGGCGTGAACCCGGGAGGGGGAGCTTGCAGTGAGCCGAGATCATGCCACTGCCCTCCAGCCTGGGCAACATAGTGAGACTCCGTCTCAAAAAAAAAAAATACAAAAAATTAGCTGGGCATAGTGGCGGCTGCCTGTAGTCCCTGCTACTCCAGAGGCTGAGGCAAGAGAATGGCGTGAATCCGGGAGGCAGAGCTTGCAGTGAGCCGAGATCGCGCAACAGCACTCCAGCCTGGGCAACAGAGCGAGACTCTGTCTCAAAAAAGAAAAAAAAAAGGCACCTCAATTTCCTCTTCTATAAAATTGGGATTATAGCAGACCCTACCTCTTTGAAAACCCAAAGCTCAGTGAGATAACATACGTACAGGCATGTCTCGGAGATATTTCAGGTTTGGTTCCAGACCACTGCAATGGAGCCAGAATTTTTTTGTTTTGTTTGTTGTGAGATGGATTCTCACTCCTGTCATGCGGGCTGGAGTGCAGTGGCATGATCTCGGCTCACTGCAACCTCCACCTCCCGAATTCAGGCAATTCTTCTTCCTCAGCCTTCCAAGTAGCTGGGATTACAGGCGTTTGCCCACACGCCCTGCTAATTTTTGTATTTTTAGTAGAGATGTGGTTTTGTCATGTTGGCCAGGCTGGTCTCGAACTCCTGACCTCAGGTGATCCACCCGCCTTGGCCTCCCAAAGTGCTGGGATTACAAGCCTGAGCCACGGCACCCAGCCTAGAGCCAGGATTTAAACCCAAGGATTTCAGCTCCAGAATCTGTGTCCTAACTGCTATAAGATTCAGCCTCTGGCTGAAACCTTCAAGAATTGAGGAGGTCAGTTTTTTCCCTCCCTCCCTTCCTTCCTTTTTTTTTTTTTTTTTTTTTTT
>NW_016813389.1:964593-976390 GCF_001698545.2 Rhinopithecus bieti
CGGCCTCCCAAAGTGCTGGGATTACAGGCTTGAGCCACCGCGCCCGGCCTGCATCCATGTTCTGAATCACAGTATAGTGAGGTTCCCAAGAAATTCCGTGTTTGCATCTTTGGGGTATGCTTTTTTTTTTTTTTTTTTTTTTTTTTGAGACGGAGTCTTGCTCTGTCACCCAGGCTGGAGTGCAGTGGCCGGATCTCAGCTCACTGCAAGCTCCACCTCCCGGGTTCACGCCATTCTCCTGCCTCAGCCTCCGGAGTAGCTGGGACTACAGGCGCCCGCCACCTCGCCCGGCTAGTTTTTTGTATTTTTTTAGTAGAGACGGGGTTTCACCAGGTTAGCCAGGATGGTCTTGATCTCCTGACCTCGTGATCCGCCCGTCTCGGCCTCCCAAAGTGCTGGGATTACAGGCTTGAGCCACCGCGCCCGGCCGGGGTATGCTTTCAGGCATTTGAAGTTCCGGCTCACCGTCTGTGCCGTAGTGGACAAGTTTGAGAAGCCCCCAGGTGGTCTGTAACCCTGTGGCGGTAGGAAGTTTCTGAATCCACCTCCCTCCTTTGCCAGGCCCAGCTCTGACCCTGGGATGCTATCTCAGTCCTCTGATGTCCCCTTTCCACAGGGCAGCACAGACTATTTCTTGAGCAGTGGTGACAAGATTCGATTCTTCTTTGAGAAAGGCGTTTTTGACGAGAAAGGTTTGGAGCTGGGGCCCTAGAGCTGGGCAGGAGCCATGGTGAGGGTAGGCTGGACTCGGGGATCTGCTCCCAGGGATGGAAGAGTGCTGAGGCCAGCTGCCCATGGAAGGCTAGACACCAGTTCTCTGCCTTTATCTGTTCTTTGTGCCACAGGAAATTTCCTGGTCCCTCCGGAGAAATCCGTCAACAAAATTGGCCACGGTGAGCAGGGGCTTGGGGGTGCAGGAAAGAAGATGGGGGAACTGGCCGGGAGTGGTGGCTGACACTTGTAATCCTAACACATACTTTGAGAAGTCAAGGCAGGTGGATCACTTGAGGTCAGGAATTCAAGACCAGCCTGGCCAACATAGAAAAAATTAGGTGACTGTAGTGGCGCACACCTGTAGTCCCAGCTACTCAGGAGGCTGAGGCAGGAGAATCGTTTGAACCGGGGAGGCGGATGTTGCAGTGAGCCAAGATCGTGCCATTGCACTCCAGCTTGACTGGGTGACAGAGACAGTGAGACCCTGCTCAAAAAAAAAAAGAATGGGGAAACTGAAGCCTGAAGAATTTAGGAGCCTTAATGAAAGCCCATAGTGGCTGGGCTTAGTGGCTCACGTCTGTAATCCCAGCACTTTGGGAGGCCAAGGTGGGCGGATAACCTGAGGTCGGGAGTTCAAAACCAGCCTGACCAACATGGAGAAACCCCATCTCTACTAAAAATACAAAATTAGCCGAACATAGTGGCACATGCCTCTAATCCCAGCTACTCGGGAGGCTGAGGCGGGAAAATGGCTTGAACCTGGGAGGTGGAGGTTGCAGTGAGCCGATATCGCACCGTTGCACTCTAGCCTGGGCAACAAGAGTAAAACTCTGTCTCAAAAAAAAAAAAAAAAAAAAAGAAAAAAGAAAAAAAGAAAGCCCATAGTAAGTTCGTGGTCGGGTAAATGGCATTTGTGGCTGCAGGCTCCCCTCTGGTCTTCGGCCCCTCTGCTAATCATGACACTGCTGCCACAGCACTGGGGATAGGGGGTCACCTGATTCCCCCCAACAGATGGGCATGTGCAGGCTCTTCCACTCTCTACTGCCTGGCCTGGGGGAGCTCCTGGGTCCAGTGCTCCCTGGAGCCACCCTAAGGGGCATCTGACCTGCTGACAGGGTCTCTATTCTGACACCCCAAAGTCAAGTAAGAAAACCCTCATTTTTTTTCTTTAGGATCATACATTATAATTTGTGTTGTAGACTGCTTATTTATTTTGTAAAATAAAATTGAGATGAGGTCTCGTTATGTTGCCTAGGCTGGTCTTCAACTACTGGGCTCAAGTGATCCTCCTGCCTTGGCCTCCCAAAATGCTGGGATTATAGGCATAAGCTACTGCACTTGGCCTGGAAAGCTTATTGTTAAACCTGAAGTTATATCATGGTAGGCTTGTAGACAAATTGTGGTAAAATACATGTAAGATTTACCATACCATGATAACTGCTTTAAAGTATGTAACTCGGTCCAGCATGGTGGCTCATGTCTGTAATCCCAGCACTTTGGGAGGCCAAGGCAGGTGGATCACAAGGTCAGGAGTTTGAGACCAGCCTGGCCAATATGGTGAAACCCCATCTCTACTAAAAATACAATAATTAGCTGGGAATGGTGGCGCACGCCTGTAGTCCCAGCTGCTCAGGAGGCAGAGGCAGGAGAATTGCTTGAATCCAGGAGGTGAGGGTTGCAGTGAGCTGAGATTGTACCACTGCACTCCAACCTGGGTGACAGAGTGAGACTCCATCTCAAAAAAAAAAAAAAAAAAAAACAGTACGTAGCTCAGTGGCGTTAAATGCATTCAATCTTATGTTTATGACAATGAGGGACTATCCCATGCCAGGCCCTGGGCTGTCCCTGCACATTCATTAGCCCATCGAGTCCCACAGTAGCCCTGCCTCCCAGGTGCTTCTAATCCTCATTTGACAGAAGAGGAAACTGAGGCTCACAGGAGAGAAATGGTTACCCGAGGTCACACAGACCAAATGGTGGCACCGAGATTGCTGCACATGATTGGCGCCAAGGAGCCCTTAGCCATCTGTGAGGGGTGGGGATTCGGGGCTGGACTGAGCTTCCCAGATGGCCAGAAGGTCAAGAATAAGGGCATGGGTGGCATAGGGCCTGGGTGGGGGGAAGGCTCCCGTGGAGCCCATTACTCGGTTGTAAACAGGCAGAAGGGTTAATGCATACAAAATAGGTGAGAATGTCAAAGTGAGCCTGAGTGTGGGTGCCCAGAGCTGGGTGTGGAGGGACACATGGGCCCGAGATGGCGCTGACAGCCTCCTTCTGTCCCGCAGCTCTGCACGCCCACGACCCTGTCTTTAAGAGCATCACGCACTCCCCCAAGGTGCAGGTGAGCAGAGGTGGGGGTGAGGGCCAGGAGGCTGGGCCATGGGTGGCAGGCTGGCAGCATGACCTTTGCCCCCCTCCAGACCTTGGCCAGAAGTCTGGGCCTCCAGATGCCCGTGGTGGTGCAGAGCATGTACATCTTTAAGGTAAGCTCCTTGTCCTGGCCTCAGTTTACCATCTGTAAAATGGGCAGACTGCTCATACCAAGCCCTTCCGTACAATGGGCCAAAAGTTGCTGGAATTATTCTGTTGGTGGGAGAACATGGAAAATCGGTCTCCTCTGGCTAAAGCACCTGGAACTTAGTTGATGCTGTTAAAATTTGGTGGTAGGGGCTGGGCGTGGTGGCTCATGCCTGTAATCCCAGCACTTTGGGAGGCTGAAGCGGGCAGATCACTTGAAGTCAGGAGTTCGAGATTAGCCTGGCCAACATGGAGAAACCCATCTCTATTAAAAACAAAAATTAGCCAGCCATGGTGGCACACACCTGTAGTCCCAGCTACTCGGGAGGCTGAGGCAGGAGAATTGCTTGAACCCAGGAGGTGGAGGTTACAGTGAGTGGAGACCACGCCAATGCACTCCAGCCTGGGTGACACAGCAAGGCTCCATCTCAAAAAAAAAAAAAAAAAAAATTTGACTGGGCACGGTGGCTCACGCCTGTAATCCCAGCTCTCAGGGAGGCAGAGGTGGGAGGACAGCTTGAGCCCAGGAGTTCGAGACCTGCCTGGGCAATATAGTGAGACCCCGTTCTCCACAAAAAGGAAGAAAAAAAAAGACAAAAAAAAATTTTGATGGTAGGAGGGAGGGTCATCCCTAGGCCTCCCTTGACCTCCCTCCTCCCTTCTTTGGCAATTGAAATGCTGTGCTCCCAGCTTTCAAGGCCCAGCTCAGTGCCACCTCCTTTAAGAAGCCTTCCAGAACACCTGAGAAAAGAAGGACCTGTCTGACTCTGGGGCTGAAAGGCTCAACTGCTGGCCTGCATCCTAGCCTCTCCCTCCAGTCCTTGCCCTGCTCTGCTTTGTGATCTTGTTAGGCATGTGTGTGCTTGCACATGCTAGGAGCTCGTTGGGCAGGGGGGTTTCTCTTTGCATCCCTCCTGGGGCTGGCACACGGTAGCTGCTCAGCAGCTGGGTGTTGAGGTAGCTGGGTGAGAGAGAGGAAAATGCCTGTGGCCAGGGCAGCAGCATCCTGTGACTCTCAGAGCAAGCCCAGCTCCTCTCTGCTCTCCTCTGTCCTACCAGGCTTTTCCTCTCTCTTGCAGCAACCTCACTTTGGCGGTGAAGGTGAGCTGAGAGCTGTGGGCCCCTGAAAAGGCCATGGGTGGGACATCTAAGACCGCACTGGTTCTCAGATCTTTAGAAGGTGGGAAAGCGCTTGCTCCTGTCTGCTGTAGGAGCCTGGGACGGAGAGGAGGAGCCGCCTTCCATTCCTTCCTCTGAAAGCGGATTGGGAAGGAAATCTTGTGTCTTTGGCATAGTGGGTCCTGAACCTGCCACCAACCCCAGCTAGTTAAAAATACAGATTTCCTAGGCCAGGCGTGGTGGCTCATGCCTGTAATCCCAGCACTTTGGGAGGCAGAGGTGGGCGGATCACCTGAGGTCAGGAATTCGAGACCAGCCTGGCCAACATGTTGAAACCCTATCTCTACTAAAAATAGAAAAATTAGGTGGGTGTAGTAGCGCACACCTGTAGTCCTAGCTACTCAGGAGGCTGAGGCAGGAGAATCGCTTGAACCCAGAGGCGGAGGTTGCAGTGAGCCAAGATCACACCACTGCACTCCAGCCTGGGGGACAGAGTGAGACTCTGTCTCAAAAACAAACAAACAAAACACCAAACCAAAACAAACAAACAAAAAAAACAGATTCCTGGGCCCTAGTCACTGAGATCTTGAGCCAGTAGGGCTGCATGGGCCTGGGAATCCATTTGTTTTTTTTTGAGACAGATTTTCATTCTTGTCACCCAAGCTAGAATGCAATGGCACAATCTCAGCTCACTACAACCTCTGCCTCTCCGGTTCAAGTGATTCTCCTGCCTCAACCTCCCGAGTAGCTGGGATTACAGGTGTCCACCACCACGCCCAGCTAATTTTTTGTATTTTTAGTAGAGACAGGGTTCCACCATGTTGACCAGGCTGGTCTCGAACTCCTGACCTCAGGTGATCCACCTGCCTCAGCCTCCCAAAGTGCTAGGATTACAGGGATGAACCACCACGCCCAGCCCTGGAATCTGTTTCTAACAAGTTTCCTGGAGGAGGACTCCAGGAAAATTGCTGATCTAGTTCCACACCCTACCCCATGCAGTCACCCTTTACAGCCTCCCTGGTAGGTGATTATCCACTTCTGTTCAAATACCTCTGGTGATAGGGAGCTCACCCCCTCTCAGGAAGCCCTTTCCTTCCTTGCATGAGCCCAAGTTGGCCTCCTTGTGACCACCCCCTTCTTCCACCATTCAGCCTGTATGCAGTTCCCCAAAGGGATGACCATCCCCACCCTTAGCCTTCTCTGCCTGAGTCCAGCTCTCCCAGTTCCTTCCACCATTCCTCTCCCAAATGTTTCAAAGCCCCTTCCATTTCAAACGTTCCTTTGAAGGTCTGTCTTAAAGTTTGGTGTTCAGAAAACACGCAGTTGCCCGGGAAGGAAGGAGGTGAGACAGGAGCCTGTTTATTCTGTTGTTGAGGAGCACGTTCCTTTGTTTGGTGGTTCTGCATCCTAACTGTGCCCCAGCATCGTGGCGGGAGGTTTTAAAATGTGGATGCTGGCCAGGAGCAGTGGTTCACGCCTGTAATCCCAGCACTTTGGGAGGCTGAGGGGGGAGATCACCTAAGGTCAGGAGTTCAAGACCAGCCTGGCCAACATGGTGAAACCCTATCTCTACTAAAAATATGAAAATTAGCCGGGCGTGGTGGTGCATGACTGTAATCCCAGCTACTCGGGAGGCTGAGGCAGGAGAATCGCTTGAATACGGGAGGTGGAGGTTGCAGTGAGCCAAGATCGCACCACTGCACTCCAGCCTGGGCGACAGAGCCAGACTCCGTCTCAAAAAAATAATAATAATAAAGAAATGTGGATGCCTAATCACAGCATCTCCCCGCTTTGCACCCAACTTCCCAATCTTTTTTATTTTAAGAGGGAGTCTCGCTCTGTCACCCAGACTGGAGTGTAGTGGCACAATCTCGGCTCACTGCAAGTTCTGCCTCCCGAGTTCAAGCAATTCTCCTGTCCCAGCCTCCCAAGTAGCTGGGATTACAGGTGCCTGCCACCACACCTGGCTAATTTTTGTATTTTTAGTAGAGACAGGGTTTCACCATGTTGGCCAGGCTGGTCTTAAATTGCTGACCTCAGGTGATCCAACCGCCTCGGCCTCCCAAAGTGCTGAGATTATAGGTGTGAGCCACCGCACCAAGCTCCAGCTTCTCAAACTTATGCCACTGGGTGAACCATCTGGTGGCTGGGGGCCACTCGTCCCCGGTTAAGAAGGGTGGCTTGAGTTATCTCACTGGAATTAAACAGTAGCGCTACTTTATATCAAGCAGTTACATGGTTGGGCCCTAAGCACTTTTCATACATCATCTCATAGAATCCTCCAGCACCCTGTGAGGTAGGTTGTTGTTAGAGCCACTTTACAGTTTAGGAAGTTGAAGCTTTGAGAGGTGAAATCACGTTGCCTTAGAGTCCTGGGCCAGGAAGTGATGAGATTCTGACCAATTGTGGGAAGGCTGGCCCTGAAGAGCACCCAGAGGACTGAGGAGTGGGTAATGAGGCCAAGGTGAGGTGGGACCAGGCAAAAGGATGGGCTTCTCACTCCCCGTGGGCCTGCTGTAGTCTCCCCTCATCAGGACGCCTCCTTCCTGTACACGGAGCCCCTGGGCCGGGTGCTGGGCATATGGATTGCAGTGGAGGACGCCACGCTGGAGAACGGCTGTCTCTGGTTCATCCCTGGCTCCCACACCAGTGAGGAACCCTGTCTCTTCTGCCCACTTGGGACTCCCCACCCCCTAGGGAGAGGGACCCCGAGAAAGGAGGAGTTTAAGGCTCTCCATCTTGGCCTGCAGGTGGCGTGTCAAGAAGGATGGTCCGGGGCCCTGTTGGCTCAGTGCCTGGCACCAGCTTCCTCGGGTCAGAGCCAGCCCGGGATAACAGCCTCTTTGTGCCCACCCCAGTGCAGAGAGGTAGGCAGATGCAGAGGGCAGAGAGGCAGGGGGCTGAGTCCATCAGTCTGTGCCTGCTCGACTACCCAGCATCCAAGAGGTTGCCCTCAGGGTCATCTGAGGGCAGTGACGTCACAGAAGGAGGAGGGCTGGATGGGGGCTGGAAGTCAGGAAGCAGCATGTTTTCCTGCAAGCTGACCCAGATCACGCTAGAATCCACACTCGGCTACTTATAGGCTGTTTCTCTGGGCAAATGACTGACTCCCTGAGCCTGAATTTCCCCAAACGTGAAGTGGGAAATCAGTGAGATGATAAATACGTGGATACAGACTCTGCCTAGTGCATGGCCACTGCTCAACCAATGTAGGCTGTTGGGCGGGTCCTTTCTCTCATGAAAAGGGAAAACCAATGTGTAACTCAGCATCACCAGAGAGGTCCCAGTGGACTGGCACAGTGCAGAGGGCTTCTGCCTGATCCTGCAAAGACCTCGGGAGGGCAGGCCCTTCCTAAGGCTTGCCAAGGCCGCAGTCCACAGCAGAGGGGACTCGATCCCAGAGGAACTCGCAATCTCAACAGCTTAGCTTCCGACCCTGTGGGAGGCTGCAGGTGCCTGAGCTTTCAGGGAGGGGAATAGGGATGGATGGGGGCCACAAAACCGCTGGAGGGAGGAGGGCCCGTGTCCCTTCCTGCCCTGGGGAGGGGGGATGTGGGGCTGGTGGGTTCCTGACCTGCTTGTGTCTCTACCAGGGACCCTGGTCCTCATCCATGGAGAAGTGGTGCATAAGAGCAAGCAGAACCTCTCTGACCACTCGCGCCAGGCCTACACTTTCCACCTCATGGAGGCCTCTGGTACCACCTGGAGCCCAGAGAACTGGTAGGTGACAGGGTGGGTGTGTGCGCCCGACAGTCCCCTGGAGGCTGGGAGCAGTGACCCTGCACCTCAAGGTTATCTCCTCTATCTTCTGCAGGCTCCAGCCAACAGCTGAACTGCCCTTTCCCCCACTGTACACCTAAAGGCTTTCAACAGGCAGGAGCCCTGACCCCTCCCGGGTGAAGCTGTGGGCTGCAAACACCAGCATCTTGCTCAGCCTCTTGATTGCAACAGGGAGGTCTTGTCTCCCCTCCTGGGCTTTCCTCCTGCCCTGTGGGCAGCAGCCTGGGCTGGGTAAGGAGCTTCCCTAAGATCTTCATCTCTCTGCCTCCCTACTGCCCCACCATAGCCTTGAGGAGGCTTCTCAGCCACCAAAGGGTTCTGGCCCCTTCTCACTCTCCTCTCCTCTCAGATGGAACTTTGGTTATTATGGTGTTAGTTATCGAATAAAAATGACTTCAGAACGCAGCTTCCCCACTGAGCCTTCTTTTCCAAGCAGCATTGCTTTCCAGACAAGAAAACTGCTTTCCAGGCCGGGTACAGTGGCTCACGCCTGTAATCCCAGCACTTTGGGAGGCCGAGGCGGGCGGATCACCTGAGGTCGAGAGTTTGAGATCAGTTTGACCAACATAGAGAAACCCTGTCTCTACTAAAAATACAAAAAATTAGCCAGGCATGGTGGCGCATGCCTATAATCCTAGCTACTCGGGAGGCTGAGGCAGGAGAATAGCTTGAACCTGGAAGGCGGAGGTTGCGGTGAGCCGAGATCACGCCACAGCACTCCAGCCTGGGCAACAAGAGCAAAACTCCATTTCAAAAAAAAAAAAAAAACTGCTTTCCAGACAAGATGCTAAAATGCATCCCAGGTACCCCAGCCCTGTTTGGCGTGGCTTGCATGATTTTAATAAGTAACATTTAGTGGGCACTCACTGTATGCCCCGCTCTGTGCTGAGACCTTCACAGGCTTTATCTCATAGAATCCTCACTAGAAGAGGTAAGTGCCATTATCATCTGTACTTACAGAAGAAGACGCTGAGCTAAGGAGAGGGTAAATGACCTGCCCAAGTCACAGCTGCTCGGTTGTTCAGCAGGCTCAGTCTCATGCAGAGCCCATGCTCCTAACCTTGACACTGCCTCATCTTCCCTTCTTGGGGAGCAGAGATGCCCAGAGCTAGGAATCCAGGTTTTGGTCCTGGCTCCGTGAACAACTTGCTCCCTGGTCTCAGGCCAGGGCCTTTCCTTCCTCTGGGCTTGTTTCCTCCCATGTCCAGTAAGGGGGCCAGTCTAGGGCTTGCAGGGGCCCTTCCTGTTTGGGCATGCTTGGCAGGCACTCAGACCTGCAGAACAACTACCAAATCTAAAACCTCCTCAGCTGAGGTTTGGCCCAGAGGCTACAAACTGGGGACCACAGGCTGATTCCAGCCCACAGATGCACTTTTTCTAGGCCTCAGCACTTTTTCCTTTTTTTTTTTTTTTTTGAGAGAGTCTCGCTCTGTCACCCAGGCTGCAGTGCAGTGGCGTGATCTCAACTCACTGCAATCTCTGCCTCCCGGGTTCAAGCAATTCTCTGCCTCAGTGTCCTGAGTAGCTGGGATGACAGGCGCCCGCCACCACACCTGGCTAATTTTTGTATTTTTAGTAGAGACAGGGTTTCACCATCTTGGCCAGGCTGGTCTTCAACTTCTGACCTAGTGATCCACCCGCCTCGGCCTCCCAAAGTGCTGGGGATTACAGGTGTGAGCCACCACGCCTGGCCAGGCCTCAGCATTTAAGAAAAAACTTGAAGATTTCACATAACTATCTAGGTTCCTAAGCTTCCTTGAATGAGCATGCAATTGACGACATGGGGCCTACACTCTAGCATGGCGGCTACTGGCTGGAGCTCCCTTAGAGGCTCAGTGCGGCCCCCTGTTGTCGTTCACTGTGTTCATTTGAGTTTGTGATCCTGATGTAGCCTATCCCCCAACTATATACACAGAAAACCCAAGGCCCAGAGAATAGAGCCCTTTCCCAAGGCCACCCTGGGAGTCCGTGGGGCAAAGCTGGTGCTCTTTTACCAACATATTGCTGCCTCTTTTTGCAAATAATAGGAGGGAGCCTGAGAGAAGGGAAACGTCTCTGTGGAGTCCCAAAGGAATGTCTCAATACTCTCCTGTGAGGGAAAGGACATGGCAGTGATTCTCAAGCAGAAGCTTCGGCTCCCTGGAGCTCTGCTCCTGGCTTCTGGCCTTGGTGGACCAAAGCTCTCACCTCCTCTGACATCCTCCCTAAGCGGGGGGAGAAAGGGAGAACCTTGTCCAGTCTCAGGAATCTTTTTTTTTTTTTGAGACGGCGTCTCGCTCTGTCGCCCAGACTGGAGTGCAGTGGCGCAGTCTCCGCTCACTGCAAGCTCCGCCTCCCGGGTTCACGCCATTCTCCTGCCTCAGCCTCCTGAGAGGCTGGGACTACAGGCGCCACCACTTCGCCCCGCTGATTTTTTTTTTTTTGTATTTTCAGTAGAGACAGGGTTTCACCGTGTTTGCCAGGATGGTCTCAATCTCCTGACCTCGTGATCCGCCCGCCTCGGCCTCCCAAAGTGCTGGGATTACAGGCGTGAGCCACCGCGCCCGGCCCAGTCTCAGGAATCTTGCTGTGCTATCTTCCTAGTGACGGAAAATGTTTATGCATTCACTATCTGTGTAGTGTACACTTCTGGGAGGGACACAGTGCAGATGGACTCCCAAATCTACTGATTTCCTGCTCCTCGTCAGCCCCCTGTGCTAGCCCTGGGGGATGGGGTGGGGAATGAGGCAGTCCCGGAGCCTGTCCTCCCAGAGAGCAAGGCTGGAGCGTGGGCCTCTCATAGAGTCCTTTTACCTCTCAGGAAACTCCCCCAGCCCCTGTGGATCTTTCCTACCTTGGGAAGAAACACACACAGGTTTGGACGTGACTAGAATGTAGAAGGGTCTTAGGAAGGACCCCTTGATGAGGTCCTGGTGCTATTCAGCCCATCTTTCTCTATGGGCACCACTCAGTGGGACACCAGAGGCGGGGTGTGGTTGGCTAATACAAGATCCAGCCCAAGCAGGATCTGATCCTCCCTCAACCCCGCCAAAGTTGACCCACCTCTCCCTTCAGTAATTCCTAGCCCTCTGCTCTTTCCCTCAGGGGTTCTCTGCCTCCAAGTGAAGCCAGGAGAGCAAAGGTCACTCTGGTTTCGAAATGGTTTGCCCAGCTTTTCGGCTTTTCGCTAAGATGAGGACTGGTCTTTGGTAGGAATGACTCTTTCCCTTTCTGACTGCTTTTCAAGGGTGGGCTCTAAGCTGGACCCTCACAACACCCCTCGAGGTGTGGGTTGTCATTACTCCCATCTGCAAGATAACTGAGGTTCAGCCTGGCTAAGTGACTCACCCAAGGTCACAAAGTTTTTTTTTTTTTTGAGACGGAGTTTCACTCTTGTTGCCCAGACTAGAGGGCAGTAGAGTGATCTCGACTCTCTGCAACCTCCACCTCCCGGGTTCAAGCGATTCTCCCGCCTCAGCCTCCCTAGTAGCTGGGATTACAGGCATGTGCCACCATGCCCGGCTGATTTTGTATTTTTAGTAGAGACAGGGTTTCTCCATGTTGGTCAGGCTGGTCTCGAACTCCTGACCTCAGGTGATCCGCCTGCCTCGTCCTCTCAGAGTGCTGGGATTACAGGCATGAGCCACTGCGCCCAGCCATCTAAGGTCACAAAGTTAATAAGAAGCTG
>NW_016813389.1:976924-984665 GCF_001698545.2 Rhinopithecus bieti
AAGATTCTGACCAGGTTAGTTTGACCCAGAGGCTAAAGTGTTAACCATTATGCTTTACTCCCTCCAGCATCCACTCTGGCCTCCTCCAGGGCTGCAGGGTGAAAGACGGGGTGGGGT
The DNA here is from genome assembly GCF_001698545.2 of Rhinopithecus bieti. Taxonomy (NCBI): domain Eukaryota; kingdom Metazoa; phylum Chordata; class Mammalia; order Primates; family Cercopithecidae; genus Rhinopithecus; species Rhinopithecus bieti. The sequence continues at coordinate 977,042 of NW_016813389.1, forward strand.
GGGGATCTACAGCACACTGAGGTTCTTTGAGTTGCTGGATTATTCCTTAAGACACTTTTCACTTTAAATATCATCAAGGCTGGGATGGTGGCTCACACCTGTAATCCCAGCACTTTGGGAGGCCGAGGTGGGCGGATCACCTGAGGTCAGGAGTTTGAGACCAGCCTGACCAACATGGAGAAACCCTGTCGCTACTAAAAATACAAAATTAGCGCGTGGTGGCACATGCCTATAATCCCAGCTACCAGGGAGGCTGAGGCAGGAGAATCGCTTGAACCTGGGAGGCAGAGGTTGCGGTGAGCCGAGATCGCACCACTGCACTCCAACCTGGGCAAAACTGTCTCAAAAAAAATAAAATAAAATAAAAAATAAGTATCAGCAAAACTAGAACTAGGAGAGCTTTGATTTTTATTTTAAATCTGAATCAACTGAAAAATCAAATCTGCTTTTCACACCGTGGCTCTTCATGCCCAAGTAGCTGTCTGCTGTGGGGACTGTTTGCCCTCCCCATGTCTGTTTCCTCTGTCACTGCTGCTGCACTGTAACAGCTAGGCCATCAGCAATATCAGGAGGTAGAGAGGCAGAAGGAGATTGTCTATCTGTGTAGTGTATGCTTCCAGGAGGGACACAGTGCTGATGGACCCCAAAATCCAAGCATAACTGTAGTTTAGGTCCACTCCACTGTCAAAGATTAAGATCAGAGCTACAGAAATGATTTGCGCAAATATAGATGTCATGGTCCCCTCAAAAGTCTTTTTGGTTCCAGGCCAGCGGATCTCCCCCATGGTGCTACCAAAGATGGAGGCCATAGTATCACCCACACCCACAGCCAGGACACCGGCATAGGGGACGAGGGCCCTGGCTCCCCCCAGGCTGCCCTTCTGTGTGCAGGGTCTGGGGATCAGCCAGATGGGAAGAGACATGCCCAGGAGCAGGTAGATGTGTGTCAGAATGAGTGGTCCACTGTCTCGTTCATCCAGAAAAAGGGACAGGAGGCTCCGTAAAGTGTGACCCAAGGGCTTGATGCGGAAGTAGCGCACATACTCCAGGAAGATGAAGACCGCCAGACATACAGTGGCAGCTACATAGAGCAGTGGCCGGTCAAAGATGATACCTGGGATGTAGGTGGCTACCACAATGAGGTGGAAATACTTTCGGGCGATGGTGGGGGCCTGGTGCTTCTTGGACTCGGAAGATGACCGCTTGGCATTCTGGTACAGCACCACCAGGCAGGCCAATGTGGCCAGCAGAGACCAATAGGCTAGGAGGTAGATACGGGTGTCTGTCTGGAAGAGGAACTGAAGAAGCCAGAGCAGGGGGTTCCTGCGGATGAGCCGGTGCAGCCAGGGTAGGACCACACCAAGGCTCAGCACACAGGTCATGAGGTGGAAGAAGATGGAAGAGGCCCAGGTGCCTGAGTCCATGAAGACAAAGAGAGTGCTGAAGAAGATGCCCATGAGTACCATCCCTACTACCACCACCAGCAGGAAGAAGTCCACTGGGTCCCCCTGACTTTCCACCAGTGTCAGAGAGCGCTTGATGAGCTGGTTGAGGACAAAGCTAATGCCACCCAATACCAGCAATGCCTCACCAGGGGTGAAGCAGCGGGGCAGGAGGTACAGCAGGATCATGTTGAGATAAACGAAGATCAGCAGGACTTCCAGGACTTCGATCACCTCCCCCACGCTCAGCGAGTGCTTCATGATATAAATGATAACACCTCCAGCCAAGCCCAAGATGACACAAGTGTTGGTTGGCACTGGGCGAGTGATACCAAGCGCCAACACTGATGAGAAGAGGGCCACTGCCATGCCAGTGGCTGCCACCACAATGCCAAAACGCTCAAAGAACGGGTTCCCAGCAGCCTGGCACCGTTCCTTCATGACTAGTCCAAGTAAAGGCATGACCATGGAGGCGGGCAGTAGGCCACTGTTTGCGGACATTCGGAACTGGAAGACGGCGCTTCCCTGCTGTAGCAGCCGGTCCCACTTGTATTGGACATAGAAGGCCTGCACTGCGAGGGCCACGGCGCACCACGAGTATCGGTCCCATACGGTTGCGTGGATGCTCAGCACCACTGCAAACACTACTGCCGCCTCTGCCAGCACCGATGCACTCAGCGGAGCCCCAGGCCCCGGGGCCGGCGATGGGCACTCTCGGGTCATGTCTCTAGACCTGGGGCTTCACGGAGGCCGGGGTGACTACGGATGTCCTAGACTTCGGGCCCCTCAGCCCCGCCAAGCAGAGGGAGGCACTTTCACCCGGCCAGCAACCTTCTCCCTCCGTTCTCCAACAGCGAGGAGGGAACTCCACCACAGGTCACTCTCTGCGGCCTGGGAGCTGGCGCCCGGCCACCCCCCACAGCCTCCAACCTACGGCGTAGACGTCGCCACTCTGCCGCCTTCCTCTCAGTTACAGCCGCCCCCGCTGCCGGCTCCTCACCTCTTTGGGCCTCGCCATCTTGGCACTGCCCCGCGGCAACGTCACGTGATGAAATCCCCGCCCACGCTCCCGATCCGGGGGCGAGCGGTCACGTGGGCATGGCGTCTGGGGGCGGGGTTAGAGCGCGCGCGCGCGCGAAGATGGCGGCGGCCGCCGGCGGCCCGTGTGTGAGGTGCGGAGCGGGTCGAGTGGACCTGGGTGGCTGTGAGGCGCGGGGTCAAAGCCGAGCGGAAGAGGGGCGGGAATTGGAGGCGGGATGTGGCGACGGTGGCAGGGCCAACCCCGGCTGGGTGGACGGGCACCGAGACAGGAGGCGGTTACGTCCAAACGGTCCCTGCGCGCGGGGATCTGAAGAGTCTTCTTCAGGAGGGGGGCCGGCTCTTCACCCCTTCGCTCCGCGGTTGGCCTCCCATCTCCTCATCCAGGGCACTTTGCCTTCCTCTCCTCTCACCTCCGGCGCGTCCCTTGGCGCCCCACCCGCGCTTCCTTGTCCGGCCGTGACGCTCCCTCGAGCCACGGGGAGCTTTGCGGTCGCCTCGGGTACCCCCCACCCACGTCCCTGCTGCAGGCTGCCAGTGTCCTGCCCCGGCGTCGAGTGCGCCCTGCTGGCTCCACAGCCTCTCCCGCGATCTGTTCTTGTTAGGATTTTGTTTCGGGTTGAGCGGAGCCCCGCTTGCGGTTTCTGCCCTCTCCACGCCTCGAATCGTTCTTTTCTTGCATTGAATCAGTCAGCGAGCATGTCCAAATCCTCCAAGAGGTTTAAGGGACTGAACTAGGCTTTAGGGACAAGAAGATGAAATATTTTATATGAAAGGTACAATTCTCACAAAGTGCTTTCTAGCGTCAGACCCTGATGGAGCGCTTCCCATGAGTTACCTCATTCAATTCTCGCAACTCCGAGAGGCGCCTTGTGTTTCACGGATGACTCAGAAGTCCGGCTCAGAGCTAGCCAAGTGATAAAGAGAGGATTCAGGCTGAAGTCTGCGTGCCTCCAGTGCTATAACCAGACCACCACGCCTCCCTCCGTTTTCCACATTGCAGCTCGAAGGTCTTCGGTCTTCCCACCACCCTCCCTCCTTAAAATTAAACATCCCTGCCTCTTATCCTTCCCTGTGCCAGCAGTGTTTTCCCCACCTTTTTTTTTTTTTTTTTTTTTTTTGAGATGGAGTCTCGCTGTGTCGCCCAGGCTGGAGTCCAGTGGCGCCATCTCGGCTCACTGCAACCTCCGCCTCCCAGGTTCAAGCGATTCTCCTGCCTCAGCCTCCCAAGTAGGTGGGATTACAGGCGCGCGCCACCACGCCCAGCTATTTTTTGTATTTTTAGTAGAGACAGGGTTTCACCATGTTGGTCAGGATGGTCTCAGTCTCTTGACCTCGTGATCACCCGCCTCGGCCTCGCAGGTTCAAGCGATTCTCCTGCCTCAGCCTCCCAAAGTGCTGGGATTACAGGTGTGAGCCCGGCCGTTTTCCCACTTTTTTTGTTATGTTGTTTATCACTGTATTTTCTCTCTGAGAGACCCTGATGCAGGGTCTTGCTCAGTTGCCCAGGTTGGAATGCAATTGCACAGTAGGGCTCACTGCAATATGGCTCACTCCTGGGCTCAAGTGATCCTCCCACCTCAGCTGCCCGAGTAGATGGGACCACAGGTGTGCACCACCACACCTGGCTAATTTTTTTTAGATGTTTTTTGGAGATGTGGATCTACCTATGGTGCCCAGGCTGGTCTCAAACACCTGAGCTCAAGTGATCCTGCCGGCTTCCCAAAGTGCTGGTATTACAGGTATAAGCCACTGCGCCCAGCCACCCCTATATTCTCAGCACCCAGAAAAGCATGATAGGCTCTCAGTAAATACTTATTACACATACTGCCCATGCTCTCTGATACCACTTCCTTCACCTCTCAGCTGGAATTAAGACGTCTTTGCAATTTCCACCGGACAAGGAATGAACCTTGTGAGGAACAGTTTGCTTTTTCCTCGCCTGCCATTTTGTGCCAGCAGTGTTGGGGCAGTGTTGTCACTACTATTCCCTCCCTTTTCTTTTTTGAGACAGAGTTTTGCTCCTGTTGTCCAGGCTGCAGTGCAGTGGCGCAATCTTGGCTCACTGCAACCTCTGCCTCCCGGATTCAAGCGATTCTCCTGCCTCAGCCTCCCCGGTAGATAAGACTACAGGTGTGCACCACCACACCCGGCTAATTTTTGTGTTTTAAGTAGTGACAGGGTTTCACCATTTTGGCCAGGCTGGTCTGGAACTCCCGACCTCAAGTGATCTGTCAGCTTCAGCCTCTTTAACTGCTGGATTGCAGGCGTGAGCCACCATGCCCGGCCTGAATACTGTCTTGTTATCAGAAAAATGATTAGTGATTCCAGTGTGCCATGTGGGAGTTGGTGGCTATTCTTTGAGCAGAATCGAAGTTGCTTTTAAAGCATTGAACCATTAGGAAAGAGATGTATAAATTTTAGGTGTGTTTAAATCTCTTTTGATGAGAAAATCCTGAAAGATTAGTTATTTGAGACAGAGTCTCACTGTTGTTGCCCAGGCTGGAGTGCACTGGCCCGATTTTCGCTCACTGCAGCCTCTGCCTCCTGGGTTCAAAGGATTCTCCTGCCTCAGTCTCCTGAGTAGCTGGGATTACAGGCGCCCGCCACCACGCCTAACTAATTTCTTGTATTTTTAGTAGAGACAGGGTTTCACCATGTTGGCCAGGCTGGTCTCCAACTCCTGACCTCAGGTGATCCACTGGCCTCGGCCTCCCAAAGTGCTGGGATTACAGGCTGACAATTTTAAAACAGAGCTAGTGCTTTGTGTTACAGTTAGTGTTTTATTGTTTTTTTGTTTTTTGTTTTTTGTTTTTTGGAGAAGGGGTCTTGTTCTGTCATGCAGGCTGGAGTGCAGTGGCAGGATCTTGGCTCACTGCAACCTCTGCCTCCCTGGCTCAACTGATTCTCCCACCTCAGCCTCCAAAGTAGCTAGGGCTACAGGCACACGCCACCATGCCTGGCTAATTTTTGTATTTTTTGTAGAGACAAGATCTCACTGTGTTGCCCAGGCTAATCTCGAACTCCTGGGCTCAGGTGATCCTCCTTGATCACTTGTGATTATGACTCACTGCAGCCTCGCCCTCCAGGGCTCAGTGGAGCCTCCTACATCATCAGCCCTCCCAGGAGCTGGGAACATAGGTGCACACCACCACACCAGCTAATTTTTTTTTTTTTTTTGAGACAGAGTCTTTCTCTGTTGCCCAGGCTGGAGTGCAGTGGCGCGATCTCAGCTCACTGCAACCTCCACCTCCTGGGTGCAAGTGATTATTGTGCCTCAGTCTCCCGAGTAGCTGGGAATACAGGCGTCTGCCACCATGCCTGGCTAATTTTTGTATTTTTAGTAGAGATGGAGTTTCACCATTTTGTCCAGGCTGGTCTCGAACTCCTGACCTCAAGTGATCCGCCCGCTTCAGCCTCCTAAAGTGCTGGGATTACAGGTGTGAGCCATTGTGCCCGACCCACACTAGCTAATTTTGTATTTTTTTTTTTTTTGTAGAGACAGGGATTCGCCATGTTGCCCAGGCTGGTCTCAAATTCCAGGGCTCAAATACTCCTTCAACTTTGGCTTTCCAAAGTGCTGGGATTACAGATGTGAACCACCATGCCCGGCCTGTTTTTTAGTTTTACCTTGTAGTTAACATAGTTTGCATTCTTTTTTTTTGTTTTGTTTTGTTTTTTAAGAAGGAGTCTCGCTCTGTCGCCAGGCTGGAATGCAGTGATGTGATCTCAGGTCACTGCAACCTTTGCCTCCCGGTTCAAGCGATTATCCTGCCTCAGCCTCCCGAGTAGCTGGGACTACAAGCACGCACCACCATGCTCAGCTAATTTTTATATTTTTAGTAGAGATGGGGTTTCACCTTGTTGGCCAGGATGGTCTTGATCTCTTGACCTCGTGATCCGCCTACCTCGGCCTCCCAAAGTGCTGGGATTACAGGCGTGAGCTACCACGTCCAGCCATAGCTTGCGTTCTTTTTCCAAATTTTTAGCATATTTTAGGACCTTTTCATCCTTTCTCTCTCTGCAGATAGGCTTTCTAAGCAGTGTTTAATTATTACAGATTACTATTCTCAGTGATGGTTTAGGATCTGACAAAATACAATCTCTGTGCCTTTAATAACTTTTTTAAAAAGTAATAACTATTTATTGAGAGAATGTCTTTTTTTGTTTGTTTGTTGGAGATAGACACATCGTCACCTAGGCTGGAGTGCAGTGGTGTGATCTTGGCTTATTGCAACCTCTGCCTCCTGTGTTCAAGTGATTTTTGTGTCTCAGCCTCCCGAGTAGCTGGGAGTACAGGAACCTGCTACCATGCCCGACTAATTTTTGTATATGTAGTAGAGATGAGGTTTTTGTTTATTAGAGGTGGGGCTATGTTGGCCACACTGGTCTCAAACTCCTGACCTCAGGTGATCCACCCACCTTAACCTCCCAAAGTGCTGGGATTACAGGCATGAGCCACCGTGCCTGGCCAGGTTAAAATCTTATGTTTTAGTTTCCTAATTTATATTTTGAACATTAAATTTCTAACAGTATTATTTTATTTTATTATTACTTTTAAGCAGAGTCTTGCTCTGTTGCCCAGGCTGGAGTGCAGTGGCGCGATCTTGGCTCACTGCAAGCTCCACCTCCTGGGTTCATGCCATTCTCCTGTCTCAGCCTCCCAAGTAGCTGGGGATACAGGTGCCCGCCACAATGCCCGGCCAATTTTTTGTATTTTTAGTAGAGACAGGGTTTAACCGTGTTAGCCAGGATGGTCTCTATCTCCTGACCTCATGATCCGCCCGCCTCGGCCTCCCAGAGTGCCAGGATTACAGGCATGAGTTACTGTGCCTGCCCATAACAATATTATATAACAAGATTACTTTCCAAAAATTTAACAAATCATTTTGTATATTGAGATGTTTTGCTTGTAGAGAGTAGACAAAATGGCTCTGAGGCAGTGTACAAGTTTGTATGATCAAAAAGAGCAAAATTATCTCTGTTCTTTCATTTTGCAGAAGCAGTAGAGAACTGTGGACTATTCTGCTTGGAAGGTCAGCCCTGAGAGAGCTGGTAAGTGGTGGTGTTCTTGAGTGGGTTCTCTGGGTTCTTTGTGTAGCTTTTGTTACAAAAAAAAAAAAAAATTTTTTTTTTTTTTTTTT
>NW_016813389.1:985113-989297 GCF_001698545.2 Rhinopithecus bieti
AAAAAAAAAAAAAAACTTTTTTTTTTTTTTTTAATGTAGGAAGTAAACACATTTATTTATTTATTTATTTATTTAGAGATGGAAATTTGCTCTTGTTGCCCAGGCTGGAGTGCAGTGGCGTGAACTCGGGTCACCGCAACCTCCGCCTCCCAGGTTCAAGTGATTCTCCTGCCTCAGCCTCCTGAGTAGCTGGTATTACAGGCATGCACCACCACGCCCGACTAATTTTGTATTTTTGGTAGGGATGTGGTTTCTGCATTTTGGTCAGACTGGTCTTGAACTCCTGACCTCAGGTGATCTGCCCTCTTTGACCTCCCAAATTACTGTGATTATAGGCGTGAGCTACTGCGCCTGGCCTATTTATTTATTTTTAGGTGGAGTTTCACTCTTGTTACCCAGGTTGGAGTGTAATAGCATGATCTCAGCTTACTGCAACCTCTGCCTCCCGGGTTCAAGCGATTCTCCTTCCTCAGCCTCCCGAGTAGCTGAGATTACAGGTGCACGCCACCATGCCTGGCTAAGTTTTGTATTTTTAGTGGAGACAGGGTTTCACCATTGTTGGCCAGGCTGGTCTTGAACTCCTGACCTCAGGTGATCCATCCGCCTTGGCATCTCAAAGTCCTGGGATTGCAGGCGTGAGCCACTGCACCTGGTCACTTTTTTTTTTTTTTTTTGAGACAGGAATCTTGCTCCCAGGCTGGAGTGTAGTAGCTCGATCTTGGCTCACTTCAACCTTTGCCATCTAGGTTCAAGTGATTCTCCTGCCTCAGCCTCCCGAGTTGCTGGGATTAGAGGTGCCCGCCACCATGCCCAGCTGATGTTTATATTTTTAGTAGAGACAGGGTTTCGCCATGTTGGCCAGGTCGTTCTCGAACTTCTGACCTCAGGTGGTCTGCCTGCCTCAGCATTCCAAAGTGCTGGGATTACAGGCATGAGCCACCACACCCAGCTACGTTTGTTGTTGTTGTTGTTGTTGTTGTTGAGACAGAGTCTGGTTCTCACCAGGTTGGAGTACAGTGGCACGATCTCGGCCCACTGCAACCTCTGTCTCCTGGGTTCAAGTGATTCCCTGCCTTAGCCTCTTAGGGAGCTGGGGATTACAGGTGCATGCTACCATGCCCGGCTAGTTTTTGTATTTTTAGTAGAGATGGGGTTTCACCATGTTGGCCAGGCTGGTCTTGAACTCCTGACCTCAGGTGATCTGCCTGCCTCAGCCTCCCAAAGTGCTGGGATTACAGGCATGAGCCACTGCCTGGTGTACTTTTTTTTATTCCTAAAACTATAAACTTGGCCAGATGCAGTGGCTCATGCCTGTAATCCCAGCACTTTGGAAGGCCGTGGTAGAAGGATCAATTGAGTGCACAAGCTCAAGGCCAGCCCTGGCAACATAGCAAGACCCCGTCTCTACAAAAAATTAAAAAAAAAATTAGTTGGCTCACACCTGTAATCCCAGCACTTTGGGAGGCCGAGACGGGCGGATCACAAAGTCAGGAGATCGAGACCATCCTGGCTAACAAGGTGAAACCCCGTCTCTACTAAAAATACAAAAAAATTAGCCGGGCGTGGTAGCGGGCGCCTGTAGTCCCAGCTACTTGGGAGGCTGAGGCAGGAGAATGGCGTGAACCCAGGAGGCAGAGCTTGCAGTGAGCCGAGATTGCGCCACTGCACTCCAGCCTGAGTGACAGAGCGAGACTCCATCTCAAAAAAAAAAAAAAAAATTAGCCAGGCATGGTGGTGCATGTCTGTAGTCCCAGCTACTTAGGAGTCCGAGGTGGGAGGATTGCTTAAGTCTGGGAGGTTGAGGCTGCAGTGTACTCTAGCCTGGGAGACACAGTGAGACCCTGTCTCAAAAAAGCAAAAAGCTTTATAAACATTTTACATACCCTACTTCTTTGCTGAAATGGGACTACCTAGCCTAGCCACTGAAGTCTTCTAAATTTACCTTTCTTTGTATTTCATTGATTCCGTTTATGAAAAGATACCTGTGTTCATTGATTGGCTGCTGAGAGTAGGGGTACAGATATCATTCTGCTACCTCAGCCCAAGAAAGATTTTCAAGCCTTGATCATAGAGGCAGTGGTTTCTAATATTTTATTTTATTTTGAGACATGGTCTTACTCTGTCCACCAGGCTGGAGTGCAGTGACACAATCTTGGCTCACTGCAGCCTCCATCTCCAGGATCAAGTGATCCTCAGTCTCCTGAGCAACTGGGACCACAGAAATTAGCCACCACACCTGGCAAATTTCTGTATTTTTTGTAGAGATGGGGGTCTTACCTTGTTGCCTAGGCTAGTCTCAAACTCCTGGGCTCAAGGATCCACACACCTTGGCCTCCCAAAGTAGTGGTATTACATTTGTGAGCCACTGCACCTGGCCTGGTTTCTAGATTATTTCCAAGTATATAATCAATAAAGGACAGTTCTTCATGTTGATTCTTGGGGGTTCTGACCCTGTGAAGATAAAGTGTTAAGATGACACTCATGGCCGGGCGCGGTGGCTCAAGCCTGTAATCCCAGCACTTTGGGAGGCCGAGACGGGCGGATCACGAGATCAGGAGATCGAGATCATCCTGGCTAACACTGTGAAACCCCGTCTCTACTAAAAAAAAAAAAATACAAAAAACTAGCCGGGCGAGGTTGGCGGGCGCCTGTAGTCCCAGCTACTCGGGAGGCTGAGGCAGGAGAATGGCGTAAACCCGGGAGGCGGAGCTTGCAGTGAGCTGAGATCCCTCCACTGCACTCCAGCCTGGGCGACAGAGCGAGACTCCGTCTCAAAAAAAAAAAAAAAAAGATGACACTCATTTATTTTTGTTACTATTGTTAACAGAATTAATGGTACTTATTTTAGAGCCTTGGCATTTTTTGAAATGCCTTCATTTGATAATTTTGCTTGTAGGAATGTATCTTTAAAAAATTCCTGAAAAAGTTTTGCACATAAAACTTTACCACAGGCCAGGCATGGTGGTTTATGCCTGTAATCCCAGAACTTTGGGAGGCCAAAGTGGGTGGATCACCTGAGATCAGGAGTTCAGGACCAGCTTGGCCAACATGGTGAAACCCCATCTCTACTAAAAACACAAAAGGGAGCTGGGCGTGGTGGTGGGCGCCTGAATAGTGGGTAATCCCAGCTACTCAGGAGGCTGAGGCAGGAGAATCGCTTCAACCTGGGAGGCAGAGGTTACAGTGAGCCGAGATCGCGCTGCTGCACTCCATCCTGGGAAACAGAACGAGACTCTCTCTCAAAAAAAAAACAACAAAAAAAACTTCACCCCAGTGGCTAGGCGTGGGGGCTCATGCCTATAATCCCAGCACCTTGGCAGGCCAAGGTGGGAGAATTACTTGAGCCCAGGAGTTTGAGATCAGCCTGGGCAACATAGTGAGACCCAATTCATACAAAATATAAAAAACTTAGGCCGGGTGCAGTGGTTCATGCCTGTAATCCCAGCACTTAGGGAGGCCAAGGCAGTTGGATCACGAAGTCAGATTGAGACTATCCTGGCTAATACAGTGAAACCCTGTCTCTACTAAAAATACAAAAGATTATCCGGGTCTGGTGGCAGGCGCCTATAGTCCCAGCTGCTTGGGAGGCTGAGGCAGGAGAATCATTTGAACCCAGGTGGCAGAGGTTGAAGTGAGCCAAGATCAAGCAACTGCACGCCAGCCTAGACAACAGAGTAAGACTCCGTCTCAAAAAAAAAAAAAAATCGGGCCTGGTGGCATATGCTTGTATTAATAGTTCTAGCTACTCAGGAGGCTGTGATGGAAAGATCGCTTAAGCTCAGGATATCAAGGCTGCAGTGAGCCATGATTGCATCACTGCACTCCAACCTGGGTGACAGAACCCTGTCTGAAAAAACAACAAAGAAAATTTCACCACCACATCATTTATATTATTAAATAATTACAGTCAGCTAAAGTACATCAAACATTAGAGGAATGGTAAATGAATTATATCTACCAACTTGATAAAGTATTATGCAGCAACTTGAAAGTATGTTTATCAAGACTTTCATAATAAGGTTAAGTCATTATGTTATAATGTTAAGCAAAGAAAAGAAGGTTACAGAATTCTGTATGCAAAATGATTTCAACTGTGGGGAAAATGCATATTGAAAACACTCAAAAGAATGTGTAATACTTAGTGTGATTCTGAAATCTGATTTTTTTTTTTTTTTTTTTTTTTT
>NW_016813389.1:989586-1012804 GCF_001698545.2 Rhinopithecus bieti
TGCCTCAGCCTCCCGAGTAGCTGGGACTACAGGCGCCCGCCACCTCGTCCGGCTAGTTTTTTGTATTTTTTAGTAGAGACGGGGTTTCACTGTGTTAGCCAGGATGGTTTCGATCTCCTGACCTCGTGATCCACCCGTCTCGGCCTCCCAAAGTGCTGGGATTACAGGCTTGGGCCCCCGCGCCCGGCCTTTTTTTTTTTTTTTGAGATGGAGTTTCATTCTTGTTGCCCTGGCTGGAGTGCATTGGTGCAATCTCGGCTCACCATAACCTCTGCCTCCCAGGTTCAGGTGATTCTCCTGCCTCAGCCTCTCGAGTAGCTGGGATTACAGGCATATACCACCACACCCAGCTAATTTTGTATTTTTTAGTAGAGACAAGGTTTCTCCATGTTGGTCAGGCTGGTCTCCAACTCCCAGCCTCAGAGGATTTGCCCACTTTGGCCTCCCAGAGTGCTGGGATTACCTTTCTTTGTATTTCATTGATTCTGTTTATGAAAAGATACCTGTGTTCATTGATTTTCTGCTGAGAGTAGAGCTACAGATATCATTCTGCTACCTCAACCTAAGGAGGCGGCCAAGCAGTCGAATCACGCCTGGCCGAGTCTGATTATTAATAAAACTGCATTTGGGCCGGGCGCGGTAGCTCACGCCTGTAATCCCTGCACTTTGGGAGGCTGATGCAGGCGAATCACAAGGTTAGGAGTTCAAGACCAGCTTGGCCAATATGGTGAAACCCCATCTCTACTAAAAATACAAAAAAACTGACTGGCATGGTGGCGCAAAGCTGTAGTCCCATCTACTCAGGAGGCTGAGATAGGAGAATTGCTTGAACCCAGGAGGTGGAGGTTGCAGTGAGCCAAGATTGTGCCACTGCACTCCATCCTGGGTAATAGAGTGAGACTCTGTCTTAAAAACAAACAAAAAAAAACCCACAAAAAACTGCATTTGCGGTCGGGTGCCTTAGCTCACGCCTGTAATCCCAGCACTTTTGGGAGGCCGAGGCGGGCAGATCACCTGAGGTCGGGAGTTTGAGATCAGCCTGGCCGACATGGGGAAACCCCATCTCTACTACAAATAAAATAATTAGCTGGGTGTGTTGGCTGGCACCTGTAATTCCAGCTACGGGAGGCTGAGGTTGCGGTCAGCCAAATTCGTGCCACTGTACTCCAGCCTGGGTGATAGAGCAAGACTCTTGTCTCAAAAAAAAAAAAATTCTGCATTTGTATAATTGCCTTGTTCTTTTCCAGAGTCAGATTGAGGCAGAGCTGAATAAACATTGGCGGCGATTGTTAGAGGGTCTTTCTTACTACAAACCTCCCAGGTATGGCAATTCCAGGCGTCTGGTTAAAGTAATTCCCCTAAGGAAGCTGGCATGGATGAAACCATCCTCCTGTATGATTTGATGATATTGTAGGGTTATGTATACCAGAGATAATACAATTTAGTTTACCAATGGAAAAGAGTAGGTTACATTTGTTTTTTTTTTGTTGGCTGAAAGAAAAGGAAATTCCTTCTAGAAATACAGTATTGTAGAATATAATTATGACCTATGTGTGGGGATGAGGATTTATTAAACATTCAATGAATTTTGTAATATTTTTTCAGAATCCACAGTGTCTGTGTGATCACTAATTGGTGGGAGATAGCACGATGATACTAACAACTGACACTTGTGTAGTGTTAACTATGTAACAATTATTACTCTAAACACCTGACTTATCAAAAGTTATTTAATCCCCACAACACCGCTTTGAGATAGTTACTACTTTTATTTTTTGGGTGAATATATAGATCTTTGTATTGGGGAGTGGAAAACACAGTAATAAAATATAGAATAGTTACAAATAAAGAGAATACGGCTTGTAGGGCTGGGCCTATTTGATCTTGATTCCTAGTCCAGATCTCATTCTATTATGCATCATAGTCGAAGTCACGCTCATTTCCCTTCGACTTTTGTACTTATTTTGAATGTATTACATCTTTACCTTCCATTTTCATTCCCTTAGGTTAACGATGAACTTTTCCTTGTTATTCATCTGTTAACTCTTCCCCCGTAATTAACTTGAAGTAAATCCCAGATACCTTGTTATTTTATCTGCAAATACTTGACTATGTATCTAAAATACATGGACTTTTAAAAAAGATAATCACTATATTATCACATTTAGGTACTCTTATCATTGTTTCCATTTTACCAATGGGGAAACTTAGGCACAAAGCGGTTAAGTAACTTGCCATGGTACAACTAGTAAGTGATAGAACCAGGATTCGAACCTGGTGGTCTCATTCCAGTGTCTGTTTTTTGGGGGTTTGTTTTGGGGGATGGAGTTTTGCTCTTATCGCTCAGGCTGGAGTGCAGTGTCACAATCTCAGCTCACTGCAACCTCCACCACCCAGGTTCAAGTGATTCTCTTGCCTCAGCCTCCTGAATAGCTGGGATTACAGGTGCCCACCACCACGCCCAGCTAATTTTTTTCTATTTTTAGTAGAGATGGGGTTTCACTATGTTGGCCAGGCTGGTCTTGAACTCCTAACCTCAAGTGATCCTCCCACCTCAGCCTCCTAAAGTGCTGGGATTACAGGTGTGAGCCACCGCTCTCGGCCCCAGTGTCTGTTATTTTGTTGTTGTTGTTGTTGTTGTTGTTTTTGAGATGCAGTCTCCCTCTGTCGCCCAGGCTGGAGTGCAGTGGCACGATCTCGGCTCACTGAAACCTCCACATAATGGGTTTAAGCAATTCTCCCGCCTCAGCCTCCTGAGTAGCTGGGATTACAGGCGCCCGCCACCATGCCTGCTAATTTTCGTATTTTTTGTGGAGACGGGATTTCACCATGTTGGCCAGGCTGGCCTCAAACTCCTGATCTCAAGTGATCTGCCCGCTTCATCCTCCCAAAGTGCTGAGATTACAGGCGTTAGCTGCCATACCCAGCCTACTGTTTTCTTTACTATCTTTTTTCTGTTCCAGAATCCAACCTAGTTGTCAAGTGCCTGTAGTCTCCTCTTAGCTGTGACGGTGTCTTAGTCTTACCTTGATTTTCATGACCTTGAACAGGTTTGAGGACTGGTCAGTCCTCAAAGGATGCCCCCAATTTGGGTTTGTCTGATGTTTTTCTTATTATTAGACTATTAGGGGTTGTGAGTTTTGGGAAGAATACCCAGAGGTGAGGTGCGCTTCTTTTTTTTTTTTTTTTTTTTTTTTTTTGAGACGGAGTCTCGCTCTGTCGCCCGGGCTGGGGTGCAGTGGCGGGATCTCAGCTCACTGCAAGCTCCGCCTCCCGGGTTTACGACATTCTCCTGCCGCAGCCTCCCGAGTAGCTGGGACTACAGGCGCCCGCCAACCTCGCCCGGCTAGTTTTTTGTATTTTTTTTTTTTTAGTAGAGACGGGGTTTCACAGTGTTAGCCAGGATGGTCTCGATCTCCTGACCTCGTGATCCGCCCGTCTCGGCCTCCCAAAGTGCTGGGATTACAGGCTTGAGCCACCGCACCCGGCTTCTTTTTTTTTTTTTGAGATGGAGTTTCTCTCTTGTTGCCCATGCTGGTGTGCAGTGGTGCGATTTCAGCTCATTGCAACCTCTGCCTCTTGGGTTCAAGTAGTTCTGTCTCAGCCTCTCTAGTAGCTGAGACTACAGGTGCATGCCACCATGGCTGGATAATTTTTGTGTTTTTAGTACAAACATGGTTTCACCATATTGGTCAGTCTGGTCTTGAACTCCTGACCTCAGGTGATCCACCTGCCTCAGCCTCCCAAAGTCCTGGGATTACAGGCGTGAGCCACCCGGCCTGGCTGAGCTACACTTCTTACCACATCATAGCGGAGAGTACATGCTGTCCACATGAAATCACTGGTGATGTTAATTTTGGCCACTCAGTTAAGGAGGCGTTAGACAAGTTTCTCCTCTGTAAAGATACTTTTTTCTCTTTTCCTACTTTATTTTTTGGAAGTGAGTACTAAATATAGCAATGTCCAGCTAATTTTTTTCATTTTTGGTGGAGGTGGGGGGTCTCACTTTGTTGTCTAGGCTGGTCTCAAACTCAAGCTACCCTCCTGCCTCGACCTCCCAAAGTGCTGGGATTACAGGCATGAGCCATTGTGCTGGCCTTTCCCTATTCTATTTATTTATTCATTAGTTTATATCAGTATGGACTCAAATATATTTATTTTATTTATTTTATACTTTGTTTATACCTTGTTTCAGCTTTGGCCATTGGGCATTCTTTTATGTTGGCCTCTCTCCTTTGGGCGTGTCCTTCCTTTTTTCTTTTCCTTTTTTTTTCTATTAAGTTATCTCCTACCAAAAGGACTTTGGTTTTTTAAGCCCTTCTGTACTTTCTTTCACTATAAGATGCTTCAAGATTTTCTTGGCCGGGCGCGGTGGCTCAAGCCTGTAATCCCAGCACTTTGGGAGGCCGAGACGGGCGGATCACGAGGTCAGGAGATCGCGACCATCCTGGCTAACACTGTGAAACCCCGTCTCTACTAAAAAATTCAAAAAACTAGCTGGGCGAGGTGGCGGGCGCCTGTAGTCCCAGCTACTCCGGAGGCTGAGGCAGGAGAATGACGTAAACCCGGGAGGCGGAGCTTGCAGTGAGCTGAGATCCGGCCACTGCACTCCAGCCCAGGCGACAGAGCGAGACTCTGTCTCAAAAAAAAAAAAAAAGATTTTCTTGTATTTTCCTTGCCCTGGCTCTAGAATCAACCAATTCTCCAAGGAATGCTGTTATTAGATAATGGTATTGTAAAACAGGATCTGGGTGCTGCATGTGCCTGCTGCTATTGGAGTATTATATAACTTCTAGGCCTTGTCAGTCGACAGAGCTATTACAGATAATATGTATGTATGCCACAGACCTGGTTTTAAATTTTAGCAATTGTTTATTAGCTGTGGGATTTTTGGTAAGTTATTTACCCTTTCTAACTGTTGGCAATTCCGTTTGTAAAAGGGGAATAGTGATGTTTGCCTTTCAGGGTAGTAGTAAGGATCAAAAATAATGTAACTTAATGTATTTACAAATAACATTGTTATAACTGTAATTTAACCACTTTTGTTTGTTTGTTTGTTGTTATTTAGGCTTAACCAGTTCTGTGTTATGAAGTCTGTGGAGGTGAATGTGTGTGTGTGTGTGTGTGTGTGTGTGTGTGTATTTTATAGGCATCTGAAGAGCAGAAAAAAGTCTGTAGTGAAAATATTTTAAAATATTTTTATTTTAAACTCAGTGGGCTATTGAGAATGAAGAAATGATTCACTGTTCTTTTCATAGTCCAAGTTCAGCTGAAAAAGTGAAAGCTAATAAAGATGTAGCTTCACCATTGAAGGAACTGGGTTTAAGAATCAGCAAGTTTTGGTGAGTAAAATTAGCACTCGCTCAGTTTATTACTTGCAGTGTGGATGTGCATGGTTGTGTTGCTAGTGATAGTGAAAATTCAGTTTATTTTTGTTTTGGGAATTAAATTGAACATGTTGTGTTTTATAAATACCCAGGTTGTAACTCTTCTCCCTAAAAGTTGCAAGTCAAAAGTTGCCTGATCCATTTACTGCATATCATAGGGTTTTCTTCACCAGACATGTGGTGGTCTTTAAGGTGACTAAGATTGTCATTTCAGAAACTCACATCATGCCTACTGCTGTATTAGAGTGCTTGGTGAATAAGCATCGTTGTTTCTGGCATGTACATTTAATTGTAATAAAAATTGTATGTCAGTGACTGGCTCTTGTCTTCCATTAGAGTCAGAATTGTTATGTTGAATGAATCTTGGAGTAGCATTTTTGTTTATTCAAGTCCTGTGTTCATTGTAGAAGACAAATCTTTAAATGCTCTGCATCCTGTGTGCGACTTCTGAGCTGAAGTGGCTGTTCCTCACTTAAAATCTCTTGTGTTTCAGGGTCTTGATGAAGAACAGAGTGTGCAGTTACTCCAGTGTTACCTGCAAGAGGACTACAGGGGTACTCGGGACTCAGTAAAGGTTTGTGGTTTTTATGTCAGCTCCTTTCTGCTGCCTTTATCCTTTTTCCCTGTTAGTTTTAGATAATGAAGGGTTTTGGCACCAATTCTTTTATCAGTGGTAGGTGATCAGGTACAGTCATCTTCAGGAAAGACCTACTAAAGGCTTTAAAAAAACATAACCTGGGTGCAATGGCTTGTGCCTGTACTCCCAGCTTCTTGGGAGGCTGAGGCAGGAGGATCACTTGAGCCCAGGAGTTTGAGGCTGCAGTCAACTGTGATCGCACTGCTGCACTCTAGCCTGGGCAAAAGAGTGAGACCCCATCTCTTTAAAAAAATAAAGAATATGTATGCACATAAGCTGAGATCTGTCTTCATACTTGGAGGAGTGGAGAGGTCAAAGACTGACATGTTAATCATAGAATCTTGGGCTATTAGAGGTGGTAAGGATTTGGTAGAATTTCTAGCCTGACCAGTCCCTCATTTTGGATAAGAGGACTGAGGCCAGAGGAGAAGGGAAGGGATTTGAGCACAAGTTTGGGTACATTTGAGTAGAAAATAAGGTGGAAAGTATATGTAGAAACAAATGTGCAATTATAATCTTGAAGGATGAAGTGAAGGTATGTATCTTTTTTTATTACTTGAGTTTTGCCTAAAAGATGGACTCTTAACTGCTCTGTTTTTCTTTTCAGACAGTACTGCAAGATGAGAGGCAGAGCCAGGCCTTAATCCTGAAGGTCAGTAGTAGTCACCCTTTCTATTCTTTGATGTAAAATTGAGTGACAGCTTCTTGATCTCATTTTCCTGAGCATTGCTGGCTTTTGACTCTTCTGTTGGATAAGCATGGAGGTTTTTATGAAGAAGCATATTAACTCATTTGTGAAACGATACTTTTGTTTGTTTGTTTGTTTGTTGTGTTTTTTGAGACAGAGCCTCGCTTTGTCGCCTAGGCTGGAGTGCAGTGGCGCGATCTCGGCTCACTGCAAGCTCTGCTTCCCAGGTTCACGCCATTCTCTTGCCTCAGCCTCCGGAGTAGCTGGGACCACAGGCGCCTGCCACTGCGCCCGGCTTATTTTTTGTAGTTTTTTAGTAGAGACGGGGTTTCACCATGGTCTTGATCTCCTGACCTCGTGATCTGTCCGCCTTGGCCTCCCAAAGTTCTGGGATTACAGGGGTGAGGCACTGTGCCTGGCCGAAACGATGCTTTTATCCACTGGACCCAGTAGAGAGGTTTCTCCCAAGGAGATTCTTCAGCTGCTGGTGGTGAGAACAAGTTCATGGATATTTTTCCTCTAGGTCTAAGTCCAACAGGATTAATTTGTATTTCTTTATTCTTCAGTCCCTTTCCAGCAACCTTCTCACTTAGGATCTCATGTTAAAATGGAATTTGTGACTTCTGAAGAAGTTTCCTATTTTATATTTAGTGAGAACTAAGTACATTAGTTACAAGCAATTAGGACCTATATCAGTGGAATTTTATATTTGTTTTATGTGTTTGGCCTGCCAGTTGATAGCATTGAGTGCTACATGAATGCTCTGAGAAATCATACTAGAAAACATTTTTGGAAACTTCTATATATTATTAAACAATAATTCCTTTCATCCTGTATATCCTGGTTTATGAAAGTCTTTTGCTTTATTTTGGCCTAATTCAGTATGTTTGCATTTCTGTGGTTCCTTATTTATATAAATTTAACTTTTCCATCCATATCTTTAAGTGAAATTATCAATAAATTTAAACTTGAGTTTCCTGTGTGCAAAGGTAAGGAACTGATTTTGAATCTTTGGGTTCCTCAGATTGCAGATTATTATTATGAAGAAAGAACCTGTATTCTTCGTTGTGTCTTACACCTTCTCACTTACTTCCAAGATGAAAGACACCCCTATAGGGTAAGCTTGTTTAGTCCTCTTGGTTCTCTTTACACTGTATCATCTTAATAATTTTATTAATATTATTTGAATATTTACCTTTTATTCTAGGTATAATTTACTCTCTTGATTTTTTAAAGGTTGAATATGCAGACTGTGTTGATAAATTGGAGAAGGAACTAGTTTCAAAATACAGACAGCAGTTTGAAGAGCTTTATAAAACTGAAGCACCAACTTGGGAGACACATGGAAATCTCATGGTATGTGGTTACTGTGCTCTCCTGTAACTCTTTTGTTTTTTGAGATGGAGTCTCACATTGTCACCCAGGCTGGAGTGTAGTGGTGCGATCTTGGCTCACTGCAACCTCCATCTCCTGAGTTTAAGCCGTTCTCCTACCTCAGCCACCCAAGTAGCTGGGATTACAGGCACCTGTCACCACGCCCAGCTAACTTTTGCATTTTTAGTAGAGACGGGGTTTCACCACCTTGGCCAGGCTGGTCTCGAACTCCTAACCTCAGGTGATCTGCCCACCTCAGCCTCCCAAAGTGCTGGGATTGCAAGCGTGAGCCACCACACCTGGCCTGGAACTCTTAGGAGGATTGTACACCCTTGCTTATAGAACTGCAAGTTAAATTATGTATTCATTCATTTAAAACACACAGATTATCTTTTTTTTTTTTTTTTTTTTTGAGACGGAGTCTTGCTGTGTCGCCCAGGCTGGAGTGCAGTGGCCGGATCTCAGCTCACTGCAAGCTCCGCCTCCCGGGTTTACGCCTCCGGAGTAACTGGGACTACAGGCGCCCGCCACCTCGCCCGGCTAGTTTTTTTGTATTTTTTAGTAGAGACGGGGTTTCACCGTGTTACCCAGGATGCTCTCGATCTCCTGACCCCGTGATCCACCCGTCTCGGCCTCCCAAAGTGCTGGGATTATAGGCTTGAGCCACCGCGCCTGGCCTTTTTTTTTTTTTTTTTTGGTGAGATGGAGTCTCCCTCTGTTGCTCAAGCTGGAGTGCAATGGCACAGTCTCAGCTCACTGCAACCTCTGCTTCCAGGGTTCAAGTGGTTTTACTGCCCCAGCCTCCCAAGTAGCTGGGTTTACAGGCGCCTGCCACCACGCCCAGCTAATTTTTTGTATTTTTAGTAGAGATAAGAGATATGGTTTCACCATGTAGGCCAGGCTGGTCTTGAACTCCCGACCTCAGGTGATCTGCCTGCCTTAGCCTCCAAAAGTGTTGGGATTACAGGCGTGAGCCACTGCGCCTGACCTAGATTATCATTCTTTTTTTTTTTTTTTTTTTAGACGGAGTCTCACTCTGTCGCCCAGGCTGGAGTGCAGTGGCCAGATCTCAGCTCACTGCAAGCTCCGCCTCCCGGGTTTACGCCATTCTCCTACCTCAGCCTCCCAAGTAGCTGGGACTACAGGCGCCCGCCACCTCGCCCTAGCTGGGACTACAGGCGCCCGCCACCTTGCCCGGCTAGTTTTTTGTATTTTTTAGTAGAGACGGGGTTTCACCGTGTTAGCCAGAATGGTCTCAATCTCCCGACCTCATGATCCACCCACCTTGGCCTCCCAAAGTGCTGGGATTACAGGCTGAGCCACCGCACCCGGCCTAGATTATCATTCTTGAGAAAAGTTTGAACATGTCATATAAATCAAAATATTGATGACATTAATTAGTAGTACTTAATTCTGACTTTGACTTTTTTGCAATCCCATTACTTTCATTTCTTACCTAAAATTTGTTTAGTGGTTAATAGAATTCTGAACTTAATATTTCATCTTATTATTTTCTGCTCAGTGTGTAACACCAGTCTGATTATTTTATCCTAATTTCTAAACCAGTTTGCATCTATAGATTGTAGCGTGACCTTGTTTGTTTTAAAAATAATACATTCTTATTAAAACACATAAAAAACACAGCTACTTAAAAAATAGTTAATGGATGAAAAGGGTCCGTTCATACATATAACATTCCTGTCCTTGGAGAGTTTGCAGTCAGAAGCATGAAATTGTAATACAAGCCTAAAATTCC
Organism: Rhinopithecus bieti; assembly: GCF_001698545.2. Lineage (NCBI taxonomy): Eukaryota > Metazoa > Chordata > Mammalia > Primates > Cercopithecidae > Rhinopithecus > Rhinopithecus bieti. Next base: position 999,429 of record NW_016813389.1, read on the forward strand.
CGGGAATAAGTTTAGGACAATTTAAAATCTAAATGAAGAGAACTTTAAAAATGCTATAAAAGGTGTAAAAGAAGACATAACTGAGGCTGGGCACAGTGGCTGTAATCCTAGCACGGTGGGAGGCCAAGGCAGGCAGATTACTTTACGTCAGGAGTTCGAGACAAGCCTGGCCAACATGGTAAAACCCTGTTTCTACTAAAAATACAAAAATTGGCTGGGCACGGTGGCTCAGACCTATAATCCCAGCACTTTGGGAGGCCAAGGTGGGCGGATCACTTGAGTCAGGAGTTCAAGACCAGCCTGGCCAACATGGTGAAACCCCATCTCTACTAAAAATACAAAAATTAGGCGAGTGTGGTGCACCCACCTGTAGTCTTAGCTACTCGGAAGGCTGGAGTGGGAGGATCACTTGAGCCCAGGAGACAGAGGTTACAGTGAATCAAGATTGTGCCACTGTATTCCAGCCAGGGTGACAGAGCAAGACTCTGTCTCAAAAAGAGGAAAAAACCATAAAAAATAAAAATGCAAGCCTGGCCAATATGGTGAAACCCCGTCTCTAGTAAAAATACAAAAAAAATTAGCTGTGCATGGTGATGTGTGCCTCTCATCCCAGCTACTCGGGAGGCTGAGGCAGGAGAATTGCCTGAACCCAGGAGGCAGAAGTTGCAGTGAGTCGAGTTTGCGCTACTGCACTCCAGCCTAGGCAACAGAGCAAGGCTCTGTCTCAGAAAAATAAAATTAAAATACAAAAGTTAGCTGGGCGTGGTGGCATGCACCTGTACTCCCAGCTACTCAGGAGGCTGAGGCGGGAGAATTGCTTGAATCCAAGTGGTGGAGATTGCAGTGAGCCCAGATGATGCCATTGCACTCTGGCCTGTGCAACAGAGCAATCTCTGTCTCAAAAAAAAAAAAAAAAAAAAGACATAACCAAAGGGAAAGACACACCATATATATATTTTTTTTGGGGATGGAGTTTCGCTCTTGTTGCCCAGGCTGGAGTGCAATGGTGCAATCTTGGCTCACCACAACCTCTGCTTCCCAGGTTCAAGTGATTCTCCTGCCTCAGCCTCCCAAGTAGCCGGGATTACAGGCATGCGCCACCACACCAGGCTAATTTTGTATTTTTAGTAGAGATGGGGTTTCTCCATGTTGGTCAGACTGGTCTCGAACTCCTGACCTCAGGTGATCCGCCCGCCTTGGCCTCCCAAAGTGCTGAGATTACAGGTGTGAGCCACCACGCCTGGCCTACTATGACACATCATACTCTTTTTTTTGAGACGATGTTTTACTCTTGTTGCCCATGCTGGAGTGCAGTGGCATGATCTTGCTTTACCACAGTCTCCGCCTCCCAGGTTCAAGCACATCTCCTGCCTCAGCTTCCTGAGTAGCTGGGATTAAAGGCATGCGCCACCATGCACAGCTAATTTTGTATTTTGAGTAGAGATTGGGTTTCTCCATGTTGGTCAGGCTGGTCTTGAACTCCTGACCTCAGGTGATCTGCCTGCCTCAACCCACCAAAGTGCTGGGATTATGGGGGTAAGCCATTGGGCCCGGCTGACACACCTTTTTTTTTTTTTTTTTTTTTTTTGGAGACGGAGTCTCGCTCTGTTGCCCAGGCTGGAGTGCAGTGGCATGATCTCAGCTCACTACAACCTCTGCTTTCAAGCGATTCTCCTGCCTCAGCCTCCCGAGTAGCTGGGATTACAGGCATGCCACCATGCCCAGCTAGTTTTTTGTACTTTTAGTAGAGACAGAGTTTCACTGTGTTAGCCAGGATGGTCTCACTCTCCTGACCTTGTGATCCACTGGCCTTGGCCTCCGAAAGTGCTGGGATTACTGGTGTGAGCCATCGCACCTGGCCTCATTGTGGTTTTAATTTGTATTTCCCTGATGACTAGTGATGTTGAACATCTTTTCACGTGCTTATTATACCTTCTTCAGTCAAGTGTCTGTTGACTTTTTATCCCGTTGTTTTTCGTGGATGTTTGTCTTACCAAATTGTGAGAGTTCTTTATATACAGTATTGTAGATGTAAGCTGTTTACCAGATAGATGTTTCACAACTATTTTCTTTCACCTACTGGCTTGTCTTTTCCCACCTTAACTCTATCTTTCTTTTTCTTTTTGAGACAAGGTCTCGGTTTGTCCCTCAGACTGGAATCCAGTGGTGGGAACCTGGTTCACTGCAGTCTCGACCTCCCTGACTCAAGTGACCCTCCTGCCTCAGCCCCACAAGCAGCTGGGACTACAGGCGGGTACCACCACACTTGGCTAATTTTTTTTTTTTTTGTAGAGATGGTTTTGCCATGTTGCCCAGGCTCGTCTTAAGTTCCATAGCTCAAATGGTTTATCTGCCTTAGTGCCTCCCAAAGTGCTGAGATTACAGGCATGAGCCACACTGCTCCTAGACTGTATCTTTCCAAGAACCAACATTTTAATTTTAGTGTTTTGTTTTGTTTTGTTTTGTTTTGTTTTGTTTTTGAGACAGTCTTACTCTGTCACCCAGGCTGGAGTGCAGTGGCACGATCTTGGCTAAGTGTAATCTCTGCCTCCCGGGTTCAAGGGATTCCCCCTGCCTCTAGCCTCCCAAGTAGCTGGGATTACAGGCATGTGCCACCACACCTGTCTTATTTTTGTTATTTTTAGTAGAGATGAGGCTTCGCCATGTTGGTCAGGCTAGTCTCACTCCTGACCTCAGGTGATCCACCTGCCTCAGCCTCCCAGAGTGCTAGGATTACAGACATGAGCCCCCTCGCCCAGCCAAAATTTTAAGTTTTGATAAATTTTTTTTTCAGTTTTGTCTATTATGGCTCCTGCCTTTTGGAGCTTATCCTTAAATGTTTGATAGAATTTACCAGTGAAGCCATCTGGGCCTGGAGTTTTCTTTGTGGAAAGGCTTTTAATTATTTTATTTATTGATTAAATTTTTTTTGATCTCTTTTTAAAATTTTCATCAAGTTTCTAACAAAGTTTTAAATACTGAATTGTTTTCCTTGATTGATACGGAGCTATTCAAGTTTCCTATTTCTATTTGGGACAATTTTGGTAATTTGTGTCTTTTAAGGAATTTGTTCATTTCATTTCACTAGTGAAATGTATTTACCTAAGGCTGTTCATGTTATTTTCTTATCCTTTTACTCTCTTTGGAGTCTAGTGCTGTGCCCTTACTCATTTCTGATAATGATAGTTTTGTCTTCAATTTTCTTTATTTAAAAAAAATTTTTTTTTGAGACGGTCTCTTTCTGTAGCCCAAACTGGAGTGCAGTGGCGTAATCTTGGCTCACTGCAACCTCCACCTTCAGGACTCAAGTGATTCTTGTGCTGCCTCAGCATCCCAAGTAGATGGGAGTACAGGTGCGCACTATTAAGCTCAGCTTTTTTTTGTATTTTAGTAGAGACAGGGTTTCACCATGTTGCCCAGAGTGGTCTCGAACTCCTGAGCTCAGGTGATCTGCCCCGCTCAGTCTCCCAAAATGCTGGGATTATAGGCATGAGCTACCGCGTCCGGCCAGCTTTCTTTATTATGATGTTTTATATTTAATTGATTTCTGTTCTGTGTACGTGTGTATATATATATATGTAATTTTCACTCTTGTTGCCCAGGCTGGAGTATAATGGTGTGATCTTGGCTCACTGCAACCTCCGCCTCCGGGTTTAAACTATTCTCCTGCCTCAGGTTCCCAAGTAGCTGGGATCACAGTTGCCCACCACCACGCTCAGCTATTTTTTGTATTTTTAGTAGAGACGGGGGTCTCACCATGTTGGCCAGGCTGCTCTTGAACTCCTGACCTCATGATCTGCCTGCCTCAGCGTCCCAAAGTGCTGGGATTACAGGCGTGAGCCAGCATGCCCGGCCTCTCTCTCTTTTTTTAAAATCGATTTCTGCCTCTGTGTGTGTGTGTGTGTGTGTGTGTATACCCAGCCTTGTTCTTTATTTTATATATATATTTTTTTCCTCTCTTTTTTATTTTTATTTTTTCGAGACGGAGTCTTGCTCTGTCACCCAGGCTGGAATGCAGGGATGCGATCTCGGCTCACTGCAATCTCCGCCTCCCGGGGTTTACGCCATGCTCCTGCCTCAGCCTCTCAAGTAGCTGGGACTACAGGCGCCCGCCACCACGCCTGGCTAATTTTTTGTATTTTTGGTAGAGACAGGATTTCACTGTGTTAGTCAGGATGATCTTGATCTCCTGATCTCGAAATCCGCCCGCCTTGGCCTCCCAAAGTGATGGGATTATAGGCGTGAACCACCGCCTGGCCTCCTCTCTTTTTTTAATGGATGTGTGTGTGTGTGTGTGTGTGTGTGTGTGTGTGTGTGTGTGTGTTGGAAGTCTCACTCTGTCACCCAGAGTGAGACTCTGGATTTAATGTGCAAATATTGGATGTTTTTCGTAAATATCTTTTTTTTGTTTTTTTTTTTTAGATGGGTTCTTCCTCTGTTGTCCAGGCTGGAGTATAGTGGCACAATCACAGCTCACTGCAGCCTTGACCTCCTGGGCTCAGGTAATCCTACTACCTCAGCCTCCCAACTAGCTAGGACTACAAGCATGCTCCAGGTTTTGCCCTGTTGCCCAGGCTGGTCTTGAACTCCCGGGCTGAAGGGATCTGACCACCTTGCCCTCCCAAAGTGCTGGGATTACAGGTGTGAGGTACTATACCAGACGAAACATCTTACTGTTCCCAATGTTTTTATTTGGTTCTTTTATCTGAAAACACATTTTTTGTCATTTTAGTCTTCTAAAATTTACTGTCTCATGTTTTATGGCCTACCCTATGATCTTTCTTGGTGATTGTACCTGTACACCTGGAAAGAATGTCTAGTTTTGTCAGTTGAATAGTATGATTTTATTAGCAAGGGATTGTTAATAATCTAAATGCTCATCCAAGTGATCAGGTTAAATAAATGATGGCATTTATATGCAGTGGAATACTATGTAGTATTAAAAATATTGAGGGTATTAGTTGAATAATCTATAACATATCCACATAATGAATTATTATGCACATAAAAGGATTAAAAATAGGGATTTTGTGTGTGTGTGTGTGTGTGTGTGACAGAGTCTGACTGTGTCACCCAGGCTAGGGTACAGGGCCATGGTCGTAGCCTACTGCAGCCTCAACCTCCCTAGCTCAAGCGACTCTCCTGCCTTAGGCTCCAGTGTAGCTAGTATTACAGGCATGCACCTCTATGCCTGGCTAATTTTTAAAAACTTTTTGTAGAGATGAGTCTCGCTGTGTTTCTCAGACTAGTCTTAAACTCCTGGACTCAAACAATCCTCCCACCTTGGCCTCCCAAAGTATTCAAGTGTTAGGCTCATAGATGTGAGCCATTAGGCTTATAGATGTGAGCCACCCTGCTAGTCCAGAAAATTTTTACTATATCTTTATAGGAGATAATTTTTAAGATACATTGTTGTGGCTGAGTGTGTGGTGGCTCAGGCCTGTAATCCCACCACTTTGGAAGGTGAAGGTGGGAGGATTGGTTGAGCCCAGGAATTCAAGACCAGCCCTGGCAACATAGCAAGACCTTGCTTCTACAAAAAATTTAAAAAATTGGCCAGGTGTGGTGGCTCACGCCTGTAATCCCAGCACTTTGGAAGGCCAAGGTAGGCGGATCACCTGAGGTCAGGAGTTCAAAACCAGTCTGGCCAAGATGGTGAAACTCTGTCTCTACTAAAAAGAAAAAAATTAGCCAGGCATGGTGGCAGGCGCCTGTAATCCCAGCTACTCGGGAGGCTGAGGCAGGAGAATCACTTGAACTTGGGAAGCAGAGGTTGCAGTGAGCCAAGATCGTGCCATTGCACTCCAGCCTGGGGGACAAGAGTGAGACTTCATCTCAAAAAAAAAAAAAAAACAAAAATTAAAAGAATTAGCCATGGCCGGGCACTGTGGCTCACGCCTGTAATCCCAGCACTTTGGGAGGCTGAGGTGGGTGGATCACGAGGTCAGGAGTTCGAGACCAGCCTAGCCAACATGGTGAAACCCTGTCTCTACTAAAAATACAAAAATTAGGTGGGTGTGGAGGCGTATGCCTGTAATCCCAGCTACTTGGGAGACTGAGGCAAGAGAATCGCTTGAACCTGGGAGGCGGAGTTTGCAGTAAGCCGAGATTGCGCCATTGCACTCCGGCCTAGGTGACAGTGTGAGACTCCGTCTCAAAAAAAAAAAAAAGAGCCAGACATGGTGCTAAACTGTAGTTTCAGCTACTTGGATGGCTGAGGCAGGAGGATCGCTTGAGCCCGGTGGGTCAAAGCTGCAGTGAGCTGTGATCATAGCAGTGCATTGTGGGTGACAGAGCGAGACCCTCTCTCAAAAGAAAAGATATATTGGTTGGCTGAGCACAGTGGCTTACGCCTATAATTCCTAGTACTTTGGCCTCCCAGGAGGATCTATTGAGGCCAGGAGTTCAAAACCAGCCTGTGCAACTTAGCAAGACCCTTTCTCTCCCAAAGATTTAAAAAAAGAAAAAATGAGCCAGGCGTGTTTGTGCTCACTTTTAGTCCTAACTACTTGGGAGGCTCAGGTGAGGGGGTGGCTGCCATGAGCTATAATTGTGCTGCTGCACTCCAGCCTAGGTGATAGAGTCAGACCCTGTCTCTTAAAAAAAAAAAAGCCAAAAATCTGTCTCTTAAAAAAAAAATCAAATACGGGCCAGGTGCAGTGGCTTGGGCCTGTAGTTTCAGCTATTTAGGAGGCTGAGGTAGGAGGATCAGTTGAGTGTAGGAGTTTGAGCAGCCATAATCTGCCACTGCACTCTATCCTGGGTGACAGATTGAGACCCTTTCTTTAAAAAATGTTTTTTAAGTACTGTTTTTAATCTCACGTTATTTCTCTGCCATTTTTTCTTCATCGATCGTACAGACAGAGCGCCAAGTGTCTCGCTGGTTTGTTCAGTGTCTTCGGGAACAGTCCATGCTGCTAGAAATTATTTTCCTTTATTATGCATACTTTGAGATGGCACCCAGTGACCTACTTGTATTAACCAAGATGTTTAAAGAGCAAGGATTTGGTAGTAGGCAGACCAATAGGCACCTGGTGGATGAGACTATGGATCCTTTTGTAGATCGGATTGGGTAAGTCAGTGAATTGAACATCATGGAACTTGTAGTGTTTAGAGCATTGATACTATAGTGGTATGAAAGCAGGTTGGGGGTAGGTGTACTTTTCACTTAATGGGTGGGGAAATAGATAGGTCTACTACCACGTTCCCTTTCACACAGGGAGTAAAGACTGGGATTGAGAGAGGGCCCTCAAAATGAGTATTGTAATCTGCTCTTTTACTTACTGTCTTCATTTAAGGGGTTCATCCATTCAACAAAAATTCGTTGAACAACTATTGTAGGCCAAGCCCTATGCAAATGCTAACAAGATAGTGATAAATAAGGCATATATGCTCACTGTTCTCTTTCAGGTGATAGTCTATGGACTTTAAATTTCTTGTTTTTTCTATATTTATGACCATGGATATATCCACAATCGGGGGCCTGGTCACTCTGTCAGCAAAGATACATACGAGTTAATTTTGTGTGTCTGTGTGGTATAGATGGGGTCTCACTTTGTTGTCCAAGATAGTCTTGAACTCCTGGCCTCAAGTGATCCTCCCACCTCTGCCTCTCAAAGTGTTAGGATCATAGGCATGAGCCACCATGCCTGGCCCAATAGGTTTTTTTGATATTGCTGTGTCTTATATCTCACCTTTGTCTCTAGTGAGTTTCAGAACAGGATATATAACATGATGATACTGTTTTTCTTTCTAGCTACTTCAGTGCCCTCATCCTGGTGGAGGGCATGGATATTGAGTCCTTACATAAGTGTGCTTTGGATGACAGAAGAGAACTGCACCAGTTTGCGCAGGATGGGCTTATTTGTCAGGTGAACTTGGAATAGGCTCTTTTTTTTTCCAGAGGGTTTATGTTAGTAGTAGCTTTCAACTACTGACCTGCTGCATAACATTTTCAGTGTTGTGGGACTCTACATTGTTCAGTGATGTGGAGGTTCTACAATGTTTTTGTTTTGTTTTGTTTTTTTGAGACGAAGTCTTGCTCTGTCACCATGCTGGAATGCAGTGGCGTGATCTTGGCTCACTACCATTTCCACCTCCCCAGTTCAAGTGATTCTCCTGCCTCAGCCTCCCAAATAGCTGGGATCACAGCTAATTTTTGTATTTTTAGTAGAGACTGGTTTTCACCATGTTGGCCAAGATGGTCTCGATCTCCTGACCTCGTGATCCTCCTGCCTCAGCCTCCCAAAGTGCTGGGACTACAGGCTTGAGCCACCGTGCCCAGTCTGTTTTGTTTTTTTGAGACAGAGTTTTGCTCTGTCACCCAGGCTGGAGTGCAGTGGTGCCATCTCAGCTCACTGCAACCTCCACCTCCCAGGTTCAAGTGATTCTCGTGCCTCAGCCTCTGGAATAGCTGGGATTACAGGCACACGCCACCACGCCCGGTTACTTTTTGTATTTTTAGCAGAGATGGGGTTTCACTATGTTGGCCAGGCTAGTCGTGAACCCCTGACCTCAAGTGATCCACCTACCTCAGCCTCCCAAAGTGCTGGAATTACAGGCTTGAGCCACTGTGCCTGGCCTCAACAGTGTTAAACAGTTGATTAGACCTGGAGGAAATCTCAGGTTCATCAGTCATCTATACTAAGGTGATAATTGAATCTGTGAGAGTGATTCATTCATGGAGATGGAACAAGGACAAAAGAGATCCAAGGAGAAAACCCTGGGGATTGACTGCATTTAGGGAGCCTGTGAAAGAAAAGGAAAGGGGAAAAACATTGAGATGAGATGGTTAGGAAGATAGAAAATGAAGACAGATTGTAGAAAGTTTGAGAAGGATCAGGGTAAAATTTCGAAAGAGTGTCTATTTTAACATGCATTTTATAATCTTAAGACTACATAAAATTAGTAGACAAATTTTGTGGGTAAAAGGAAGAGTAATTGTAATTGAGGAGTTTATTAGTGAGGTGACTGGGGGTTTGAGAAAAGTGAAATATCAGAATGAGAGAGTGAGGCCACTCTTTATGACTTGCTTATTGAGCATGATGAAGAATCTGGTCGAGGGATATTGACGCTTTCTGTTCAGAGATGTAGATGTGTTTTCTTCTCTCACTAGGATATGGACCATTTAATGTTGACCTTTGGGGACATTCCACATCATGCCCCGGTTCTTTTGGCCTGGGCTCTCCTCCGTCACACTCTGAACCCAGAAGAGACAAGTAGTGTGGTCCGGAAGATAGGTGGCACAGCCATCCAGCTGAATGTGTTTCAGTACTTGACCCGATTGCTCCAGTCACTTGCCAGTGGGGGAAATGATGTGAGTTTAAGGCTCTGGGTGGTGAGCATGGGAGTGAGCTGGCAGAAGCATTTTAATAATGTAATAGTTATAATGGTGGTGTGGATAATGGGATCATGTTGTAACCTTTCGAGAGCATTTAGACATCATCAGACGTTGTTTGAAATGTTTATGAACATTATCTTATTGAATCTTTCTTTGTGTTAAAGATTATCATTCTGTTTTACACATTAGGAAATTGAGACTCAGAGAGATGTAATTTGCCCAAAGCAACAAAAATAGCCAGTAAATGGTAGATAAGGTTTGAACTCTTTGCCAGTAAATTATATCTTAAGAAGTTAGCTTTGGCCATATTGACTGGAGAAGTCACTTTCAGGGGACTTAATCAACTGTAACAAGATGAATTAGAAATTCTCTTGAGTCTTACGTTGGGGTTTGAGTGACATAGTTTAGAGAGCTTGTTTGTTTGTTTATTTTTGAGACAGTCTCGCTCTGTCACCCAGGCTGGAGTGCAGTGGCGCGATCCTGGCTCACTGCAACCTCCGCCTCCCAAGTTCAAGCGATTCTCCTGCCTCAACCTCCCAAGTAGCTGGGACTATGGGTGCTTGCCACAACTCCTGGCTACTTTTTTGTATTTTTAGTAGAGATGGGGTTTCACCATCTTAGGCAAGCTGGTCTTGAACTCCTGACCTTGTGATCTACCTGCCTCGACCTCCCAAAGTGCTGGGATTACAGGCGTGAGCCACCGTGCCAGCTAATGAGCTTGTTTTGACGCGGTAAAATGAAACCTCAGGTTCAGCAATTATTTTTTCTTTTTCTTTTCTTTTTTTTTTTTTTTTTGAGACTGAGTCTTGCTCTATTGCCCAGGCTGGAGTGCAGTGGAATGACCTCAGCTCACTGCAACCTCTGCCTCCTGGGTTCAAGTGATTCTCATGCCTCAGCGTCCCAGGTAGCTGGGATTACAGGCACCTGCCACCATGCCCGGCTAATTTTTGTATTTTTAGTAGGGATGGGGTTTCACCATGTTGGCCAGGCTGGTATCGAACTCCTGATCTCAAGTGATCTGTCCGCCTCGGCCTCCCAAAGTTCTGGGATTACAGGTGTGAGCCACCGTGTGCGGCCAGATCAGCAATTATTTTACTCCTTGGTTGGTATGCATTTGCCCAAAGGAGTTGAAAAGATATCCACACAAAAACATACACACAGACATTTATAGCAGCTTTATTCATAATTAGCAGAACTCGGAAGCAACTAAAAGGTCGTTCAGTAAGTATAACTAAACTGGCGTACATCTAGATGATGGGATATTTATATACTGCCAAAAAGAAATGAGCCATCAAACCATGTAAAGACATGGAGAAAACATTAAATGCATATTAGTAATAAATGAAGCCAATCTAAAAAGGCTCCATAGTATATGATTCCAACTATGTGACATTCTGGAGAAGGCAAAACCATGGAGACTTTAAGGAGAATAGTGGGGCCGGGCGCGGTGGCTCAAGCCTGTAATCCCAGCACTTTGGGAGGCTGAGACGGGCGGATCACAAGGTCAGGAGATCGAGACCATCCTGGCGAACACGGTGAAACCCCGTCTCTACTAAAAAAATACAAAAAACTAGCCGGACGAGGTGGCGGGCGCCTGTAGTCCCAGCTACTCGGGAGGCTGAGGCAGGAGAATGGCGTAAACCCAGGAGGCGGAGCTTGCAGTGAGCTGAGATCTGGCCACTGCACTCCAGCCTGGGCTACAGAGCGAGACTCCGTCTCAAAAAAAAAAAGAGAGAATAGTGGGTTGCCAACGGTCTAGTGGAGCAGGCAGGAGGGCTGAATTAGGTAGAACACAGAGGATTTTTAGGGCAGTGAAGCTATTCCATGTTATACTACAACGATGGATACATGTCATACTTGTCCAAAAATCCATACAATGTACAACACAAGAGTGACCCTTAGTGTACACTGTGGACTTTGTGTGATAATAGTAATGCCAATTAAAGTTCTTCAGTTGTAACAATTGTACTGTTTTGGTAGGATGCTATTTACATGTGGAGGCAAAGAATATATGGGAAATCTTTGTACTTTTCTGCTCAGTTTTGCTGTGAACCTAAAACTGCTGTACAAAACAAAGCCAATTTAAAAGAAAGAAGGCCGGGCGCGGTGGCTCAAGCCTGTAATCCCAGCACTTTGGGAGGCCGAGACGGGCGGATCACGAGGTCAGGAGATTGAGACCATCCTGGCTAACACGGTGAAACCCCGTCTCTACTAAAACTACAAAAAACTAGCCGGGCGAGGTGGCGGGTACCTGTAGTCCCAGCTACTCGGGAGGCTGAGGCAGGAGAATGGCGTGAACCTGGGAGGCGGAGCTTGCAGTGAGCTGAGATCCGGCCACAGCACTCCAGCCTGGGCGACAGAGCGAGACTCCGTCTCAAAAATAAATAAATAAATAAATAAAAAGAAAGAAAACTCACCAGCAGGCCCTGCTTGTCGCTGGTTGGCTTGTCTTGGTGGCCGTTCAGGTGCTATATCAATTCCCATTACCATATGCAGACTGTTTTCTGTAGGCTGGATATGGTTTTCTTCCCCACTCAAACTTTGATGATTTTGGCAATAATTCTTTTTGATTTTATTCTTGACTTCGTTGTAATATTTGTGGTTCCTGCTTCCTCTTTTCTCCCTTTGTCTTCCTGAGCTTGTAACTAAATTAGGAAAATTATGAAGCTTCAGATTTCCTTTCCGTTTGTTTACAAAGAATATATGAATGCGATAGGATTATGTTGAACCTGGGGAAGAGTTGTGTTACTCAGAATGATTCACTGACTCCTTTCTCATTCCAGTGCACCACCAGCACTGCATGCATGTGTGTCTATGGACTGCTCTCTTTTGTTCTGACCTCGTTGGAGCTGCACACATTGGGCAATCAGCAGGTAGTGTCTGGCTTTCATGAAGCTGTCTCTACTGCCCAGCTTTGCAATCAAGTCCCAAAAATATATCCCCGTTGGATCTGATACTATTTACCTCATGTGTTAATTTGTTTACTAGTGTTCTTTTTTTTTTGAGATGGAGTCCTGCTCTGTCGCCCAGGCTGGAGTGTGGTGGCACGACCTTGGCTCACTGCTACATCCGCCTCCTGGGTTCAAGCGATTGTCGTGTCTCAGTCTTCTAAGTAGCTGGAATTATAGGCGTCCGCCACCTTGCCCAGTTAATTTCTGTATTTTTTGTAGAGACAGGGTTTCGCCATGTTGACCAGGCTGGTCTTAAACTCATGACCTCAGGTAATCTGCCTACCTCGGCCTACCAAAGTGCTGGGATAACAGGTGTGAGCCACTGTGCCTGGCCTTGTTTTCATTTACTGTTATATAGGTGATAAATGTTAATTGTAAAAAAAAAACAGAAAATGCTGATAAAAAGAAAAAAGGATGATCCTATCACATAGATAACTTGTTAACATTTTGATGTATTCCCTTCCATTTTCCAGATATGTATATAGGTGAAAATAGAGTAATTCTTCTCTAGAAATGGAACAGCCATGGATATACTGTTTTTAAAATTTCTGTTTATTTTATTTATTTATTCTTTTTTTTTTTTTTGAGGCGGAGTCTTGCTGTGTCGCCCAGGCTAGAGTGCAGTGACGTGATCTCGGCTCACTGTACCCTCTGCCTCCTGGGTTCAAGCGATTCTTCTGCCTCACCCTCTGAAATAGCTGGGATTAGAGGTGCCTGCCACTGCGCCCGGCTAATTTTTGTATTTTTGGTAGAGATGGGGTTTCACCATCTTGGTCAGGCTGGTCTCAAACTCCTGACCTCATGATCCACCCACCTCGGCCTCCCAGAGTGCTGGGATTACAGGTGTGAGCCACCGCGCCCGGCCCTGTTTATTTATTTTTTAAGAGACAGGGTCTCAGTATGTTGCCCTGAACTCTAGTTGAACTCAAGTTGCCTTGAACTCTAGGACTCAAGTGGTCTTCTCACCTCGGCTTCCCAAATATATACCATTTTGTAACCTCATTTTTTTACTCTGTGGTACATCTGTCCCAGACATTTGTTGGTGCTAGTAAGTCTTCCGCAGTGGGATTTTTTTTTTTTTTTTT
>NW_016813389.1:1013622-1024832 GCF_001698545.2 Rhinopithecus bieti
CTGGAGTGCAGTGGCACGATCTCGGCTTGCTGCAAGCTCCACCTCCTGAGTTCATGCCATTCTCCTGCCTCAGCCTCCCGAGTAGCTGGGTCTACAGTGCCCGCCACCACGCCTGGCTAAATTTTTTGTATTTTTAGTAGAGACAGGGTTTCACCGTGTTAACCAGGAGGGTCTCGATCTCCTGACCTCGTGATCCGTCTGCCTCGGCCTCCCAAAGTGCTGGAATTACAGGCGTGAGCCACCGCGCCCGGCCTTATTTATTTTTCTTTAATACGGAGTCTTGCTCTGTCACGCAGGCTGGAGAGTAAGTGGCGTGATCTCCACTCATTTCAACCTCCGCCTGCCGTGTTCAGGCAATTCTCCTGCCTCAGTCTCCTGAGTAGCTGGGTTTACAGGTGCATGCCACCACGTCTGGCTAATTTTAGTATTTTTAATAGAGATGGGGTTTTGCCATGTTGGTCAGGCTGGCCTCAAACTCCTGACCTCAAGTGATCCGCCTGCGTCATCCTCCCAAAGTGCTGGGATTACAGGCATGAACCACTGCACCAGGCCTATGTTTATTTTTTATTTTTTTGAAACGGAGTCTCATCTGTTGCCCAGGCTAGAGTACAGTGGCGCGATATCAGCTCACTGCAACCTCTGTCTCCTGGGTTCAAGTGATTTTCCTGCGTCATCCCCCTGAGTAGCTGGGATTACAGGTGTGAGCCACCATATCTGGCTGGTTTTTGTACTTTTAGTAGAGATTGCGTTTCACCTTGTTGGCCAGGCTGATCTCAAACTCCTGACCTCAAGTGATCCGCATGCCTCGGCCTGTCAAAGTGCTAGGATTATAGGTGTGAGCCACTGTGCTTTGCCTCTTTTCTCTGTTGCTTTCTGGTACAAGATGCTACAGGATTATCTTGTAAGATTCTTGCGTCAGACCTGGAATCTGCTTATTCCAAGGAGCCTTGGTTATTTTTAGTGGGAAATGATATTTGATGGGTATCCTGAAAACTAAATCATTGTGTTCATTTTCAGTGACTAGTAACTTGTTCTGTAAATTGACTAACTTGGTGAAAATTAAAATTTTTTTATCATTGGAGAGAAATGATTTTGTGTTGAATTGAAAGACTCAATTTCTAGAGGCTAGGTATGGTGGCTTATTCCTGTAATCCCAGCACTTTGGGAGACCAAAGAGGGCAGATCACCTGAAGTCAGGAGTTTGAGATTAGCCTGGCCAACATGGTGAAGCCCTGTCTTTACTAAAAATACAAAAATTAGCTGGACATGGTGGCAGGCGCCTGTAATCCCAGCTACTTGGGAGGCTGAGGCAGGAGAATTTCTTGAACCCAGAAGGTGGAGCCGAGACTGTGACGTTGCACTCCAGCCTGGGCAACCAGAGCGAAACTTTGTCTCAAAAAAAAAAAAAAGACTCAGTTTCTAAAGGTCATGGGCATAGAACAAAGTTGGTGGACTCTGGGAGATTTCTGGTTATTTTTGACCTGACCTTACACCTGGAGGATTGATATTAACATATTAGGGCCAGGCACTGTGGCCCACACCTGTAATCCCAGCACTTTGGGAGGCCAAGGCGGGCGGATCACCTGAGCTCAGGAGTTCAGGACCAGCCTGGGCAACATGATGAAGCCCTGTCTCTACCAAAAATACAAAAAGTTAGCTGAGCATGGTGGCGTGCACCGGTAGTCCCAGCTACTCAGGAGGCTAAGGTAGGATTGCTTGCCTGGGAGACACAGGTTGCAGTGTGCTGAGATGGCGTCACTGTACTCCAACCTGGGAGACGGGGTGAGACCCCCCCATATCAACAACAACAACAAAAACATATTAGAGTTGCAGGAGTCCTGGTACTTGGATTTTAAAGAAATCATTCAGTGAGCATTTATTAGATTCCCTGTGTTTGCTAAGCTCTGTGCTAAGTGCTAAGGATAGAACAATTAAAGACATTGTTCTTGGCCAGGCACAGTGGCTCATGTCTGTAATCCCAGCACTTTGGGAGGCCAAGACAGACGGGCCACCTGAGGTCAGGAGTTTGAGACCAGCCCAGCCAACATGATGAAACTAAAATGCAGAGATTAGCTGGGCACGGTGGTGGGCGCCTGTAATCCCAGTTACTCAGGCGGCTGAGGCAGGAGAATTGCTTAAACTGGGGAGGCGGAGGTTGCAGTGAGCCAAGATCATGCCATTACACTCCAGTCTGGGTGAAACAGTGAAACTTCGTCTAAAAAAAAAGACAGACATTGTTTGTGCCCTCTAGGAGAGCAGTCTAGCTGAGCCTAGTAATAACTTACATTTATGTGGCATTTTTGAATTTACAGTCTACTTCCACGTACATTATCTCATTTAATCCTTATTTATAATCCTTACTTATAATTCTACTCTGAAGCAGATATTACTGTCCCCATCTTACAGATAAAGCATTTCTGGTTCAGAGAGATGAATTTGTCTAACATTACACAGCAGACACAACACACCCTGGACAGGATATAATCTTACTTTTTAAACCTAGAGTTCTTGGCTGGGCATGGTGGTACACTCCTATAACCTAGTGGTTTAGGAGGCCGAGGTGAGAAGATCACTTAAACCCAGGAGTTAAAGGCTGCAGTGAGCTATGATGGTGCCACTGCACTCCAGTCTTGGCAATAGCAAGACCCTGTCTCTAAAAATAGATACGTATCTACTTACATACATACATACATACAAAAAAGGTAAAAAGAGGCTGGATTCACGCCTGTAATCCCAGCACTTTGGGAGGCTAAGGCGGGCGGATCACGAGGTCAGGAGATCGAGACCATCCTGGCTAACATGGTGAAACCCTGTCTCTCCTAAAAATACAAAAAATTAGCCTGGTGTGGTGGCAGGTGCCTGTAGTCCCAGCTACTCTGGAGGCTGAGGCAGGAGAATGGTGTGAACCTGGGAGACGGAGCTTGCAGTGAGCCGAGATCGTGCCACACCACTCCAGCCTGGGCGGCAGAGTGAGACTCTGTCTCAAAAAATGAAAAGGTTAAAAAGAAAGAAACAGGCCGGGCGCGGTGGCTCAAGCCTGTAATCCCAGCACTTTGGGAGGCCGAGACGGGCGGATCACGAGGTCAGGAGATCGAGACCATCCTGGCTAACATGGTGAAACCCCGTCTCTACTAAAAAATACAAAAAAACTAGCCGGGCGAGGTGGCGGGCGCCTGTAGTCCCAGCTACTCGGGAGGCTGAGGCAGGAGAATGGCGTAAACCCGGGAGGCGGAGCGCGGAGCTTGCAGTGAGCTGAGATCCGGCCAGTGGTGCACTCCAGCCTGGTGACAGGCCGGACTCCGTCTCCCAAAAAAAAAAAAAAAAGAAACCCCACCACCAGAATTCTTTGCCCTTTGGCTGGGTGATAGGGTCGATAGAGTATTGACCTTGTCTTCTCTTTGAACATAAACACAATAAACAGGTCTGCCAACCCATCCACCCTTAAGCAGTTTTTTTGTTTGTTTTTTTTGAGCAGCCTTACTTATTGCCGGGCTAGGAGCAACCAGTGGTGGTGATCTCGGCTCACTGCTACCTCCATTTTGGCCTGGGTTCAAGTGATTCTCTGCCTTTCAGATTCACAAAGTAGCTGGGATTACAAAGGTGTTGCGCCCACCCGCCTGGCTAACTTTCAATTTTTTTTTTTTTTTTTTTTTTTGATGGCGGAGTCTCGCTCTGTCGCCCAGGCTGGGTGCAGTGCCAGATCTCAGCTTCACTGCAAAGCTCCGCCTCCCGGGTTCTACGCCATTTCTCCTTTTTCCTTCAGGGCCCTCCCAAGTAGGCTGGGACTTAGAGGCGCCCGCCACCACGCATCGGCTAGTTTTTTGTATTTTTTTGGTTAGAGACGGGCGTTTCACCGTGTTAGCCAGGATTGGTCTCGGAATCTTCCTGACCTCGGATCCGCCGTCTTCGGCCTCCAAAGTGCTGGTTGATTACAGCTTGAAACCAACCGGCGGCCCGCCTATTTCATATTTTTTAGTAGGGACACAGGGTTTTCACCATGTTTGGCCAGGCTGCGTCTTGAACTCCTGACCTCAAGATGATCTGCTGGCTCGCCTCCCAAAGGGTTAAAATTATAGGGGGTAACGCTCCGCACCCAGCCAACCACCAACCAATTCTTTAAAACCAGTTCTTTTGACTTTCTATATTAAGATGTTTATTTATTTTATTTTATATTTTATTTTATTTTTTATTTTATTTTATTTTATTTATTTGTTTTCAAGATGAGGATTTACTATGTTGCCCAGGGTGCTCTGGAACTCCTGGATTGAAGTAGTCATCCCACTTTAGTGTTTATTGGTGTTTTGGTGTTTTTATTTCAAAAGAATACAATAATAAAGATAGACTGGTTCAGCTAGGGAAAATGATCCGTTTTTCTCCCCTCCGTAAACAGGATATAATTGATACAGCATGTGAAGTCCTGGCCGACCCTTCTCTTCCGGAACTGTTCTGGGGAACAGTAAGTATGTCAGAGAGAGTCACTGCATAGCAAAAGAATTGATCAAACACTTGTTTTCGTACAGGTTTTGTACTAAGCATTCATGTGTATTTTCTCACTTAATCTTCATAAAAATGTATGAACTACATACTATTACTGTCCCTCTTTTAATGTGATGACATATGACACTTGGAGATGTGAAATGATTTGCTCAAAGTCACACTTAGAAAGAGGCAGCCAAAACCCAGTTCTGACTTGAGTCTGCAGCCCACATTATTACCATACCAGTGTGCTGTCTCCAACCCACCAGTTTTTTTGTTTTGTTTTGTTTTTGTTTTGTTTTGTCTTTTGAGATGGAGTCTTGCTCTGTTGCCCAGGCTGGAGTGCAATGGCGCAATCTCGGCTCACTGCAACCTCTGCCTCCCGGGTTAAAGCAATTCTCCTGCCTCAGCCTCCCAAGTAGCTGGGATTACAGGCGCCCGCCACCATGTCCCGCTAATTTTTTGTATTTTTTAGTAGAGATGGGGTTTCACTATGTTGACCAGGCTGGTCTTGATCTCCTGACCTTCTGATCCGCCCACCTCAGCCTCCCAAAGTGCTGGGATTACAGGCGTGAGCCACCGTGCCCGGCCTTCCAACCCACCAGTTTTTTGTTTTCATATATGGCAGTGTTTTAGACACCAGTGTTCCCGCAGCTCTTGAAAGTACTTTTAGGAGATTGTAACTGTAGCCTATGAGTTGTCAGGGTATTATAACTAGTTAGAGTGAGAATTTGGCTTTGAAAAGAACAATTTCTCACCAGTACTTGCTCTGAGTGTTGATAATAACCTCAAACCTCAAGATCCAACTGATGATCTACCTGTATATTTTACCCTCT
This sequence comes from Rhinopithecus bieti, assembly GCF_001698545.2. Classification (NCBI taxonomy): domain Eukaryota; kingdom Metazoa; phylum Chordata; class Mammalia; order Primates; family Cercopithecidae; genus Rhinopithecus; species Rhinopithecus bieti. The sequence goes on from NW_016813389.1 coordinate 1,018,935, forward strand.
GTTTTGTAAGATGCTGTCTGATGTTCTAGAACCACAGTGCTCCTAGGAGAAGCTGGTATGAAACAGTATCTAGAGTGAGGATCTGTGGCTCCTGTGTGGTAGCTAACTGCTGACATAGTTGGGTAGTTTGCACTTTAGTGGAAACATGTAATGCACAGGTGAACAATACTGTCTTTCCATAGAAAGGATGGCTGGGAAGAGGTCACTAGATAGAATAGTAGTCTCTTTTTAGGTCCCTCACTAAATCAATTGTTTTATATCCTTTTTCAGTGGAAATGTGAAAGTCTTAAATTATTAAGGAGGGATGATATCTGTCTAAAAGGAAAGATTAATTCTAAATTTTCTCATGATTGCTGGGAAATTTGGAGAGATGTTAATTTGTGGATAATGTGAAGATCAGTGATTTGTCCCCTTCCACCACAGGAGCCAACTTCGGGCCTTGGGATCATTCTGGACAGTGTGTGTGGCATGTTTCCCCACCTCCTCTCCCCACTCCTGCAACTGCTCCGAGCCCTGGTATCAGGGAAGTCCACTGCCAAAAAGGTAAGTTGCTCAGTCAGGTAAGTAAAGAGAATGGGAGATTCTTTATGGAGACTTTATAAAATAGGAATCTTTTTTGCTTTCCACATTGCAGTTCTACTGCCATGACAAAAGTTATTCTGAAGGTGAATGAAAGATACCAAAGATAGCACCTCAATTCTATAAAACTAAATAATATTTCATTAAGCACTTATTGTAGATACTGTGGGACTAAGACTAAGTATAAAGTTCCTTAATATCTACTTAGAAGTTACTAGATATAAGAAATAAATAACTAAGAGCCAGGTGTTATGGAGTAAATATCATTTGAGCAATAAAGACCATACTGTTCAGGAGAGATAACTGCCCTTGTGGAGTGATGGGGACTTGAGTTGAGTGTTAAAGCATAGTGCAGATTTGGTGAGGGGAGCAGAAGGCAATTCCAAGAACAGTCACAGTGGTGGGCTTCTCGAAGTTTGAGAGTCTGGTTGAAAGAGCAGACTGGGACCTCCCCTTGCTTATCCTGGAGGGGAATGTGTGATGGTTTTTTCTGTTGGCAGGTATATAGCTTCTTGGATAAGATGTCTTTCTACAATGAACTTTATAAACACAAGCCTCATGATGTAATCTCCCATGAAGATGGAACTCTTTGGCGGAGACAAACACCCAAACTCCTTTATCCCCTTGGTGAGATAAAGAGATCCCCCGTTTTTTGACAGCTTTTTTTTTTTTTCTGGTGTCTTGCTGTCTCACCCAATCTGGAATGCAGTGGCATGATCATAGCTCACTGAAGCCTCAAACTCCTGGACTCAAGTGATTCTCCCACCTTAGCCTCCCAAAGCACTGGGATTACAGACGTGAGCCAGTGCACCCAGCCAGTTATACTTTGAGGCTCATATCTATTCCAGGTGCTCAAAGAGGAAAATATAGAGGGAATAGCCTTTTTTTTTTCTTGAGACAGAATCTTGCTCTGTCACCCAGGCTGGCGTGCAGCGGCACGATCTCGGCTCACTGCAAGATCCGCCTCCCGGGTTCACGCCATTCTCCTGCTTCAGCCTCCCGAGTAGCTGAGACTACAGGAGCCCGCCACCGCGCCCGGCTAATTTGTTGTATTTTTAGTACAGATGGGGTTTCACCGTGTTAGCCAAGATGGTCTCGATCTCCTGACCTTGTGATCCGCCTGCCTCGGCCTCGCAAAGTGCTGGGATTACAGGCGTGAGCCTCCGTGCCCAGCCTAGCCTCACTGTTTTAATCCTGGCATCATCACCACTGACTTCTCCAGTGATCTAGGTCCTAGCAGTCCTATGAGGTATTGTTATCATCATTTGAATGGAAAACTATTCTTTGCATTCAAATGATTTTCAGACATGTAGAAAGAGTCACTTGTCAGCCAGGTGTGGTGGCTCACGACTATAATCCCAACACTTTGGGAGGCCGAAATGGGCGATCACCTGAGGTCGGGAGTTCGAGACCAGCCTGACCAACATGGTGAAACCCTGTCTCTACTAAAAATACAAAATTAGCTTGGCGTGGTGGTGCATGCCTGTAATCCCAGCTACTCGGGAGGCTGAGGCAGGAGAATCGTTTGAATTCGGGAAGTGGAGGTTGCAGTGAGCTAAGATCATGCCATTGCATTCCAGCCTGGGCAACAAGAGTGAAACTCCATCTCAAAGAAAAAAGAAACTTGTCTACATGAGAAGAACTTTTTTGGGTATTTTAAATGAAAAAGCCGTAGGAATGTTAGCTACTAAGAAGAGAGCCTGTGAATCCCAGAACTTTGGGAGGCCGAGACAGGCAAATCACTTGAGGCTAGGAGTTTGAGACCAACCTGACCAACATGGTAAAACCCCGTCTCTACTAAAAATACAAAAATTAGGCCGGGCACGGTGGCTCAAGCCTGTAATCCCAGCACTTTGGGAGGCCGAGACGGGCGGATCACGAGGTCAGGAGATCGAGACCATCCTGGCTAACACAGTGAAACCCCGTCTCTACTAAAAATACAAAAAACTAGCCGGGCGAGGTGGCGGCGCCTGTAGTCCCAGCTACTCTGGAGGCTGAGGCACGAGAATCACTTGAACCCAGGAGGCGGAGGTTGCAGCGAGCCAAGATCACGCCACTGCACTCCAGCCTGGGCAAGAGTGAGACTCTGTCTCAAAAAAAAAAAAGAGAGAGAGAGAGTCTGTGAGTTTGTGTATCTCTGTGTATTTAAAATATTGATGTCTAGTAGAGGAGTTATATTTTTTATTTATCCTCAGATATTAGACTAATTTCTCTTTCTCTCTTAGGGGGTCAAACTAACCTTCGCATACCTCAAGGCACTGTGGGCCAAGTAATGTTGGATGATAGGGCATACCTGGTACGCTGGGAATACTCCTATAGCAGCTGGACCCTCTTTACCTGTGAGATTGAAATGTTGCTTCATGTTGTTTCAACTGCAGGTAAGGTCAGCTTTGGGAAATATCACTACGAGGAGGAAAAGTGGACGTGCTTGGAGGATTTAGAAAATAGAATATCTACATAAAATTCAGAACCATCAAGATTGTGATTTGTCTGATTTGTGTATCTGGGTCTCAGAGACTGTTCAGTGGTCTTAAAGGGGTTGTTTGCCATGAGGTCACAGGCTGTCTTTCTCCTCAGATGTGATTCAGCACTGCCAGCGAGTCAAACCCATCATTGATCTTGTCCATAAGGTCATCAGTACAGACCTGTCGGTAGCAGACTGCCTCCTGCCCATCACGTCTCGCATCTACATGCTGCTGCAGCGGTGAGTCTGTCTTGACTGACCCTCAGCTGCCCGGTAGAGATCTCAGCACTTGTGCCCTCAGTTTGCAGGAACCTGGACACATACCCACTGGGTTAAAGTTCATGCATGTTCCTTGGTGTTCCTATTTTTTTATCTGTGAGGGTTTTCCTGTTTTTATATGTCTGCTGAGGGGAGAGACTGGGGAGAGAACTGGAAAAATGTTTGTGAGGGAACCAGTTGTATTATTTGCTTTATTGAGTATAGTGCATTGTTCTCCAACCAGGTTAACGACAGTGATCTCCCCACCTGTGGATGTCATTGCTTCTTGTGTCAACTGCTTAACTGTTTTGGCTGCCCGCAATCCAGCAAAGGTGAGACACCAGATCTTCCTAACAGCCAAAAATGTAGCACTTGGCACATACCTGAAGATACGTGGGCATTTAACTCTTCCTTTTCCTTCTCAGGTCTGGACTGATCTTCATCACACAGGCTTTTTACCATTTGTGGCCCATCCTGTCTCCAGCCTGAGTCAGATGATTAGGTGAGCCAGGTCCTAGGGTGGTGGGCCATATTCCCTAGTGAGAACCACATATGTCTCAGGTCTAGCCTAGGTTTCTTTATTTTATTTTATTTTATTTTATTTTATTTTATTTTATTGATTGGTTGATTGGTTGATTGAGATGGAGTCTCACTCTGTTGCCCAGGCTGGAGTGCAGTGGTGCAGCCTCCACCTCCCAGGTTCAAGCAGTTGTCGTGTTTCAGCCTCCTGAGTAGCTGGGATTACAGGCTCGAGCCACCATGCCCAGCTAATTTATTTATTTATTTATTTTATTTTTTGAGATGGAGTTTCGCTCTGTTGCCGAGGCCGGAGTGCAGTGGTGCGATCTCAGCTCACTGCAACCTCCGCCTCCTGGGTTCAAGTAATTCTCCCACCTCAGCCTTCCCAGTAGCCAGCATTACAGATGTGCGCCACCATACCTGGCTAATTTTTTGTATTTTTAATAGAGACGGGATCTCACCATGTTGGCCAGACTGGTCTGGAACTCCTGGTCTCAAGTGATCTGCCCGCCTTAGCTTCTCAAAGTGCTGGATTATAGGCGTGAGCCACCACGCCCAGCCTGATTTATTTATTTATTTTTTTTTGAGATGGAGTTGCGCTCTTGTTGCTCTGGCTGGAGTGCAATGGCGTGATCTTGGCTCAGTGCAACCTCCGCCTCCCAGGTTCAAGTGATTCTCCTGCCTCAGCCTCCCGAGTAGCTGGGATTTCAGGCATTCGCCACCACACCCCGGTAATTTTGCATTTTTGGTAGAGATGATGTTTCACCATGTTGGCCAGGCTGGTCTCAAACTCCTAACCCCAACTGATCTGCCCGCCTTGGCCTCCCAAAGTGTTGGGATTATAGGCATGAGCCACGGTGCCCGGCTGAGAGCAAGAGAGATTTATCCAACATCAATCATGTTAGTATGTTAGCATTTACTTTCCAGCCCAGAAAATCCAGAGGTGTCTAGATTGAGGGACTTGTTGTCCCATTATTAAGCCACAATCACTCTGTACTTTTTCTCATTTCATGGTTTTTGAGCTTGGCGAGTAGACCACTTACCAGTACATAGGCTCCATCTTACTACCTGAGCGTTCTCGCCTTGCTCTCTCTCGACAAAATATTTCCCTGATGTTCCTTTGATTTTTTTACTTTTACTTTCAATCTCTTGAGGTTTTACATCAGTAAAACATATTCTTAATGTTTACCTTGGGTACAGAACTGTCTTGATTGGATTATTTCCATTGGAGAGCTTTTCTATTTTATGCTAAGTCATCTAGACTATAACAAGAATGCTTTATGATTAGTTTCTTGAAACCCTGAAGTTTCCCCATCATTTTTTTCCCTCTACTTATTTCCAGTGCGGAAGGGATGAACGCTGGAGGGTATGGAAACCTCTTGATGAATAGTGAGCAGCCTCAGGGCGAGTATGGGGTCACTGTTGCCTTTCTGCGCTTGATCACCACCCTCGTCAAGGTACAGTCTGATTGTGTTCACGAAGGACAGGAAAGAAAATGTCCAGTCTGGTCAGATGACTCTGAAATAGCTTCCCTGGCCCCTGCTGCTGTAATCTTCTTGTCTGTAGGCAGAGTAGTCATTTTGAAGTTATAGTGACAACAGTTTCTATGTATTGAGTACCTACTATGTGCCAGTATGTGCTCTATTAGGTGCTTAATTATGTGAATTTATTTAATAATTGGAAGGTTTATGAAGTAGAATGGAAGAGGCCAAAAGGGTATTGCAGTGACTGTCAAGCTATTTTGACAGTAACCCGGGATAATATGTCCCAATATATATACATGTATGTATATTCCTAAAGCAGAATTTCATAGTACAACATTTATTCTTACACAAGTTGTACTCTGATATTTTCTATTCAGTCTCCTCCCTGTTTAAGTGAATTTTGACCATAGACTGATCTCATAATCTACTAATGGGTTACAACTCGGTTTGAAAAATACTGACATAGAGCATAAATAATGACATAGAGCATAAATTTTGGAGTCAGAATTAGGTTTACATTCAGGTTGACAGCTTACTAGCTACATGACCTTGAACAAGTAGAGAATATCTTAGAGTCTCTTTTTTTTTTTTTTT